>NC_090930.1:603241434-603553536 GCF_040938575.1 Ambystoma mexicanum | reverse complement strand
TTGGTGGGCGTACCCATCCCCCTGTAGTGTGTTGTTAATTCTGCTGGGCACCACGGTGGTAATGGTAATCGTGTCTAGTGGAATTGCTGCCAGATTTACCACCAAACTCGTAATGAGGGCCATTGTACATTATTACTCTGAATATCATTCATCACTCCAAACATACTGTGCACTTATCTTATGTTGGGTGTTCTGATTGTAAATGTTTGTGTAGGTTGAGCTGTACAAACCATGTTTCCTTACTATGCATGCACTCTAAATTGGGTGTGCTGTATGCCAACCTTTATGTTTGTTGTGTGGTGCCCTGTTTAGTCAAGCGTCATGGACATATAGGGGCTGGTTTACTCCAGAGTGGATGTGTGGTTTGTCATTGCATTGCCTGCTTGCAAGTTGTCTTCCATAATGATTTCTTTTCTGAAAAACATCATTTTGCTTGTGTGAACAGAATGCTGCATCTATTTGTTTATGTGCAGTTGTATTGTTGCATGCTAATTTCTTTTGTTTATGTATTAGGTGCTGTCAATAATTGTATGCATTGAGCAGTGTAGCACTTAATTGTTTTTGTGCTTCCAAACTAACTACACACTTGTTCCATGTTGTGTGTGTCGGTTGCAGATGTTCGCATTTTTTGTGTAGTTAAAACTTCATTTTGTTTGGCCGCTTTTCTTTACTGCACATCGAATCCATGATGGGTGTGATGTCTACAGATCTTTGTTGGACCATACAAACTATATTTTGTTGGCCATCTGCTCCTACTGCACACGTCTGGAAATATTAAGTGCATCTTGACCCTAAAAAGTAAATATCTGAAGTTTGGTTCATGTGATTTTTAATTAAAATGTTTACATCACAAACTATTTTAACCATTTGAAATAAGCGTGTGTGTCAAAAATCTTGAAAATCAAAGTGGATAATTTGAAAATAGCATGTGCTTAGTAGTGCATTTTTTTGTCTCTTTGGAAATACAGGTATTATATAGCAATTATTTCAGGCATTGAAACTGTGTTAAAACTTCACCAAAGTTCACAAGTGTATTCGGATTTTGCCAGACCTGTTGCATGTCAAATTTGGTGATTTTTCATGCACAAGAACAAAAGTAACAGAGTAAAGCACTTATTCATTTTCACATGTAAATGTCGCTGTAACCTTAGCTATCCTACAGTTGACATCTCACACACCAGCACATACACACTGTACTGATTAGCACTCGTGCCGTTTCACGGACAGAACATCTTCTGTTTCTTGCGAGGAGCTTTGCCTATGAGAACATCCAAAGCATTCACAGTAAAAATGTAAAGTACACCTAAGACTCATCATCTCTCAATGTATTTAGGAAATACATCAACTGCAGCCTTCTTTAGTTTGTAAGATTAAAACACTCCTTTTAGAAGCTGACGAATGAATGAACATTAAGTACAAAATACAGAAAAGAGGATCGATGATCAAAGAGACAGATTTTCTGTTGCTTTGTGTTGGCAGCAGTGAGAAGTGAGAGCAATGAACACTGAGACGCGGGGTCAAAAACGCAGCAGGGGGTAAAGCTACAAAGAAAATATTGTGATTGAACGTTAAATAGGAAAAAAAAATGCAGCGGGCTTCAAAGGAAATGGAGTAATAGGATTAAAAATGCAGTGCCTGACCAGAAAAGGATGGTTTAAAAAAGAAGAAAGCAATGCTAGACATCATCACAAAAACACATTTGTATTTAAGCAATGGGAATATAGGACAATATACACACAAACTGAAACACGCAAACACGACTTTAGTGTATAGCAAAAGCAATATCATAGAAAGTAAAATGAATTTGCTATCCATCTCAGTTTTAATATACAGCCTGATAAGAATATGTAATGCCAAATAAATGTAAGGGTGCTCATATGGACAATAGGCAATTTAAAAACAAATGTTAACCGGTAACGTTGAAATAAACACACATGTGGACCAATGACATGAGTTGTTGTTTTCATTTTCTTTATGTTAGCTGCCTTTTGTGTGACTAATACAATTTAATGTAAACCTATATTCATTTGTAAAATGTGTTGCAGTAAGAGTGTTCTCTCTCAATTGTATCTCTTCGGCAGTGAGCTAGCCAGAAAAACACATTGTGTGGGTGACTGTGGGAGTACATTTTCTGAGCCGCATCTCTGCAGCGGCATCCGGACAGTTTTTAACGTTTCCTCTTTGGTTCACCATATTTTGAATGCTATCTGTGGCGCCGCCCGATGACGGGCGCCCACGCGGCGGCGTGACGTTGCACGCCGTCGCGTGCAGTACAAATAAACAGGGCGTTTCCCGGCCGCGTTAGAGCGACCGGGAAGCCCGAACCAAGACGGACGTGTGGGTCTCAGTCCTTGGTGCCGGGGCTTGCGGCGATGCGCGCGGGGGGCGCCAGTCACCATCAACAGTGGCGACGAGTGGGGGAAACGATGCCCGGGCCCGGCGGTGATCATCGGAATATTTTTTCACCGAAACGAGGTCGGAAGACAGACTTCGTTTCACGCCGCGGGTAGTGTGTTGCCCACGCGGCTGGCGGCCATTTTGTGCAACGGGCTGTGGGACTTCAGGGAGCTCCGGTTTGGGCCCTGAAACGACCCCAGGCCTAATTTTTGGACATTCTACTAGCTGACAGCTACATCTCCACAGAGTTATGCCCAAATAGTGCATCGACTCAATTTTGGGTTTTCTACGTCGAGTGGAAGCTAGGAGAAGGCCTATCTTGGCTGGGCCTGCTGAATCCAATTATTATTTTGGCTACAAATTTTTGGAACAACCAAAGGCATACTGCTTTTTCATCCCCTTCATCATCATCCTGGTGACTCCACCTATCTTCATCCTTTTCATCATCACAGAGGTGGCAGGAGTCACTGCATCCAGAGGTGGTCCATGCTGAGGATCAATTTGGGCTGAGTGTTTGAGTTGCGGCCCCGATCAGCATTATGGGGGTGCCTGTGCGCTCAAACTCATGAGTGAAACTGAGGATCAGGACGGAGCACACGGTGTGGAGGCGCAGTTTCATCCTCGTGCACCAGTGGCCCCGCAGGGTCCACAACCTCCAATGCAGCAACCGGCAGCTCCAGCAGATGGTCAGGCAGCGGTTCACGCCCTCCAACCCCCAGTTCAACCACTGCTGCACCTGGTGTTCAGCAGGCGGCGCCTGCCATGGCACAGGTACGTGTGCATGCTGCCCTGCAGCCCATCCCCGAATTCGATGTGTCGGGCCCGCCATCCAGCTTGGGGCCCAGATGGAGAAGGTGGGTGGACCGCCTGGACATGTATTTCAGGGCTGCGCAAGTGGTCGATGATGACACCAGGCTGGCCACGATGTTGTACTCGGCAGGGCCCTCTGTCCAGGAGACTTTTGAATCTCTGCCACAAGGGAATGGAACCTACGATCATGCAAAGGCCGCCCTCCAGGCATATTTTCTGCCCCTAGCCAACGCGGACTATGAGCGATTCGTGATGCTCTCTGCCAAACAAAAAGATGACGAGACCTTGGACACGTTCTATTGGCGCCTAAGGCGTCTGTCGCTCGCCTGTGCCTGGGGCGAGGCAGAGGACATGATCAGGACCATGCTTATCCAGGCGTGCTCGTCAGGCAAGCTCAGGCGCCAAGTGCTGAGGGAGCCTGGGATAACGCTCCAGCGCATCCTTGAGCTAGGAAGGTGCCACGAGGTGTCAGAGGCGAGAGCTGCAAGAATGGAGGCCGGGTCGCGCCCTATCAAAACTGAAGAGATCTACGCGATGTGGCAAGGGGGGAGAGGGTCCAGGAGATATGGCGGCGGCATACGGGACAGAGCCGGGAGGGCAGGCGAGATTTGCCAAAAATGCGGATATGACCTGCCTCACCCAGCGGAGTGCCCTGCAGCTGGAAAGACCTGTGGACGGTGCGGGTTGCCAGACCACTTCTCAAGGGTGTGTAGGGCGGCCTTGCCCGTATTGGTGCCAAGGGGCCAGGGCCGAGCTGTCTCCACTCGCCAAGGTCGGCCGTCCAATGTCGCTCAGGTGGACCAGGGCGAGGAGGAGGCTCAGGTGGAAGAAGCCGAAGAAGAAGACGAAGAGAACATATTCTTTGTCTCAAGTGTGGAGCTTCTAAGAGGCAGGACCGATGACAACCAAGGTCCGTGGTCGAAGTGAACCAGTCTCCAGTCCCTGTCCTTGTGGACACAGGGGCATCAGTGAACGTCATGGCCCGAGAACATTACAACGCCATGGATCAGCCACCCAGGCTGGTCACACCAAAGGCCCGCATCTTTGCATTCGGTGGTGTGGAGCCCATCCCTCTGGACGGGGCCTTTATAGCAAAAGTAGAACACAATGGCTACCACATCACAGCCCGTTTCTACGTGACCTCAGTGAGTAAGAACACTTTGTTGAGTTGTGCAGCGGCGGAGGCTCTCGGCATCGTCAGCTTCGCGTACTCCGTCACCTGGAAGACATTAATGACTTGCTGGAGAAGCATCATACCCTATTCATAGGGATTGGGCAGATGGCCGGGGAGCCGGTGCGGCTGCACATTGATGATTCGGTACAGCCGGTGGCCCTCAAACATCGGAGGGTACCTTTCCACCTCCGTGAGCAGGTCGACAAAGAACTGGACAGCCTCATCGATCTAGACATTATAGAGAAGGTGGAGGGCCCGACTCCTTGGGTGTCCCCCATAGTGGTGGCAAGGAAACTCAAACAACCGGGCGCAGTCCGGATCTGCGTGGACATGAGGATCCCCAACAAAGCCATCAAGAGGCACGCATTGAGAGGTGGATGCTGGCTCTTTTGGAGTATGGGGTGACCCTGGTTTACCGGCCAGGGGTAAACAACGCAGCTGACTACCTATCCAGACACCCCGGAGCGCCTGGAGAAGGAGACTGTGACATCTGTGAGCAAGAAGCTGAGGAGCATGTCCAAGTCGTGGTAGAAGCTGCCATGCCGAATGCCATGCCTCTCCAGGAGCTGGAGGCTGCGGCGGCACAGGATGAGTGCTTCAAAGTGTTGAGGCAGTCCATGCAGCAAGGCTCCTGGAAGTCAGCGCTCGAGGCCCTGGCGGGACGCACTCAGGAGGCCCGGACTGGTTTAGAACAACTATGGAAGGTTTGTGAGGAACTGTCTTTCTCTGCGTCGGGCCTGCTACTTCGGGGTGACCGGATTGTAGTCCCCCAGTCAAAGGTGGGTGAGGTGATCGCACTGGCACACCGGGGCCACCAAGGGGCCGCCAAGACCAAGGCCCGCCTCCGGATGAAGGTGTGGTTCTCCGAGCTGGAACGCAAGGTGGACGAATTTGTGGCGGCTTGTGTCTGGTGTCAGGCAGCCTCGCCCTTACAGCGGGAGCCAGTCATCGAGGCGATGCCAAGGGGGACCCATACGTGGGAGGTAGTTCATGCCAATTTTGGGTCCACCACCATGGGCACCCATTTCCTGCTCCTGGTGGACGAGTACTCCAGGTACCCCGAGGTGGAGTTCGTGGAATCCGTGGCGTTTGAGCACGTGGTGGTGGCGGTGGAAAAGTTGTTCGCGGCTCACGGATTCCCACACACGCTGTGCTCGGACAATGGTGCGCCATTTCAGGGTGAACGGTTTGCTGAACTGATGGTGAGCTGCGGGGTGGTGCACCAGAAGATCATGCCTCTGTGGCCTCGAGCGAATGGGGAGGCGGAACGCCTGATGAGGACCCTCAATAAGACATTTAGAATTGCCCAAGGTCAGGGCAGTCCCTACAGAGAGCCCTGTACCAATTCTTGAGGGTGTACCGCACCACGCCACATGCGTCCACGGGGGTGGCCCCGGCAGAGGCAATGTTCAGAAGGTGTCCGCGAGGACTTTTGCCAGAGGTCGGAGAGCGAGAACCTGCGGTGATTGACGACCAACGAGTCGAAATGGACCGGCAAGTGAGAATTGAGCAAGAGAACGTGCGGAGGGGGCTTCGCCCACAACAGCTGGAGCCGGGCGATGAGGTTCTCATTCGCAATCGACACCCGCATGGGAAACTCTCCTTGCCGTATGAGCCTGAGCTACTGGATGTCGTGGCAGTCCGGGGCTCCATGGTGACTGCGTCGGATGGACGGTCGGAAGTGACTCGCAATGTGAGCGTCTTCAAAAAGATCAGAGATCCTAGAACTGACCCACCTCCTGATCCGGACCTGGGAGGAGTCCTGGAGAACGAGGGAAACCCACCCTGCATGCCGGAGTCCCCAGTTCGGGGGCCGTCAGTGGACAGATCACCCATGCCGGAGGCGAGCCGGAGGTACCCCCAGAGGGCTGGGCGGGGGAAACCAGCTCGCCTCACCGATTACGTGCTGGGACAATTGGTTGAGGATCCGGAGGGTGAGAAAGGCTAGCTAAGGGGACCCGGGTGGAGGCCAATAAAGGGGTGTTCACGGCACAAGGGCTTGTGATTTGTTTTCGTTGCCCCGTTGTTTTCATGACTTGTTTCAATTGCAGTGTTGTATGGTTTGCAGTGAATAGTTAAATGATAATTGTTGGTTCTCCCCGAAAAAAGAGAAGTGTGGTGCTGCCCGATGATGGGCGTGCACGCGGCGGCGTGACGTTGCACGCCGTCGCGTGCAGTACAAATAAACGGGGCGTTTCCCGGCCACGTTAGAGCGACTGGGAAGCCCGAACCAAGACGGAGGTGTGGGTCTCAGTCCTTGGTGCCGGGGCTTGCGGCAATGAGCGCGGGGGGCGCCAGTCACCCTCAACACTATCCTTGGGGAGCTGAAATCCCAAAAACTCTGCTGAGAATAATCTCTGATTTGCACCACAGACATGTAGGCCCGAGGAAGGAGTTACACTATATGCCCCGTTTTCCCATTGCCAAGTAACCCATCCATGCTGGCTGTGAAGCACCTCTGTACTTGTTGGGAGTCTGCTCCAATTTCAGGGCGCACAGCATGAACCTGCGTCATGCATATGCCTTATGTGTAGCCTTTTTACAATCAAGTGGTAGAGCACAGCAGATGAGACTTCCATATTCCGGAATCTTGCCAGAGTCACAGGTGGCTTTATCCCGTCCGTATCACGAACAAAATCCTATTCATGGCCACTCAAATAAAGCCAGAAGGTTAACATGTTTAATTAACAAACAACGTTAGTAACCTGTATCCACTGCATATCCTTCTAACACCTAGGGCCCGATTCATAGAAAAATGGCAAAGACCCCACAAAGTACTTTTTGGGTAAAACAACTGTGCGCCTACTTGCATGCTAAAGATATTTTAGCACGTTCCGCGTTTTCATGGATTTCTAAATGCAAAGTAACCCGAGCCTCAAAGAAAATAGAGTAGCACCCAGAACGCCCACAACACGCCTGCACGCAAACCAAAACCAGCAACTTATACCAACTGTTGTACCTACCTTAATCCCACTATCAAGCAACCTGGCAATACAGCAGGCATATGAACCTCCATAACCCAGAACTGCACCCCGATAATCTGTGTTCCATTTCTCGTAACTCAACGCTATGCTAATTTCACCTGTGCACAAACCCTTGTACTTGAAGGCAGCACCACGTTGATCTGCATAAGATCACCCCTAACTCCAAGCAGCACCTCAACTATGTGCCGTCACCCCTAAATTGCTATGTAAACGTTACCTTTGCACGTTAGCTCCAATGCGCTTAGCACTTTGCGCCTCCTATCATGTGGCCGTAAGATCATGAGGTTTGCCTATGTCTTTTCCCAATGTGAAGTTGCACGTTGAAACCCTAGAATTTGGTTTTGTTTGCGCTTGACTGGGTGTGCAATTACTTTGCATGCGCCATCCCTCAACATGCCCACGTTATTCCTTGTTCTTCCTCATTTTGCTGGGAGAATGGGGAATATGTATGTTCGCCCCCTATTTATTTCTCTGTGTTGGCCCATCCCACACTTTGCGTAGAGTGTCTCACAAAGAGCGTGACTGCATGCAAAGATGAGACGGACCTGTGCAATGTCCCAGTATTACACATGAAGGCGCGTTCCTTTTTACGCACACTTCAGAATAAAGTCAACCATCTATGGAAATAGGCCAAGAGATAGCCTTGCAAGGATAAAAAGGGTTAAATTGTACAGAATACAAATATCAGCAAAGGACTCTGCTGCTCAAGAGCGATCTGGTTAATCTGAGGACAAGCAGGAGCTTAAAAGGCCATGTGGCATCATCATATACAGTAGGAACTGGTGCTACTGATTGGTAGGACCGTCTAGATGGACCTGCACCATAGGGGATGCCAGGCTACAATTCGTTAATTTTGTTTCCATCGATCAGTCTCCACGTGAGTCAGATGGGCTCATCTCAGTCTTGGGTGAAGGTCAGGTTGCTTGTATAATACAATGTTACAGCTAAACTAACATGCTAAGCCCCCTCTTCCATCACTGTGTCATGCACCTGGGTGGCATGGAGAATGGTGCCAGGGGGAAGGGAGGATAAAATATAGTCATGCTGTCCCATACATTCAGGGCTTTGTTGATTTATCCCTCCCTGAACCTCATGTTACAAAAGCTGTGTTTTATGTTGGAAGAAATACAGTCACACATGTTTGGATCTGTTATGGACACTTGATTTGTGTTAAGACAGGAGGGTCACTTGCTTATCATGGAATGCAGAGGAGTGGGGGTTGTATCATTGGTTTGGGCCTAGCATTTGCGCTTGCTGGGTGGGGGTTAGAGGCCTATTGGCAGTTTAGTGGAGATGAATGGACGCTGCACGCAGCCTGGTGTTGTCTCACACTCTTACAGGGCACATTCCTCTGAAAGATATATGTTTGCAACAGTGGAGGGACAAGGGAAAAGGGAACTTCTGTGAGAACATGATTTGCACCCTTAATGAGTTTGGGCCTAGTGAACTGGGTTCATGGGGTTTGGTGGGTGCAGCATGATCATACAAGCATGTGTTTCATGGCCTACTGCAAAATGAAGTTTCCGTCTATGTATTTTCTAGTTTCACACATCTACTGTTGGCACTAGATTGCTTCTACATTCTGTTTAATGGTGCAGTTTTCTCCCTCCTTACACACTAAATTACTTCATTTGGGGTTTGGCCAGGAATGCTTTATTTAGTACGCTTTGTTAAGACACCACTGTTTTTGTATATGTGAGGCTTATTTCTTATTGATGTTAGCCTTTTGTTATAAATGTATACTGATTAAAATATGTTGTTATTCAACCCTACCTGGTATTTTTCTGTATAAATAATCTATTACAGTATCTGTGTTGCATGGGCTCGAGTCACCGACGGCCTGTGTGTGTGTGTGTAGGGTAGCTAGTTGTGGAACTTGCTCTTTCTGTTCCACTGTGTATCATACAAAAATAACTAGTCACTAGCTATGGCCTTCGGCCATGACCACTGTATATTATACACACTAACCAGCCGCTAGCCATGGTCTTCAACACAATACTAGCTAGTGGCCATGGCCTTTGGCTGTTTATTCTAACATATTAATGGGCACTAGCTATGGCCTTTAGCCATGGCCACTGACTACAGCTTTCAAAGTTGCCCACTGTATATTTTAATACAGGCATGGGCTACTAGACATGGCTATTAACCATTAATATTGGTATTTTTTAAAATCAACCGACCACCAGCTATGGCATTTGGTGCTGGCCAGTGACCCCTGCCTTTGTCATGGCCAAGTCCACAGCCTAAATAGTTATTAATTTTTTCATGAGCTAACTTCAAATTGATGTTATGTCTAATTCCATTATTGATGTAATCAGTTATATACAATGTAATTAGTGTCGTCACCAGTGATGGCATCAGTGATGTGATTTGTAGTGTCATCAGTCTTCTCATACAGCATGTAATCAGTGATTTCATCAGTGATGTGATCTGTGATGGCATCATTGTGGTCATAGGCTGTGCAACAGGGGGCACAAAGTTAAGGTGGCTTTAGCCGAATTTCAGGGGTTTTGTTGTGTTAAGTTCTCACCTTAACTTCCCTGAGCCTAAAGTTGTTTCCTTAAATTTCAAAGGTTGTGTTACAATGTATTGCTCACCTTAAAGTCCCTGAAACCAAAGATTTTTCCTTGAATTTCTCGGGTTTTGTAATTCCTTAAACAATTGACATTAATACTACAGACAATTGGGCTAATAGAAATGATGTTTGCATATTTGCTAAACTTTTTAAAGTGTTTACATGTATATGTACTGTTAATGAATAGAAAGATATTAAAGTATTACATTAACTGTTTATAAAGACTACACAATGGCCCTCATTCTGAGTTTGGTGCTAGTCATGGCGCTATTAGCGCCATGACTAGCACCAATACCGGTATCGCCACCGACGTGGCGGTATGGGGACTTACCGGTCCATTCTGAGCTTTGCAGGACACGTAAATCCCCATTTTAAAAGACATTCCCCATTCCCTTTTGAGCCCCCATAGGGCTCAATGGGAAGGGGGAAGGCGGCAATAACGGTGCTGCAAATTGCAGTACCGTTATTGACCCCGGTATCCCTTTGTGGGTCCCGTCCTAAGGGAAGGACCCGCAAAGGGACCTCGGAATAGGGCGCAACGGGATTACCGGCACCAGTGTCATTACCGGTGCCTGGTATCCCTTTGCGCCTGGGTCGTAATGACCCCCAATCACTTTGAAAGTTACGTTGATGCAGCTATGCAGCATTGCACCTCTTTTTATCAGCCAACCGCATTATGGCCGGTGGTATCCTTCTAGCTGCGTCAACAAAAAAGCCAATGACACGTTGCAATGTATTGACGTGATTTTGCCCATGCCGTTTTTCAAAACCCACGCGTGCAAAATGAGCCAATAGAAAATGGACCTGCTTCCATGTGGCTACATATCGTTGTGTCTGATGCACCAGCCAATCATATCACACGCTGCCGCTCTGCGCCTACACGTGACTCCTATCAACGTCAACAAAATGTCCAATCACACATTGCAATGTATTGACGTGGCTACGCCCACGCTCTATGAAGGCATCAGTGCATGCAGAGGTGTCCAATCAATGGGTGGAGTGGTGTACAGCCGCGACAAATCTTCCCATCCCCAAAAATGTGGATATTCATCGTTGCTATCAGTGCTTGCTAGTGAAAGGTTATCCAAGTAACTGCAATAACTTTTGACACTTTAACCCTTTAATCTTTCTACCTTTTTACAGACTTTTAACATAATCCTCTTTTCCCTGGTCTTGTGGTTTATTCAGTTTGACTATTTTTTGTTTTATAATTTTTTTTCTTTTTTTTACTTTTTCATTGTTCGAGGCATTGGGCCTCATTACGAGTCCGGCGGTAACTGCGGCAGTAAAACCACCTGGTTACCGCCGGACTCGTATTACCATTCTGCCTCCATGACTCCCGGAATTACCAGGGCATTACAGCCCAGGTCTCACGGGAGTCACGGAGGCGGAATGGTGTTAATCCCCATTCCCATTGAGTCCCATAGGACTAAATGGGAATGGGGAAGTGGTAACACCGGCACCATTTGGTGATGGTGCTGGTGTTTCCACGTCCGCCTGCAGGCGGGAGGTGTTCAACCCGCCAGGTCAGAACTGGCGGGAAGATCACCTCCCGCCTGCAGGACTCGGGATCGGGTGGTCCGAAATTAAAAGTGGTGGCGGGTTTACTGCCACTGTTAATTCCGGACCGCCCAACCTGTAATGAGGCCCATTGTCTTTTTAGTGTTGTCATGTTTGTTGTTTTATATATTCCTCCCCTTGTGGACATTCTAACATGTCCAACCATGATGGTAGCAGCAGTGACAACGGAGTCACTCGGGTCCCCAATTCGTCGCCAGCCAGAAAGAAATCAACTGGAATGAAGACCGCCACAGACAGTTGCCGATACTTCAGAGTGCAAGAACACTGTTAGATAAAAGAGGCGGAGGATGTACTATGCACATTGTGCTGTCAAACTGGATTTTATTCTGATGTTTTATCGTGAGATGAATACATTCCATTACGTTCATGTACGCATTTTGACCATGCATTTAACTAGAGAAATAAGCCACATTTTAGGATGGGTTTTGCAGAAGCTATAATGAGTGCCATATTTGATGACAGCCATGCATTTATATGTAATTATGTATACTGGTAATTATAGAAAAGAGCTTATAGTGCTTCTAGGAGCTAGACAGAGAGCTGCTCTGTCGCTGTCCATTCTGGATGGGTTTCGCTGTGCACGATTTGTTGATGTACAGTGTGAAGGATGGAATGATAACAACTGACTCTGCTCTCTGGCCTAGTAGAGATGGCCTTGGCTGGCAGAGCTGGAGGTGAGAGGGATATGTGCTTCGCTGAATAGGGGAACTAATGTTTTGGTTCTGCAGACGAGACTGCTGTCTTGTGTAATATTAACAATACAATGTCCTGTCCCTAGAATGTTAGAAAGAGACATGTCACTGTGACTGGTACAGTCCCTGCCATAACAAATGTCTGCATGCATGAAGTATAGACATGTACACGGGCAGACATGTCGTCTCCTATGAAAACGTGTAATGTGTAGTGAGAGTGTGTCATTGCAATGTATAACTCTGGGGTTTCTGTTGAGAAGATTATGTCTGGCTGTCTGTCAGGAGAGCAGGAGAGTGGGAGTTTGGCTTAAGGAGAGAGCAGCAGATGGCTCAATAGATCAGAGGGGAGTCTCACTCTGTCTCTTGGATGAGTGAGGACTCTTGTGGGTGGGAGACATGAGTGTGTGTGGCTGGCAAATCTGCTGTTAGAGAGAGCTAGCGGGAAGAGGAGCTGTCTCATTATTAGGAGCCTGTGTGTGGATAGGGAAATGCTGAGAACTAATAGGGGTATTGCTATTATGCTAGAGATACAGTAGCATAGCTCAGCTGATCTGAGAGCTTGTTGCAGGGAGACAGGCAGGAAGGGCTGGGAAAGTTGCAGTAGATTGCACTTATGCTTAAGGAGTGCTGATTTTGCTTGCTTATGTAGTAATTTGCTGTGATTAGTGTCATGCAATGTAAGGCATGAATAAAGTGTATTATGTTATGAATTTAAAAGATTTTTGTGTTTCTTTGTATCTCGTTTGTGTCTCTTTTGTGTCACTTTTCATAGTTTGTTTGTTTGTTCCATAGCATAGCAATGTTGCTGTAGTTTCTAAGATGCATCTCAGTAAAACAGTGCACCATTGTTTTCTAGTTTCACAGTGTAAGAATCCTCTACAAAGGGACCCTTTTAATGTTCTGTCACAAAGCCTATGAACATCAATAAAAAATACACCATCTGGTGCGAGTCCACTGGGATTATGTGGATGATGCCTATCAGAAATAACACAAGCGCCCCAAAATAAAAATGCATGGAGCCCATCAGCACCACCTGCAGTACCTGCATCCAGCAGTGGGACATCAGCAACACTCAATGAAGTGTCAACTGCACAAGCTACAATGTTATAGACTCCCAATCTCTCAGTGATGAGAGTCCGGTGTGGATGATGCTTTGCATCGGTAGCCGTGGGAGGTGCCACAACTAAGGAATGGGAGACGTTAATCACTGAACACCAGATTAACTGACATCCTTGTTTTGCGGCAGGAGCGGCAGCTTGGTCCCGAAAGCATGCTTTTGTAAATTTGGTGTAAATCCATCCAGTAGTTTTCTTTAAAATGGGTTAAAAGCAAGTACAAAATAAATAGTGATATCTGGGTTCGTCCAGAGGACTCACTTCCCCCGGACATCGGACGCAATCACTGATTGAATGGTGAAAAGCATGAAGTGCATCAGATTTTTGGAAATGCTGCCATGTTGGATTCATGGACAGCAGCCTGTGCCCACGAGCATCCCGGTATAAATATATTAAATACACATCATTGCACTTGTCTAACTTATCAAACAGTCCCTGAGTAGTTGAGGGGTGATGAGGATGGGATGGGATATGGCCGTAAGAAGCCAAAACACAGGTGTGTTTCATCCCCGAAGTCTGCAAACAGTCTGGATGTTTGGGTACAGTCCTTTGATGTCCACTAATAATTCAGATGTTCATGGATATCTAAGCCTATTTCTCTATGACAGGGTTGGTGAAAAGCAGTTTTTGGATGACTTAGAACTTTGGCACCACTCAATAAAATTGCATGAAATTTTGGATTTATATTCTAGACCTGATTCTGAATGATTTTGGACAGGGTGGAGCTGTTTTGTCAACAGGAAACAAAATTAGAGGGGTTGTCCGAAAATATTGTAAAGGCTTATAATTGTGGGGCCATTTGACAAATCTGCACAAAAGTTTGCAAAACAATTTAAAATCTTGATATCCATGTTTTTGTATAGTTTGGTGGGGGCTAAATTAGAGGGGGGGTGCTCAACATTTTCAGATGGCTTATAACTTTGTTGCCGTTTTTTGAAGAATGTGGACAAAAGTTTTCAGAACGATTATAGTCCCAACTTTGAATGTTTGTGTAAAGTTGGAATGGAGTTTGTCAGGTGAGGGCTAAATTATATGACTATTGTATGTACATATAATTTGACGCTTTTGAAAAAATAAAACATGGGCGGATTTCAAGCAAACTAGTGTAAGGAGCATGGCAAGGACCTTAAAACGTGTTTTTGCAAATGTGCCTGTCTTTTATTTTTTGACAAATGTCATAATGTAGGAACAAAAAATAGTGATATACCTTTGGTGAGTGAGGTATAGCCTGACACAATGGGCAGTAGCCAGATTTTCTGGGTCATGGCATAAGGTCATGACCCGGACAATCTGGCTACTCGCCATGTCCGCGAGGGATGACAAATTGGGTTAAAGTGGCCATGTCCCCCTGGGACCGGCTATGTGGTGAAGTTATTCAAAAAGTGGGATATGTTTGAAAGTGAAACAAAATTGTGCTTGTTGTAATATGGTCATAGGGTTCTCTCTTTGCCTTCTGCAGGCTGACATGGAAAAAGAAGAGGGGCTCTGCACGGAGCCCCACCTTTCCTTTCTATGGTAGCCATCTTGGAAAAGAATTTCCCTTCCTACAGCAGGACGCCGAAGACGTCCCATTGTAGGAAGTAATATCCTTTTATCAGCACCCCAGATTCCTGCTTTGGGAACCAAGTGTGCTAATGGCCTTCATCCCACATTCCAGGGGCTGGAATGGGGGATAATGGTCTGGAGCCCTTGTTTTTCATGTGTTTATTTATTTATTTGTTTGTTTATTTGTTTATTTATAACACACCAAAGCCTGCAGGCATCAGGGTGCACACAGACACACTTTGCTTGGGCCGATAACTTGGGCTACCGGGCTGTTATACCCCATTTCAGTCCCCAGAACGGAGGATGAACGCCACATTATTTCCATTACCATTACACAAAATGCTAATTGAAATATTGGAAAATATCATCGTGTCTATGTACTTTACTGAGAAATCTAAAGCAGGTGGAGTCTATAAGATTTTTTTTTTTGTTCTATTTTTTAACTGTGAAAGGTAATTCCTAAAGGAACCTTTTTTTTGTTGTTTTTTATCTAATTGTTTTGCAGGAGAGGTTATAACGTAAGGTGGGGAGGGAAATGAGGGAAGAAGCACCACACACTAATATGGAGGGGCAGGTGGACAGGGGGAGATGTTGTGCATGTGTTACTTCTAAGATAGGGGGCAATGTTTCTCATGCTCCTTGATTACAGCTTCAAAAGCACTCTGAAATTGCTTGCCCATGCAGAGTAGTGTGTTGCAGTATATACAGAGGACTGTTGTCTTCGAAAGATCTGGATCAACAGCGTCTTTTATTGCTTGAAAGGTAGCTGGTGGGATTGTGTGTCCCACAGATGTAGGCTGTGTGGTTACAGTATTAGTTAGGGAAGATGATGTGGAGGAAGACAGTCTACTGTATGCTAAGAAAGGAACAGCGTTCTGAGAGCATTGCGTGGTTGGATTTGGTGTGCATGGAGGTGGTCCCGTAGTAGTAATGTCCAGGTAGTCTGTGGCTGAGTACAAAGTTACACTCAGTGCATTTCACTCTTGCAGCTTTGTCACGTGGCACTGTCCGTAAGGTCTGTGATGATGTCAGACGTTCATGGACATCGATGGACGCAAAAACAGTGGAAAACATTGCAAAAAATGTATAGAAGTGTTAAAAAATATGCTAGAAGGTGGGAAACGGCAAAACTTTGTACATTGGACACCAATGTTGTTTATTGGGGTAAGTATGATATTAGTAAGTAGTAGGAAAATAGCATGCACAGGTAAAATCCCATGAAATTCTCCGAACAAACTTTGTTAAAGGGACATTATGGTTAAGTTGCAGTAATAAAACCTATACAATTCACTGAAAAAACTTTATTAAAGAAACATTATGGTAACAAGAGAAACCGAAAAACCTTAGAAATTCGCCAGTTATGGTAATCTAAGCAACCAAAACTCACAAGACCAATGTGCACTGCTAAGACTAACACCAGGACATCAACAATGACATCAAAATTGTCTTTGATGACATCACTGACGACAACACATGTGAAATACATTTTTGATGGAAAGTCCCTACAAGAGGTTGTGTTTATAATGTTGGTAACAAGATGACAGGGGTGATCGGGAAACCTATCACAAACTACTTAATCAATTAAAGAATGTACTCATCTAAACAACATTGTATTGGAGTGTTGTTGTTAATGCAGGAACCTAATCACACATACACATATACAATGGCTGCAGCATGCACCATAGAAGTACTATATTTATAACTTGTAATTTTGGATAGTAAAATAATAAATGATACCTTATCAGAGTTTTGAGTAATGTTAAACATGTAATAACTAGCTACAATTCAAGACTTACTACAGACTTGTGCTAGTACAAACAATAGATATGAAGACCACAATGCTCACAATCAGAGGCACATACATGGAAACTAAGTAAGGAAGAAAGAAACAGCATCATCAGATAATTTTAATAAGATAAAAGTGTATCTTCATGTATACAAATAAATGGTGTGTTTGAGTCCTGCTTATTGCCCCATGCATGTGCACTATGAGCTGGGAACAAACCCTAAGGAAAGTACTTTAAGAACATATGACAAGGTTAACATCTAGAGATATAGTACCTTTTGAATTTTAATATTCTGACTGTCAGTGAACAAACACAAGTGGCCCAGATATGTGATGTCATCAGTGACATTTGTGATGTCATCTTTGATGGCCTGGGTGTTAGTCTTAGCAGTGCACGGTGGTGGTGCGGAATCCATGAGGGAAGCCATAATTACTTTATTGTTGGAGCCCAGACGGCCACCCCAGGACATGTCATTTTACAGACCCCTATTGCTAATCAATGCAGACGCCAGAATCTTTGTGAAAGTGCTAGCTACCAGACTACTGCCTAACATGCCTAGCCTAATACATCCAGATCAATGTGGATTTGTCCCACCCCGATCCACTGCCTTGAACTTACACAGGTTATTTGGAGTCATGGCACAGATAGATCCTGATGCAAGTGCAGCAGTGATTTCCCTTGATGCCGAAAAAGCCTTTGACTCAGTGTCGTGGGAATACCTGTTTGCGGTGCTGGAGTCATTTGGAATAGGCCCCTATTTCATCAAATACATGAAACTACTATATAATGCACCGGGCGCTAAAGTTCTCACGAATCGCACAATGTCTAGAATACTCTTACTGGGAAGTGGCACGAGACAAGGCCGTCCATTTTCCCCCATACTATTTGCTTTAACAATTGAACCTATGGCAGCATTTGTGAGACAGAAACATGAAAATAAAGGGGTCCTACCCAATCCATATCACTGTATGAGGATGACACACTATTATATGTCCGGGACCTTGAAACAAACCTGGCACCTTTCATCTCTGATATACATGAATTTGCTGAATATTCAGGCTATAGAATCAACAACGCTAAATCTGAGATCTTCCCACTAACCCCAGCCACCAAATGGCCAGCAAACGACTGTGGACTTAAATGGTTGACCCAGCACATCCATTATTTGGGTATATAGGTGTCCAGAGATAGGCAGACACTGTACACAGACAACTATTAACAAGTATTGTAAACACGAACTACAAAATTCACTATATGGACCAGGCTACCCATCTCCCGATATGGCAGGATAGCTATACTAAAAATGGTAGTTCTCCCCAAATTACTTTATCTTTTTGGTAATATACCCATATGGCCAGGTAACACGTTTTTTTGGAAGCTTTGCTCCATGATCACGTTGTTTGTCTGGAATGGGAGAACAGCTAGGATGAAATGGGAAAAGATGGTTGAACCATATAGCAACAGTGGTATTGCCTCACCGGATTTTGAGTTATACTATTTGGTTGCACAGGCACAGTTTGTCAGGCATTGGTATGACCCGGTAGACACTGCACCCCACATCTGGATAGAGCGCTATGCTGCATCTCCAGTGGATATCCGCTCCGTCTTATTTAGCTTACATCACAAAGATACATGCCAGTTTGACCCAGTCAGTACAACGGTTCATCCCTGGGCTGCAATCTGCAGAAGATTGCAAACAGAGGCACCCTATGACTCAGAAGTCCCACTATGGATCTTTCCAGACATTTCCTCCACATTCGATGAAGTGCTTCAGAAGACTTGGGACCCGAATAAAGAGATTAAGATGCTCAACATATTCCCCAACGGGAAGTATGTTACCTTGGACGACTTCAAAAGCGTAATAGGAGAAGGACCACTCAGATGTCGCCAATATTACCGTATGAGAGCTGATGTCGCCAATATTACCGTACGTGACTCCTATCAACGTCAACAAAATGTCCAATCACACATTGCAATGTATTGACGTGGCTACGCCCACGCTCTATGAAGGCATCAGTGCATGCAGAGGTGTCCAATCAATGGGTGGAGTGGTGTACAGCCGCGACAAATCTTCCCATCCCCAAAAATGTGGATATTCATCGTTGCTATCAGTGCTTGCTAGTGAAAGGTTATCCAAGTAACTGCAATAACTTTGGTTTGGTGCAAGGTGCCCCCTATTCCCTGATGAACCCCCCCACACGCATGCTTACAAGCAGTGACATCCGGCAGAAGCCACACATTCTCTACATTGTATACATTAATACAGAATGACACCAGAGGCAAATGGGAAAGGGATTTGGAAGTAACAATCACAGAGCAGAAATGTTACAAATACTGTGAACTCACCAACGCTATTTCGTTAAACGCTGGTCTGTGCTGTAATTCATTTCAAGGTCCTAAACAGACTACACTATACTCCGGCCAGAATGGCTACATTTACTGCAAACTGCACTGGGTAATGTCATAAATGTGGGGAACCAGAGGCGGGATCATTTCATATGTATTGGGCTTGTCCAGCTCTTACTGTGTTCTGGCAGAAGGTGGCTAACATTATAGAGGAGATAACACAGATACTGGCCTTTCTAACCCCACAGAAATATTTATTCAGAGATATCGGAAATATGTCAGAAACCACCAGGAGGCTTTTTAATAATTGAATAATTGCTAAAAAATGCATATTGCAAAGCTGGAAAAGCCCCTCTGCACCGCAGATAGAACATTTCCTCTGGGAATTGACATTCATGAAAGAATGTGAGGAACAATATGCGATGACACTGCCGAGGACAAGCTGGCCCAAGGACATTTGGGCTCCGTTCAGTGTGTATCCATGCCAAATGATATTGGAAGATGAAACTGGCTGATAACCTGTGATATGTTATGAAATTTAGTTTTGTTAAAATGCATTTTATGAGATGATGTGATAGAGTGATCTGTTTGTATCTGTCAAGACCATTAATAAATAATGTTTAAAACAAATAAAAATAAAAAAAAACAACAAAATACAATAATTCATAATATACATACAATGTTGAAAAACACACTCTCTCACCTTCAGTTGCTCCAAATAATGAATAGATGTTCACAATATCTAAATACAGAACATGTGCATACTCTGAGTTCTGCAATCAGAATGTCTAAAGTTCACAAAAAGGTCACTTTCATAGCGTTCAAAAATAAATAGCACAACAAGAGGACTGTAGAAAGCAAACAAATAAAATGGCCACCACATTTTTATTACAACCTATAACAGTAAAACAAAAAAAAACATAATCCTCCCAAACAATACTTTGTAGAACATGCACAAACACAATTGAATACAAGTTTATTTTGTCTTCATTTGACAAATTACTTAACCGTGGGTATGACACTGGTTACACAGCGAGGAGCTTCCTTTAGACGCGGGTACACGTACATTTTTCAAATGTGCTGGAAAACACATGTTGCAAAGGATTCAAATTCAAATCACACATGCCAAGAGGTGAAAACATCCAAACATAAACCTTTTTGAAAATCTGTACTAAAACATCCTTGCAATAATATGATCAAGGAACCAAAATACAAACATCCATAACCGCTGGTACATTGAGCAGGTTCATGTCCGTGTCTACCAAAGCCCGGCACTAAGTACAACGTACGATTAGAGCGTTCATAGCCGCGGATCGAGTTAACCGCGAGTAGTCGCAGCTACCCGTAACATCATTACAGGTTCAAAAAGACATATTAACAAGGTGTAACAATTCAAACAACATAATGGTATAATGAGGGCATAGAATCGGGAACACATGTCAAATTGTGTAGTGTAAAATCAATAAATCAACATTATCAATGCACAGAAATTGGAAATGCCACACTCAGTGGCTAAGGTGATAGTTATGGACGCGTGAACCCCCACCAAATATACATAACGTCCCATTGACTTAGTGGTAGCGGCGGTAATAATCCATCTGACAGGGCATGTCGTTTCAATGGTTGCTGTCGTAACTGCAGTTATTTTTTTTTAAAAAGGCATCAAAGGTATTTTCCTTTTCCAATATACTTAATGCGTGGCTCTAAAAAGAAAATGTTGGTTATTTTACCAATATATAACCAGAAAATATATTTTCAGTCAGAGGACTACTCTTCACCTCTCTTACAATTAAAGAAATCTTGGAACATTTCTCTGTGCTCTTTCTTTACATGATGAAATAATTTTATTTTCCCAAACAGAATAAAACCTGTGCTCCATGTCAAAAATATGTCTTTACAATTTCCACATAAACTTCTCATTTCAAACACTCTAAAATAATATTATGGAACCAAAAAAAAACCATTGTAAGCCAATTCTTTGACAGCACATCACTTATGTCCTCAACATAACTATGAACCCCATTCTCAAAATTGTCAAATTCTCCACATTCTTCTGAACAATGAAAATCCTCTCCTTCTAAAATTGGCTGCATGTTTCAAATATCTAATCAAACAATAAATATACCACAAACAATAGTACAATCTGCTGAAACTACACCTCAGTCTTAAACAAAAAAAATGTACTATGTAGGAAAAGTCTCAATACAATGATGAAATATAATCTACAGTTTTATTGGCATATATAAACATCACTCAAAGAATACATTCTGTGATAGGTTCAACAATTCAACACCATCTGAGGTACTTCACATCCTATTGGCAGCCACCCACTACAAAGACAATGAACAACCAATCAGAAAGTAAAAATACATTCCACCTTCTCTACTCATGAACTTTTCCTCCATTGCTAATTCTAATATCTGAAGTGACAAACAGTATTTCCTTCTACCACACTAAAATAGAAAAATACATGCAATGGCTGGAGGACAATTATCCTACATAGGAAGAAATTAAAAAACGCAGAAGAAAATTAAACAGAAAAAAATACACCACATTCAGGATTTTGTAAATCCATTCTTTATATTTATGGATAATGAGACTAACAAAAATATTTTATGGAACAAATATCGCTCACCAAACACATATACTTTATCTACCTACTATGATATGGTTTGATATGGCATTTATAATGCGTTTTTACACAAGTGTTTCTAGGCGCGACAAGACATGGAGGGGGAAAAAAAAGGAGGACAAAATAACAATCTTAATAGGCCCTGTGTCATTCAGAACGTGCAAATGTGGGGATGGGGGCAGGGGAGAATTGCCAGGGGGAGGGGAAGAAGGAAGTGCAGGTAACTCATAAGTGCAGCCAGCTGGTGACTCATAAGTGCAGAGAGATGGAACTGTAGGGTTGCAGATAAAGACCCTTAAGTGCTAGGGAACCTGGAGGCAGTGTGAGGGCAACTGGACATGAAGGAGCCTGGGCTCGAGTTCAGAGAGTGACCAGGTGACCAGTGCAAAGAGCACTCAGGTGCATCAGCCAGGGCGAGGAAGAGGGAAAGTGGAAATTGAAAAAGAAGGTATTGAGTTGCTTCTGGAACCAGAAGTGGTTCTGCTCAAGTTTGAGAGAGGCAAGGAGGATGTTCCAGAGGGAGGCCCCAGACAAGGAGATAGATCTGGCCCCAACTCTCTGCTTGGAGAAGCATATGACATTGATGGATTTGGAGGTGGGTGAGCAGAGAGCTTGAAAATGTCTATACAACCAACACAAATATTTTTAAAGTATATTATATCTTCAATTGTTTAACAATATTTCAAATATTTTTAAAAAGACGAAGACTCATTCAAGTATCAAGAATAATCAAACAAGAAGCACCACAACAAATACCCACAAAACAAATCATTGATTCATTCATAGAAATATCCATATTATTGGGCCAAATAAGAAGATGTATCATGTAAAGAAAACCCACAACCACATCCATCCAAATAAACCTGTTTTTACCATATGTATTTACCATTTTCAAGTATGTACACTTATTTTATTTATACATTTGTATTTATTTTGTATTTATACATTTGTAATGCTCTGACAGCTCGCAGGCATCGGGGTGCAACAAGAACGCAAAAGGACAACAAAAGGACGGGACGGTGATCATCTGTAAACATTTGAAGAGTCACAGGAAGGTGTATCTAGCAGAGCCATGGAAACTTATATGTATTATTAATGAATAAAAAGTATTTCAAATGCTACCATAACTGTTTACAAACACTACACTCAATACCGGCGCCCACATGTAATTTTGTTGTTCAAAGATTTTCCATAGCTTTGGCTACCAACCCATCACATGAGATGGGTTTGGCATAGCCGTGGACAAATACCCTCCAGTCCTTGATACTCATAGAAGCAATCATGAATATACCAATAGCACCCCATTTTCTTTTTTTTTCT
Organism: Ambystoma mexicanum; assembly: GCF_040938575.1. Taxonomy (NCBI): domain Eukaryota; kingdom Metazoa; phylum Chordata; class Amphibia; order Caudata; family Ambystomatidae; genus Ambystoma; species Ambystoma mexicanum. The sequence continues at coordinate 603,530,578 of NC_090930.1, read as the reverse complement.
TAGAAACTGTGTATGGAATATGAATAACAAAGTACAGAATATGAATAACACAAGCGAAAGTAAAAATAGTACATACAAAGAATTATGTAAAGTTCATTCACTTTTTTGTTCTAGCTGTGGTTACAATATGAAACTTTTGTGGGTAAGTCACATAGATTTTTTATAAATGTATACTTAAAAGATCATTCTTAGAAAGGACTCTTTTGGGTACAAACAGCATACTGTTTTGCACATTAAGGTATATAGCCGCAGGTATGGTCCAAAGAACCTGTGGCTATGACCCTCCATAGTCGTTGCTGTGGTTAACTGCACCTCCAGTACTCAACAACACATTGGGCTACACCATAGCAAAGGTTATTCATCTACTTTTTTTTAAATAATAATATCCTTCTATCTGAAAAAAAAGAAAAAATAATCAGTTAAATAACACACACTTTAAGAAACACAATTTAATACAACATTTGTTATGACCCTCATATCTTCTATGCAGTGCATCACATACACTATATAAGATACAACATTTGTGCAAACAACATTGTTGTTCTCTTTGCACATATGATTTGACATGTCATTTAAAAGGTGCTTATACGCAAGTGTTTCAAGGTGCGACAAGGCAAGGGACGGGGAAAAGAGGGAAGACAGAGACAACAATCTTACTAGGCCAGATGACATTGAAATCACACAAGTGCAGGGGAGAGGGAAGGGGGAGGGGGCAGTACATAGGATCAACAGTAATAAATAAATAAAATAATTTAAAAACAATGGACAAAATGTGCAGCCAGCTTATGGCAAGTGCAGAGGTAAGTGCAGGAATCAAGTGTCAAGAGCTGGTGGGGACTATAAGGATACAGAAACAGCTACCCAAGTGCAGGGGCTGTCTGGGACAAAAACGCCACCAATTGGACTACCCCACAGTAAACTCAAAACAGCTGAGAGTACTTCACAGCTGAACGTGCAGTAAACTTGCAACAAATACAATCAAATAAACCTTCAACATCACTAACATGAACACAAAAATGAAATGCCTGCATATAAATGCAAGTGTTGTCAAATCTAATTTTGTAGGTCCATATTAGTGAAACTTAAAAAATACATTATAAAATAAAATACTTGCCGGAGCAAATGAAAAGAAAGTGATAATAAACCCCACCTGATAGTCGTGCTTAAAATAACTAACACACACAACAATGCAAATAAACTTTCTAATATATAAATATTTATTAACACTTACTTTCACATCAGCCACACTCATGCCATGTGCACAGTGAGAGTACTGGAATCAAAAGGATAAAAAAAGGAGTATATACCAATACAACTACTAAAATGGATGACACATGTTCACTAAAACCACAAAGAGCTACACAAATAGAACAGTAACAGCAACCAATAACAATGAAACTCACAGAAATACATTTTTCCCAACCTAGCATCTTTCAAAGCCGTGGCTATTTGTCACAGCTGCAGATATTGCTTTGTATCCACAGCTACATCTACATTTTTCTGTAAACCCACAACCAAACTCAATCGACCTTCAAAACTTCAAATGATATAACAGAACACCTAATCTGATAAAATAACAGACAAATACAATTCTCTACTGTATCATTCACATAAAAATATGATGATTGCACAGACAATTTATAGTTTATAGACGTGGCTTTAAATATAACCGCACATACAAGTACAGCCAATAAAATAACTAAAATCATTAACGCTCCTACCCACTTGCTTTTCAATAGACATGGCTATAAAAAAGCCATGCAAGTCCTTTTGCTGTTAGCTGTGGTTGTATAAAAAAACAACTGGAAATAAAAATATGAATTTACACTCCTCCTAACCCTAAACGAGAGTCCCTAACATGCCTACGAGCCCCCCTCCACTCTCCATGGTCCGCCTCCACTCCCCTGGTCTCTCACACTCCCCCAAAACACTCAATGCATCTATGATGCTATTCCACCCCAAATGTTGGATAGCTGTGACTACCACACGTCCACAAACACACAGCATGCCAATTGCCACAATACAGCCACAAATGCACATTGAACCATAAATACCTGTGGCTAGCAATGCCACGCACTGAGTGGCTGCTGCATAGTGCCAATATTTACAACAGTAACATCAACCAATTAAAACTGGAAAACACACACCTCATTCATACTCTGCTCATACAAATTACTAGAAATTCAAACTAGGAATAATTTTCCTGGAAACGGGGAAAGACTACAGATATCATGCCTGCTTTGACAACTGTGTGTCGAAAAGTAGACAGTTGGCTGTTTTTGTTGCTGGCTTTTTGTGAGAAACTGAATATTAACAAGGACATAGGTTTGGGAGATTTTACAATTAATGGTTTGGATTGTGAGGAATGCGTTGGTTCCAAGTTTTGCCAAAATTGTCAAGTCTAAGAAGTACAGGTAAGCCAGAGGTCATATTAATTAACTGTAGAGGCAATTATTTGGGGGATGTATGAGGTGTATCCCTTACTTTAATGATGAAATAAGACTTGGGAAAACTAATGTACTATTTCCTCACAACATCTTTATCTTTTCCAATTTGACTCAGAGACAAAAATGGAGATGGACCACCAGATGCAATGGTAACATTGAGCAATCATGGAGACATGCTAACACAGTCGTTTCAGCAGTCATGAGAGACCACAACCAAGTATGTATTTCAAACAATAACATACAACAACATACAGTTCTATATGGCCAATTTCTACAGACATGATGGTGTACACCTAACAGATGAAGGAAATGCAGTGTTCTTTCATAACATAAAAACAGTACTCCAAATGTGCCAACATAATACACTCAGTGTACCCCAAAACAATCCTTTTAAGGACTACTTATCACATATAAATACACAAAACAATAACATATTTGTCTTTATTATCCCCACTGCTACAGTTCATTTACGTGTTTAATATACACATTGTTAGTTAAAGGGAGGGGGCTAACTTTGGGTTTTATAATACAACAGAACTAAAAACATCAGTACAGTACAACACTGCTCATGTAGTTATGTAAGGTAGTTGAAGATAAAGAAAGCAGAGAATATTATATAACGGTAAACTAGTTAGGGAACATTTAATAGGCAAGAGATATAGCATGAGTGGCAATACACAGACTAAAATACAGTGCATAGGGCATCTAAAACTAGGGTTGGGTGGCTGCTTTGTGTGTTAATTTTGTTAAACTATTTTCTTTTGTTTTTCCCCATACTCACATGTACGAAAGTCTAAAAACACACAGAGAAAATAGTTAGGACTGCCAAATACCTACCGGGTCCCCAGTGAATTTTCGCCCCTGACATCACTATACCTAAAAAAATAACTTTTAAATAGAAATAAAACACGGACACGCCAATATGTATAGCTACAAATACTCTCAGCTACCAGAAGTCCTTTATAGCCTCGGATGTAGCCACGAACATCGGAAAAAGTGATGGAAAATAAAGGCTTTCCTTCCCCTCCAGGCCCTATAAAGTTCCCCCCTCATCTGTACCACCTGCCCCACTCACAAGATGGACACCTCACTCTTCCTGCCCTCTCCCTTTCCCCCACAACACACACTGTTCCTGTGACACAGTTTGCTTTGAGATGTCGATTATTCAAGGCTATAGCTGAGGCTACAGTAAGCTTTGTGTTGCAAACTCAGTCCACAGACATCCTCCATCTCCCAAATTTCACTTGGTACCCTCTAGCCACACTCCTCCCCCACCTCTAGCCTAAGGCATTTGCATGTTTTTAACATGCAAATAGCTTTTTGCTCAGTTTCATTTTCCATATCCTCGGCTATAGACGCGGTTATCTCTGGCATCGAGAAAAAAACAAGATGGTAGTCATTTCATTTCTAAAACCACCTGTTATCTGCTAAATCACTGATATATAGCAGTCTATTCTTGATAAGCGGGTCCCCCCTTCTTCATCAAATATTTAAATAACTATTGCACCTAATAACCCCAAAATATGCATGGATTGCAAGTCAACACGTTGTGCCCAAGTTGCTATGGACCTGGTCCAAATCTGTCCAGCGGTTTTGGGCTGTGCATCCTGGCAAAAATTGTTTTCTTCTTAAAAATGGTTTTATTTGTTAACAGATATTTTATGAAACTGCAGTCTGGGTGTGGGGGTCGGGGGCGGGGCTGACAGTCCTTAATAACTTTCAAAATTTCGGTTAATTCCGTTACTCAAATCAAAAGTTATTAACAATAGAATTTTGAGGGGTACCTATGGAGTTGGACTATACAGCTATAACCGGCCTGTAATAAGTCAAAAAATGTTTGTGGTGGGGTTTGGGGCAAAGTGTTGTTCCTTATACAATTCCACACTGTTTCACCAATCTACACCAAACTCTGCATAGTTACCTGTTAGGACCCTCTGGACATTACTGACTACATGAAATTTGGACACCTGACCATTTTCACCTGATTTCAGAAAAAGTCAAAATATGTTTATGGCTTGGCAAAGCTTTGTTCCTTGCACAATTCCACACTGTTTCACTAATCTGCACCAAATTTGTATTTGTATTTTGTATTTTATTGATTTATAAAGCGCCTTACGCCAAAGCGCTGTACAAAGAACAACATGATATATAAAACATGAATGAAAAACTGTTGAAGCATAAACATATGAATCAATCAAACAACAAAGCAATGGAAAGAGCAATTAACTGAAAGGGGGGGAAGGGAGAAGGGACAGGTTGGGGTGGAGTGAAGGAGGAAGAGGGCAAGAGGGGGAAAGGGAGGGAGGAAAAGGTGGGTAGTGGAGGGGAGGGAGAGAGTCAGGGAAAGAGAGAAGAAGGGGGGAATTAGAAGGGGGTAGGGGATTCAAGGAAGAGGATGGAGAAGAAGAGATTTCAGGGAAGTGCGGAATGAAGGGAAGGTGAGGTAAGAACGGATGGCAAGAGGAAGGGAGTTCCAGTGTAAAGGAGCTAAGAGCTGGAAGGAGCGAAAACGGGAGGAGGCACAGGGAGGAGGAGGCGAAGTGAGATAGAAATGGTCAGCTGATCGGAGGGAACGGGAGGGAGAGTAGAAGGAGAGAAGGGAGGAGAGATAGGGGGGGCAAGACCATGAAGAGATTTGAAGACAAGACAGAGAAATTGAAATTTAAGTTGTGAGTGAAAAGGAAGCCAGCCAAGGTAGGAGAGAGAGGAAGAGATGGAATCACGGGAGGTAAGGAGACAAAGGGTGCGTACAGCAGAGTGGTATATAGATTTAAGAGGGGCAAGGTGAGAATTAGGGAGTCCAAAGAGTAAGGAAGAGCAGTAGAAGAGGCGGGAGAAGATAAGGGAGGTGATTAAGAGTTTAGTAGCGTGGGAAGTGAGTGAGGGGCGGATTTTGCTAATGTTGAAGAGGTGGAAGCGGCAGGAGCGAGAAGTGAGGGAGATGTGTTGGGAGAAGGAGAGAGAGGAGTCGAAGAGAACGCCTAGGTTGCGAGCCTGAGAAGAGATAGGGAGATTGGAGGGAGGGAAGTGAATGAAAGGGGGAGGAGAGGGAGGAGGAAGAGAGTTAGAGGGAAAAAATAAGACTTCTGTTTTGTCGGTGATAAGAGAGAGAAATCGGGAAGACATCCAGTTCTTGATGGCAGTGAGGCAGGAAGAGAGCTGTAGGTGGAGGTCAGTTGGGAAGGAGGAGAAGGAGAGGAAGAGTTGAGTGTCGTCGGCATAGAAGTGGTGAGAGATGCCAAACGAGGAGATAACAGGGGCAATGAGGGAGGTGTATAGAGAGAAGAGAAAAGGGCCAAGAACGGAGCCTTGGGGTACGCCATAATCAAGAGGATAGTTAGGAGAGGACCGACCACCCCAGGAGACTGTAAAGGAACGGGAGGAGAGGTAAGAGGATAACCAGTTGAGCACAGAGCCTTTGAAGCGAAAGGAGGAGAGAGTGCGTAGTAGGAGGGGGTGATCAACAGTGTCAAAGGCTGCAGAGAGATCAAGGTTGCAAATGTTGCACAGTTAACTGTTACGACCCTCCAGACATTATTGGCTACATGACATTTAGACACCACACACCTTTCCTCAATTTCAGCAACATTCACACTTGAGACGGTTGCCTGAAATCGGCAAAACAGGAATGTGGTTGTGGAAATACCAGTCCTGACATGAGGAACAAAACTTGAGGTCCCAATGCACTGCAACAAACTGCACCATGCCAGGTTGTGGCAACAGGTGAGGAGGGAGCACAGTAGGTGCCAGTATACAGCAGCACACCGACTCTTGCCTCCCCGCAACTTCTGCTCCGTTGTATGTCAGGCAGCCACATATGCCCATTCTAAGTGCAGTTTACTTCAGAGTGCAAAGCACATCAACTGATAAGTGAATTTGAACAGTGACCTACAGGATTGTTGATTTTCAACAGTTGATGAGAGTGTTGCCATGTGTGTCCAAAGCGTTACAAAGGGGTCTGGGAGCCCTTCTACTGAGAACAAATATCGGCCAAATACCCTGTTCTATGGAATTACATCCACTCAGGAGGGTCTACAACCACGTTGTAGCTCACTGCACCCTTCACAGAGGAGAAATACCATTTGCATATGAGTCTTTGTCCCACCCACAAGGGGAGACCAGCACCAAAATGCTAGGCAAATCTCCTCAGAACAAGAGTACCGTCAGCAACCCCAGACACGTGTTTTGGCATAGTGGGGTCTGATCAGTGAGGTGAAGTTGAGCCTCTCTAAGAAACAGTGAGCAAGGGGTTGAAGTCAGGATTTTCCTGGGTTACTTAGGGTGAAATCCCAAGTTTTACAATGAGTCAAATATCCTGTTCTATGGAATTTCCTATGTCCAGGGGGGTCTACAACCATGTTTTAGGTCACTGCACCATTCCCTGAGTATGGCAACAGAAAACAACTCTGGCGCAGCCGTGCCGTTTTTACCGGCATGGCTGCCTCTGCGGTCGTAATGAGGCCCATATTCAAAGACTCTCTGCATCGCCCACAGATCACTTGAAGATCAATGAACAGAATTCCACCTAAGCAAAATCTTTCTACCAAACTACCAGAGACCTATGATCAAGAAACAGCAAACTTTTAGAAAGTAAAATATTTTGCAGTTAGGCTCCTCTTTGCCACCCTGGTGGACAAACTCTTGAATTAGCTCCATGGGAGTTCTGCAACCTAAAGGACCATCTGAAATTCAGGAAAAATTGAAAAAGCTGTCTTATCAATGTGTAACAGAATGAAGGTTTTACTTACACCCACCAAGCAGCGAAAATGACATGTGTTAATAGTTTGACTTAATGCACAGACACACACTAGAGAAAGCGACCAGTTGCACACAGTACACCTCTCCCCATATTTCAAACATCACACACTTGCACCTCTAACTTACAAATGGAATACTCAGCCCCTGGCCAATACAATGCAACAGCACAGGCATAAGGCCACACCTCTGGACACAAATGCTTCAATGCCTCAACACTTCACACATAGAAAGCTTACACGCACACAGAGGTGGGGGTACTTCAGATCTGCAATCCCAACACACAAGCACTACAATTTGCCTTGCACTATGCTTCCAACTAACCAAACCCACCAATGTTATTCCAGATCCACCCGGTCACCGTGACTGTGCAAATGCCAGCTGTTCATGGTACAAATCCTCATAACATAACAACAACAATTTGGCTAGAACTCACTGTAAACTAAATTGTGCTTGGGGAAAATAGAAAATATAAACATCCCACAACTCAATGGCACAAATGTTATCACATGAACTATGGGAAGAAACTGATTTATATTTATGGTAGGGGCCATCATGATGAGACATGCAAAAAAAATGAAATTTACCAACACACTTTTTTGGAATAAGAACCTGTGATCTGTATGCTAGGCAAATCTGTTGGCAAAATGTGCATTATATCTACAATATAGACATATTATGAAGTGTAGATTCTGATCAACACTCATCCATAGATGTAAGCTTATGGATGCAAATCTCAAGAGGTGCTTGCAGAAAAGGTAGGACAGCAAGCAATATTTTGGGAATAATCAGAGGAAGAAATATGCCAGCAATACAACTCAGCAGGTCAAGTGGTTGGCAACTCACTATAGATGTCTGAGTTCTGCCTTCTGGACAAAGATATGAATCATGACAGGCATGACTCTGATCAACTGCACATAGAAGATGGTGGAATCCAGATTGAAGCACTATATACAATATGTGATATTTTGTTTTAACTACAGTCAAAGTAAGAAGTGACCAGCAGTACAAGGGGAAATTAGGACCTAGATTCCCAAACGGGCGTCATCCCAGAATAATACTTCACATGTTTAGAATGTTCTGCCATCTGAACTAGGGATTTTCATGGTGACAAGATTTGCCAACAAAAATCTCAAGGAGTCTGGGTATAAATGCTGACCTCAGTTTCTCCTGATCCTCCCCCATGTTTGACATCTTTTCTGGCTGAACTTGGTTGCCTCTGGCATTTCTTTGGATGGAGCCACTACATTGGGATCAAAATAGTTGTGATGAAAAGTGCCACCTCCAACAAGGTTCTTGTTAATTGTATTGTGCATAGCGGATGCAGGGGATGTCATCGAGCACTTCAGGCTGAATGGCCCCTTTTGGTGTGGGACGACGCCTTACTTGAATATGGTTGTTGTCCATTCAGTATGGCATGGCAGGTTGAATAATAATGTTCTTAAGGGTTGCCACAAGCTATTCCAGAGATGATTAATTAAATACAGTATGTCCTTAAACTGTTGTATGATGTGTAGGCTAACCAGCCAGGTGGTCTCATCAAAATGCTTAACTTTATTTATCATTTATAAGGCACACTATACAGCAAAATGGTGTTTCCAGGTGTCACAAGACAACAACGGGATTTGGGGGACTGCAGGTGAGATAAACAACAATAACAGTCCTACTAGGCCTTGTGAAATTCAGATTGTGCAAGTGCAGTAACAAGAAGTGCAAGGGGTGAGTGGAGTGGGGAGGGGGGTATGTGATAGTCAGGGGTGGAGCATAAAAATGCAGAGTGGAAGAAGGAAGAATAGCCAAGGGGCTAGGCAGGTGCTGGGGAGCCAGTGTAGGGATTTTAGGGCTGGAGAGATGCAGTCCCGGGGATTGAGGTCAAGGATAAGTATTGTATTACTGTTCTGGATTAGTTGAAGGGGGCAAACAAAGGAAAGAGGCAGATTGAGGTAGAGGATGTTGCAGTAGTCCAGACTAGAGATAACCAGAGCTCTGGAGACATTGAGTTTCTGGAGGAAGGTAAGGAAGGGAAGAATGTCTCTGAGGAGGTGAAGCTGAAAGTGGGCATTTTTGGCAAGGTCTGTGATGTGAGCGGAGAAGGGATGAGGGTATTCAAAGATGACACCAAGGCTTTTGGTATCACAAGATGGTGAGGGGGAGGAACCTAAGGAGGGCAGACAGAGACTGTTAGGGAAGCAGGGAGCAGGACTACCCAATGAGAAGGAACTTGGTTTTACTGGCATCAAGGCAGAGGAGGTCATTATCTGTGCACCATCCCTGAATAGCAGTCAGTCAGGAATGAGAGAGGAAGAAGAAGAGGTAGTGGAGGAAAGCTTGAAGGAAAGCTGTGTGTCATCAGCATAACACTGGACATGTGGAAAGAAGGACAAGATAAGGTGGGCCAGAGGGACAAGGTAGATGTTGAAGAGCAACAGTGATAGGAAAGATCCCCAAGGGATGCCGCAGGTAGAGAGTGAAGATGAGGAGAGGAAAGGGTCCAGTTGCAACTGGGGAGGTCGATTAGATAGGAAGGAGGTTAACCAATCCAGTGCCAGATCTATACTATCAAGGGAATCACAGAGCCACTTTATGAGAATGGCATCATTGAACGTGTCAAAGGCATGAGATAAATCAAGGAGGATGAGAACAGAAGGAGAGTTGGAATCAAGGTTTGAGAGGAGATCTTCATAGGTGTTCAGGAGAGCAGTTTCTGTGCCTCTGGATGCTCCAAAACCAGACTGGTGGTCATGGAAACAGCCAACTGATACAGTGTGGTTGGCAGGTGGGAGATGACCAACTTCTCCAAGAGTTTGCCCAGGAAGGGAGTAGTGGAGATAGGGCAGTAGTTAGCCAGGCACGAGGGGATAGCAGACGGCTTTTTTAGGAGAGGGTGCACAAGGGAGTGCTTGAGGGATAGTGGGAAGGAGCGGTTGCAGAAATCAGCCAGGGCAGGTTCAAGAGAGGAAATGTAATGCTTTATATTTCTGAAGGAGCAGGGGAGCACCTGTTTGGAGGATACTTTTTCATAGAGCGGACAGATCTAGAGACCTCATCCAGTGCTATGGGCGAGAAGGAAGAGAGTATAGGGGAGGGAGAGAGGGGGGCCAAGGGAGTCCTGAGAGCAGGTGGGGGAGACAAGAGGGGTAGAAGAAAGTGTAGACAGGATACCCTAGGTTTGGTTATCTAATGAGAGGCCAGTGCAGTCCAGAGGGCCTAGGTTGGAATAGGAGAAGTGGACACTGCAGTAGGGTTGGTGAGTTACTTACCGATTTTGAAAAGTTCTGCCGTATTGTTGGTGGAACCGGAGATGCGAGCTTGGATGTGGACCCTCCTCTTAGAGCGGATAGACGGTATTGCCTTTGGAGCAGGCAACAGGCCAGTTTGTCAGTGCACATGCTTGAAGCCTGCCATTTCTGTTCAGCTACTCTGCACTTGCATTTCGGAGAGGCTAGGTCAGAATCATACCAACCATTGGGCTTGGCAGCAGGTTTCAGGCGGATCCACCTGACAGGGCAAGGATGTCAAGGGTGTTGCAGATGGAGAAGTGAAGATTAGCAAGATCTGTGTTGGCGGGAGAGTCAATAGCAGGGATGGGACAGGGGATGAAAGTGTCAGCAAAAGCAGTAACTGACACTCGCTTCATTGGTTGAATGATAGAGAAGGAGACTGGCAGTGCAGGCAGAGGCATAGCCAAGGAGTCCTGGAGCTCCAGGTGAGAGGAGGGGAGAGAATGGTCAGACCAGGAGAGACATGTAGTAAGAGGGTGTCTGCTGAGATGAGCTCATGCAAGGTGTGTCTGGCTGAGTGGGTCTGACCAGATGGAAGAATGATGAGGGAAAGAGAGACACAGAGGTCGCAGAAGAGTACAGTGGCCACATTAGAAGAGTCGAGATGAATGTTGAAGTCTCCGATGAGGAGAAGCTTGGAGTTAGAGGTCATGAGAGAAGAGGTGATGTCGGCCCATTCAGAAAGGAAGAGGTAGACCGGGCCAGGGGGTCTGTAGATGGTGGCAAGTGTAAGCAAGAGGGTAGGAGAGATGCCAATCCTGCAGACAAGGCATCAAAGGGAGAATAGGATTGGGTGGGTATGATTGTAGAAGGGACCCATTCAGGGAATACCTGGGCTGCTCTGCCTCCTTAGCGGTTGGGCTTGGGTTTGGACAGGATCTTGTAGCCCTCAGGAAGAAGAGTGTCAAGAGCAGTGGCAGAGCTGGCATTGAACCACATCTCAGTGAGGGCGAGCATGTCAAGGTCAACATCTTCAAGAAGGAGACAGATGTCAGAAGAGTGTTTAATGACAGAACAAGCATTGAGAGTGGCTAAGTGTAGCTGGTTGCCACTTTTGAAGGTTTTCCGAGAAGGGGTACATGGATGTGGTACACCCATCAGTGGTGGTGAAGGGAACAGGGCGTGCCAGAAGGAGAAATGGCAGGGGAAGGGAGGAAGTTGTTGAGAGACTGAAGAAACCTATCAAGAAGGAGGAGGTTGGGCCATGACAGTGCCATTCTTATAGACATTAATGATACACCTAGAGGATGGGAAGTGTGCCAAGAATATGCCCCTTCTGTTTCCACCATTAATGAGCGAACAAGAGAAAGTGGAGAGGAATGAGACCATATTTTGTTTTTATTGTTACATTTATAAAGTGCACAAAGCGGCCCTGGGCATCGTGGCCCTCTTACAACAACATTTGCTTAGTTATATTAAAAACAACAAGGCTTACTTAGTTACATAAAACCACAAGACTGCCTATCTGTGGTTCATGGTTACAGTGAACTTGGTACCAGATAGTTGGTAGTTAGTCGTGACATTGTTACAGTAAGAGGGGGGTCTCTACGGTTCGGTGATTACAGGGGAGCCATAGATAAATCAATACCTTCCTAGAAGCGATTTCTCGGTGGGCATAGTAGGTGGAGTGGGGTAGTTGAAGAGCTTGGTTTTGAGTGCCTTACGGAAGGATAAGTGGGAGGTCTCATTTTTAAGGGACGTATGGAGGGCGTTCCAATGTTTAGGAGCTAGGACTTGGAAGCTGGAGCATCCAGCTTTAGCCCTTTTGAAGGTGGGGATGGTCAGCTGATTGGAGTAGGGTGATCTTTTGGGTCTGCAGGAAATGTCTAGGACTACTTTTTCTGAGGGATAACAGGGGGATATGAGAGAGAGGCATTTGTGGGTTATGGCTAAGGTCTTGAATAGGATGTATTCTTTGAATGGGAGCCAGTGAGCCTCACGCTTGGCATGGGAGATGTGCTCCCTTTTAGGAATGTTCAGAGCTGCTCTGAGCACATTATTTTGAATACATTCTAGTCTGTTGAGATGTTTTACTGAATTGCCAGCAAAAAGGATATTGCATTAGTCAGGTTTTGCCCCAATGGTTGCTCTTGCCATACAGCGACAGTTCTGAGTGGACAGGTAGGGTTTAACTGCATTGATCAATTTGGTTGTGAATGCAGCCGAGGAGGCAATGGCGCTTATTTGGTGTGTCATGGAGAGAGTTGAGTCAAGGTATACCCCAAAGGTTTTAACTGCAGGTGAAACAGTGATTTGCATGTTGTCTATGTTGAAAGTGCTGCATTGTTTGTCAAGATTAATAAGCATTTCCTTGGGGCCTACCAGGAGGCCTTCAGTTTTATCCCCATTGAGGACCTGCGTGTCATCGGCATAGTTTGTGTATGCTATGCTGAGAGTGCTATGCTGAGAGTGTCAAACTCGTTGAAGAGGGGTATGGTAAAAATATTGTACAGGGTGGGTGAGGTACAGGAACCCTGTGGGACTCTGCAGTGAGTGATTGGTGCCATGCAGGCCTGATCTGAAAACACCTTCATGGCTCTCCCTTCATGGAGGGAGGTGATCCAGGTGGTGGCTTCAGGGGTGAACTGGGCTGAGTTCATGAGAGGGTCTTATGGTCCCAAAAGGTTAAAAGCTGCAGACAAATCGGGAAGGAGGAGACAAGCTGGCTTGCCTTCGTCCATTATTTCCAGCAGTTGTTTTTTTTAGGTCCAGTAGGGCAGATTCAGCCTCTTTCCTAGGATGCTGTTATTTTCAAGGAATTGCTGGATTTGGGTGTATCCAGCTTTGTCTGGAATTTTTAGCAGGAAGGGTACTGTTGTGATAGGTCTGTAGTTGGTAGATGAGAACGGATCTAAAGATGCTTTTTGCAAAAATGGTCATACCCAGGCCTTTTTAAGGCATGTTGGGACAATGCCAGATGCGAATGTAGCATTTAAGAATGCTGTAAGGAATGGTGCTAGGGTGTCTATGCAATCTTTAATGATGTTAGCCAGACATATCACCCTTGCAGTTGGAGGGTTTTATGTGTTTAAGGGGGGCTAATACTTCAGTTTATGGAACATCTCTGAAGAAGAAAAGAAGCTTGTCTTTGATGTGGGTTTTTTTTGTTGCTGAGATGGGCGGGTCCAATCTAGTAGGGCATTATGGTGGGAACAAATTTTGCTCTGACGGAGGTCTATTATATTGAGCATAGCTGTTTGGATGCTCGAGCACCAGGATTAATCTTTCACAATGTCTTGGGCGATAGGGGCAGGGGTAGCCAGTTCTCTGAAAATAGCAAACATTTCTTTGGTTTCAGATTTGGCATTAGTAATTCAGGTGTTATAGGAGGTGGATTTGGCTAGAATTATGGCTTTTTGTATTGGGTAGACAGTTTTTTGTAAGCTTCTTTAGTGCAGTCCTGAGGATTAGATTGCTACTTGATAAGTGTGACATGGTTACTGAAGTTTTGATTTGTACCAGGAGTTTGCATGTTTCGTTCTTTGACTTTCTTCCTTTCTAGAGGAGCTATGAGTCAACTGGGTGAGATTATAAATATTCAATACCATGGGAAATACGAGTAGTGTTTCAACTGTTTTTAGCCTGGCCTGACAACAGGAACCTATTGCGATCCCAATTATCACGATCATGCCTTATAGCATGTAGGAGAGTGTCGGATGTGAAAGCAATGGAGATAGACAAGAATGTTTTCTATCCAGAAGGGGTAGTCTTTAGCATAATGTATAGAAGGAAATGTCTTCAAGGCCCCCTCCCCTCCATTCTCACCTACATGCAGTCTGTGACTCACCCCGCAGCCATCCATGCAGCTGTGGCCAGGGTTGCGGGATGTCTGCGGGTCGACACATGTGGCTGCAATGCTCACAGAGTAGTATGATACTAGACTGCATTTTGTGACACATTCAGTCCATTTTGAACATAACAACGTAGGCCTCACTAACACAATCGGTCTGCAGGGCTGCAGCTCTCCCCTCCTGATCACGCACAGCGAGCAAGTCACTTCCCTTGCCCTCCTCCTCTCGGCAGCCCTGCTGCAGGCCTATTCTCACAGGAGACTAGGCGCAAACAAGTTACATGACAAACAGTGTATCTTTCACCTTCCGCAGTCCATCATTGACCTGCAGATGACTGGGCCCAAGCTGGGGTTTGAGAAAAACAAGCTATCTCCATAAAAGTTGTCTTGTCCCCTCGCAGGCCCCACATTTATGACACATGCTGTAGATAACCCCCAACCCTGTTCCCCGTTTGAAGTGCTAGACACGTATGCCAAGCCTGTGTGCCACCCTGTTTCACCCATACAGCTAATCCCTCTGAAGGGACTATAAATTCACTTCTGTTGTTGTATGCCACGAGATTGGTTGTATATATTGAAATAAGGTGACCTTCACCCATCCCAGATTGCCTCCAGAGCCATGAATCGTATATTTGAGCCTTTCACCACCAAGCAAGGATCATTGGTTGTTACAGAATACACAAAGCAATGTATTATATCAATACATACTCAATGAGTTTTAAAAAAATTACGATTTTGAATATATTCAATTAATATCGCAACATGTATGGTTTATTATGATGTGTGTCGACAGTATAATAGAGTGTCCTTTGTAGAAAATGTATAACCCCTGAAAAATGAATCATGCACACCTTTTTAATGAACCAATACGCACACAATAACCTAGTTCTACCTCGTTTGTATGCTCCATGTGTGCCCTCCGCAACATAGACAATATACGGCGCACCAGACTACAGAGCCTTTACCCCACACTCATGTAACACTGCATGCTCAGCCCCCACCTTCCTTCCCCCTCTGGCGGGGCTGAGTTTCAAAGCTCTGGCCCTACCGATGATGTGATGCTACGATTGTTAATCCCTCGTCCTTCCCTTGCGCCTGCACCCAGTAATCACCCTCCTAAACCCCCAGACTCGGATTGAAAGAAATATGGGCAACAAACCTCTCATCCCACCGCCTCTTGATGTGCCCTCTGACCCGATAGTATCCCAGTTCACCCAACCCCGACTTACCATAGAGATCATATATTTCTCTCTTGTATTAACATACTACAAAGGTATCCCCCACTGGATATAACAAAGAGGAATGATATATGTATCCCTGTCTATGCCCCCTGATAAGCCAACTAAACCCATGAAAGCTGCTCACCTATTGTTCACCCCATGTATAGTATTTTCTTAGAATGACGAAATATTCACACCAGAGTTATGTGTTATTTATCTTGAGATGTTAGAATAACGATTTGGAGGATTTACAGGGCATCGTGAATTACAATTAACACTGAAGGTGTATGTGTGGCCACAAGGGCAAATGTTAGTATAGTCAAGATGGGGGTGGCCATTGAGTGTGGGGCAACGCCTGGACGGACCGGGTACGGAGGGTCTCGGATCAAGGCGGACACGTGAGTACCAAGTGCGAGCGACATTAAAAGGAGGTGGATATAGAACGTACCATATGGGGTCAGATTGAGTTTGGGGGAAAGCAAAAAGGGGGGCTCTTGTGGATATAATAGATATTATTGAATTCTTTTTTCTTTTTCTGCATATGGCCATTAGGATGAGTTAAGGAGAATACAAGGTGAAAAGGGAATAGGGGAACCTAGCTCTGCGAGGGGGTGGAAGGCGGCACCGCATAGTGCTATCTTGACTAGTACTGGGAATAAGTGGAAAATACAAGGAATAAGTGGGAGTCTCAATAAGGGGAAGACTCGGAAGATAACTTAGAAACACTTTTTTCTTTTTCTTTTCTGATCAACGGGAAAATATCCGGACAATTAAGGGGTAAAGGGTGTAAAATAGTGGGACAAGAGAGATCTTGGGGAATAGAAGACTGAGAGGAGGTAGGGAGGGTATGTGTTACATGTTGTATGTGAACTGTCCGTTGGTCAATGTTATGTATTGGGCTTGTTATGTCTTTTTGTGATGACGGTATTTTAGTAAATGACCCAAATTGTTGCTTTGTTGTTGCATGAATAGTGGTCATTGTAAGTGTGGCTCCTGTGAAGAGTAAGTGTATAATGTCATGCAAAAGTGGTATACAACTGACAAATAATACTGGTACAGCTAGAATTGTGACTGTATAATACATATCAGCAAAGGGAACACAGGGGCGAGGGGTTAGAATGGGCACGGAAACACGATTGGCCCATATCTGTCAGAATCTACCAGGTTATGCAGAGAGAATCTCAAAGTAACATGATCAATGGATCACAGAATTAAAAGGGGCGGGGCTACCATAGGTGTGGCCCCAGGGAGGATACTTTGATAAAAATTTACTGGACATGGTAGCCACATGCCTATTTGTAAAATATAAAGGAAAACCATTGCAGAATAGAATGGAGATATTAGATCTATGGTGGTTATTTGAAGAGGTGCCGCCAATAAAAAGAAAACAGCAAATAAAAGAGCAGGTTCCACCTCCCCAGGCAATAGAGAATAATGGAAAGGAGGGAGCAGCAAAGGAAGGGTCAGTAGAGGTTGTACGAATATACCCCCTCTTACACAAACCAGTACCAGCTGAGGAATACAGTGACCCGGTGTATGTGTCAAAACCCACCTCCCCAACTACACCACAACCCACAGCACCCCCACCATACGAGTGCCCGAGAGCGGGTGGACAGGTGAGTACCCCAGCAATAGATATTGAAATGTTTACAGAAGATTTAGACTCAAGGTTATCAATGGCCTGAAGTGAACTGTCCAGACTAAGAGATGTGTGTGAACAAAGTGGGCCAGGTACTTCCAGGATCGATCAAACACAGAGGTCACAAACACCAGACAGGTCTGTAGAAGAAGCAGCGCACACTTGAGGGGGAACAGATGGTAGAGAGGGCATGGCATCGGGAGGAGCAGACTAGCTGTGGTGCGACATAGAGGAACAGGAGTTAGAAGGAAGGAGAATAGGGACTGCAGCAGGAGGGGCACCAAGAAGGAAGGAGAATAGGGATTGCAGCAGGAGGGGCACCAGTGAGGATAGATGAAACTCCTCAGGAGCGGACAATGGAAGAAGAATGGAATGGAAGGTTAAGAAACAGAAAAAGAGGGACGAAGGTGAGTATGGGGAAAGGGACCAAAGGCAAGTTGCAGCTTGCACTGATACACAGGGGACGAGGGAGGCCAAATTACATACCCTGGGCACAGATGGATAAAGCACATTTATTAAAGTTACTGCCTCCACTTTCAGGAGGTGCAAGTAAATGGATATATGCATGCGAGAAGAACACTGCAGGGGTCCTCTTGGCAGTAGGTGATGTTAAAAGCTTACTGGTGTCTGCGGTGGATGATCAAGCTGACTGGGTTTGGGCGAAAGCAGGCTTCCTGGGTATAACATTGGATTGTGACTGCCATGACGGTACTTCCTTTAACACAGTAAGAGCAAGAATATGGGATGCATTAAGAGACACATTCCCAAACACGCCTGATTTGCAGTCAGTAATGCAATGTACAATGAGTGATGAGGAAGATGCGAAGGTCTTCATTTTACGGGTGCAGGAGATGTGGAGAGCGGAGACGGGCATGGCCTGGGATCAATCAACCTCCCTGTTCTACTTTATAATAAAGAGAGGGCTCCCGAAAGAAGTTCAGAAAGTTCTCGATAAAATAGCTGGGATTGAAGCCAAAGGTTGGCCCGAGATACAGAGCATTATAGTTCACCAGTGCAAAAGGATCAAAGAAAGGGAGAAGAAGATAGCACAGAGAAGGCAGTCAGATGAGGCATAATTAATTCAGATGAAACTAGTGAAGGTCACAGCAGCTGTAGCCGCACTCCCCACAGAAAGAGAAAGAGAGGAGGAGGAAGGGTCAACAGTAATACAAGCTAGAATGGCAGCTAATTGGGCAGGAAACGGACAGGAACAGTGGAACGGTGAGGAACAATACGGAGGGCCACAGTGGCAAGCAAGTAGTGCCCGCGGAGGATGAGGTGGGTACAGAGGACAAAAGGGGGATGTGGTCAACGGTATGGAGGGTATGGATGTCCAGGTCTACGGAGAGGACAAGGGAATTATTGGAATTGCGGACGGTGGGGACATTTTTCAAGGGAGTTTAGAAGTGGACACTTGATTCAATTTCCAAAATACACAACAGTACGGCCACCCTCACCCAGGAAGCCCACGTGGGCTGCCAATGGGCGGTGAAGGCAGAGAAGAACAGCAGGATCAGAGGTATACAGATGAGCGCCGCCACGTAATGTTCAACCGCACCCACAAGCCCACGAACACATGACACATGTACAAGGTAACCCTTTTGTTACAACGGCAAATGGTGCCCCTAAACCTTCTGGTGGAGTGGCAGTGGTGTCAGGGAATGTTTTTGACAATGGGGGAAACACAAGATACTCAGCATAGGATAGCCCACAGAGAGCACTTGCATGTCCAGTACTATCAACAACCCTTGATGCAGCTGAGGAACCATTTGTAGGGGCGGAGATAGGAAATAAACAATTCATTTTCATGGTAGACTCGGGAGCCGAAAAATCATGCCTACGAGAAGGCAGGTTTCCGTTATATAATCGTAAATTGGAAATGCAAGGGTTCTCTGGGGCGGTGGTCGAAGTTCCTTACACAGAGGATTTGGATGTGACAGTGGGTAGACAGTACGAGCCCCTTTACTGTACTATGAAGAATCACTGATTAACTTGCTGGGGGGGGACCTCCTCAGTAAGATCAATATGACCATATCATTCACTGAAAGAGGGATAGTTTGCTGAACCCCGGGGATCTCCCCAATGCGAATGATGTTGGTAGTACACACATGAGCCACATCACCGTAGGTGCGCAGTATACCAGTTGATTCAGACATGTTCATCCAAGGGCTAAAAACACTAGCACGGGTTGTGCCTGAGTTAAAGCGCCAAGAGTGGAGAGTGCCCACAGAATTTGTTTTCCGCCCCATAGCGCACCCAGAAATAATGACAGGAACAGTGATGTCCCTAGAGTTGCATGCAGTGCAGGTGTCCGTGCAAAGAATAGTGGTTATAGGAATGGACATACATGGGTGTCAATGTCGAACAGTATTGTGCATTAATGCTAACATTGCTCTGCGAGACTTGTCTGATGAGGACCTTTTTTACTGACTCCGACAGCGATGGGGAGATAGTGATGGAGATTGCAATCCCCTGCGAAATCATGATACAGACAAGACAGGTGCCAGTACATTTAATGGCAGCGGTAGGGGCGCCACCTTCCTTTTACGATGATGACATTCAAATGGTGCCAGCGGAATTGTGGATCACAGGCCCACATGACGTAGGATTGTTGTGCAAGGTGACACCAGTAAAAATAAAGCTCAAACCTGGGGCATTGCTGCCCAGGGTAAAGCAATGGCCATTGTCCCGAGAAGCAGAAGAAGGGATAAAAGAGATAATTCATGCCTTGTTAGCACAGGGAATAATAGTACCCTCAAATTCACCATGTAATACTTGCATCAACCCCATCAAAAAAGCAAAGGGCGGGGCAGGGAGTATGATCTAGGACCTACGCCGTCTAAATGATGTCATACAAAAAGAGTTTCCATTGGTCCCAAATACTGCATCAATTGTGTGTAGTATACCAAAAGATGCATCATGTTTTACAGTGGTAGACTTGAAGATCGCATTCATCTCAGTCCCGCTGGACCCTGAGTCACAATATTTGACAGCATTCACTCTGGAAAGGACAAGATATGAACATTGCAGATTACCTCAGGGATACTGTGAGAGCCCAAGCATATTCAACAGGATTTTACATGAAGATCTAGGAAATATCGACACAAAGAGCACGATCATTCAATATGTGGATAATCTTCTGATCTGTGGAAAGAATGAAGACGAGTGTAGATAAGATTCTATTACACTTTTGACATTGTTGGCCCACAAAGGTTACAAGGTGGACAAGGGGAAATTACAATACTGCCAAGAAGAAGTGTTTTATCTGGGCCAATTGATATCAAAAGATGGTAAACAAATCATACCAGACAGAGCAGCTGCAGTACGCGTTGTAAATGGGGCAAAGACAATGAAAGAAATGCAGAAATGTCTCGGCATGTGCAACTACTGCCGTGCCTGGATATCAGAATATGCAGGATACACAAAACCATTGCTGCAGCGACTTAAAGAAACCCAAAGAGAAAACACAGAAATACGATGGACAGCAGAAATGCATAATGCCTTTGGCACCCTGAAGGAAATGATTTCAACAGCACCAAACCGAGATTATGAACGCAAGTTTTATTTATTTTCACATTGCAATGGGACACTTATGACAGCTGTACTAACACAAAAAACATACTTGGGCCATAAGCCTCTGGTGTACTACAGTGGTACACTAGACGCAGTAATGCAAGGGCACTTCCCTTGCGAACAGTCTCCTGCAGCTGCAGCGTTCACAATAGAGAAAAGTGCAATGATTGTGATGGAATGTTCTGTGACATTGTTTGTGGAACATTCACTATTTGCAATATTAGAAAGATCAAAGAGCACACTGTCAACACAGAGAGCAACAGTATATGAGATCATTTTATCCAGTACTAACATACACATAGTGAGATGTAAAACAGTGAACCTGGCAACATTTCTCACAGAAGCATGCACAGTGGAAGACGTGCAAACTCACGATTGTGCTACATACAGAGGACAGGATGGAGACACACCCACAGCGAGCGAAGATGCATTGTCCGAAGGAGAGGTATACTTTATAGATGGATCAGCATCAATAAATTCAGAGACAAGAGAGAAGCATGTGGTGGTAGCTGTTGTGCGACTAGAGAAAGGTGAATAGGAATACTTGTTCAACAAAGATTACCTGCCCATTACCCAGCACAGGCAGCAGAGTTAGTAGCACTAATTGAAGCACTGCATGCAGCAAAGGGATGCGAAGTAACGATATACACAGACTCTGCATACATGACCACAATAGTACATGGGGGATTGGCTAGATGGGGGAGGAGAGGATTCCATAGAGCAGGCGAATCCCCAGTGCAGCACGCTGAGTTACTAAAACAGTTGATAGAGGCACTAAAGGTACCCACAGTGGTGGCCATAGTAAAATGCCAGGCCCATATAAACAACAATGACGTCATCTCTTTAGGAAACTCAGAAGCCGATGCTGCCGCGAAAGAAGCATCATATTTAGCTAAGGAAACAGCAGGTGAGTACCTACTGTAGAAACATGTGGGAGAGGATCGCCCGGATGGGTATAATTCAATGCCCATTTGCCAGATATTTGAATTACAACAGGGAGCGACTGTTGAGGAGAAAGAGTTGTGGGAGAAAAGAGGGTGTAGCCAGTCATCCACTGACCTCCTTTGGCATCAGAATAATACAGGTAAAGTAGTAATGCCCCATAAACTACTAGAAATAGCGTTCCAACAACTTCACTTCCCAGCTCATAATGCCAAACAACACATTGCAGCGGAGATACAGGACAATTGGTTTGACCCAGCGTTGCAGGAGCAAATATCAAAAATGGACATGGAATGCACGACATGTCAGATATATAATTCAGGGAATACGCTAAGAACACTGCAAGGAACATTACCAAAACCAACTGGCCCATTCAGAGAGCTGCACATTGATTACGCCGACATGGGCGAAAGGTGATATGGATCACGTTACATGATAGTGGTAGTTTGCCCGTTCTCAAGGTAGGTAGAGGCAGGCCCCTGAGCACACCCAGATGCAAAGTGCACAGCAAAATTCCTAGTGCGGGAAGTGTTTCCCCGCTGGGGAATTTGCGATGTAATATGCTCAGATAATGGGACACATTTTGTCAATGACCTGTTCAAAGAACTAACAGCAATGTTGGGAATAACACATACATTGTGTACGATTTATCATCTGCAATCAAACGGCGTGGTTGAGAAAATAAACAGCCTCCTGAAGGGGAGACTGTTCAAATTGTGTTACACGCTAAAGAAAAATTGGGTATACTGTTTACCCTTGGCCTTTGAACTGAGAAATCAACCCAGTAAGGACCACCATTTGTCCCCCCATGAGATTGTTACAGGAAGACGCATGCATACAGCACACTCCCCACTCTGCAGATACTCAGATGCTCACATAAGTTCAACAGTACTAGAGGAAGAGTTCAATGAATACCTAATAAAGCTCACAAAAGCAGCACATATGATTGCCAGGCAGCTAGCACCCCCGTTCACACAAGAAGCAACAAGTGACACAATAACACCAGCAGTCGACAGCCAGACTGGTCAGCTCATGCCAGGGGAGATGGTATATGTGAGAAGTGTTGTACGTCGGTGGAACTCTCCAAGATTTCATGGCCCATATGAAGTAGTATATTGTACACCCACTGCTGTAAAAGTAAAGGGGCTAAGATACTGGATACATTTGACGGACGTATGAAAAGCTTATGATACCGTAACACAGGAAACAGAAGTGGGCATGGAAGAAGAGGTAACGCACACATAGAAGGAGAAATATTAAGGTTAAGATGCACACATTGTGACAAGAAGAAGAAGAACTAAAAGAAAAAGTACAATGATGTTTCTGACATTAATGAGTTAATGTGACAAACAAAAATTAATCTATCTCTCTTTCTCTCTCTCTCTCTTGAAAATAACTAGAAAAATGTCATAATAGGCTAAAAATATTTGACTTAAAACATGCTAATAATAAATGTACAAGAAGAAGAAGAAGAAGAAGAAGAAGAAGAAGAAGAAGAAGAAGAAGAAGAAGGTAAGTAAGAGAAACTTTAATGTATATGAGTCGCTTAATACATTTTTATGTCTCATCATGTGGGAGAAACCATGGCAATGGAGGGGGCCCGCCGACATAAACAGCATTAGTATAGATAGGAATGGCAATAGAAATTTTGACTTGCATAGATATAGTTATGAATGCCGTCTGTTTATGTGTGCCGTGATATTCTTTTCCATGATGTTTTAATTGGTAATATATTGGGCAGTAGCATTTATATCAAGAGATTTAAATGAGGGGGAGGCAATGGAACAAGCATGATAACACAATGTACCCACCTCATATGGGATGGGTTTAAATTAATCTGGGGACACGGGACACACAAAATTGGCACACGGCATACAAACAGTAGAAGTGATATACGTGTAACAGCATGCCTGGCACCCCATACAATGCCTCTGAATATAAGATTTGCAAATTAAATGATCCGAGTTTTTCTGAATTACCCTGGTTATATGATGACACCACTCCAACTGCACCACAACTATATGAAACAACTATAGGGAAACCATCCCCCATAAGTATGGAACAAGAGAATGCTAAGACAGCTGAAAGGTTTATTGCACTGTACAATGAGTGGGAAAAGGGAGTCAGGGGAAACTCCCTTAACACAGCGTGAAGCAGGGAAAGAAAGAGAACATTCTAAAGGCAATAAAAGACAGAGAAGAGGGACACAGAGGAGAAAGTATGATGAATATTCCGCGTTAGGGCTAGACACAATAGAAGATTCACTACACCCGCACAAGTCCAATAAATGGTATGCAGACATGAGCTCCACTGCAAAGCAAACAACTAATGAGAGCTGTTACATGTGGTCTCTGATCCCCCACGCCTCGGGTACACCCAAGGTACTCCTGCCACAAGAGTCAATTATTGCAGATGCCCAATGTCTCTTTCATCTCGCATTATGCAGAATGAAGAACAACTTCCAGGCACACACTGTCTCTTTTGAAATGCTACAGAACGAGAAAACATGCCACTTAAGACCCAAAGGAGTTGTTAAACCGTAATCATATAGTGCCTCCTTATTATGAATATTGGCATAAACCCATTTGTGTTAAACGGAAAACTGTGTTGCAGAGTTCCGATTTTTGGGCTAACTTTGCCGCCATTTTGAGACTCATCCGCAATTTTGATTTTAACTTATGTTCCATGTTTTAAAATGGTGGGCTGTGTTTTCATCTTGAGGTCGAGCTGAACAACCTTTGAGTTCTGTTAATGTTTAGGTTGACTGAGAGCCGACTGTTCAAAGAAACCTTGTGCTTCATACGAGCTGCCATTCAAGTGTTGTCTGCACTCACAAGCCTCATCCTTGTATAAACACCGAAACAATGAAGAGTAAACGTCGATCGTATGTTTTAGCTGAACTGCATTGAAGTGACTCTTGAAATAAGACTTACCACGGATCTGAGAAACTACAACGCCATTGTATTGTCATGGAAATGTAAAGCTGTATAATCCTTTGCATAATATTGTAACATCTGTCATGTGAACTAGGCACAAACTCTAGCCCATGAAATATTAACCTGGAGAGAGGCTGGATAATATTGTAGAAATAGTATAAATATGTCTGTGTTTAGATGTCCGGCACTCTCTCTCCTCACTGTGTCGGCTGGTATACACTGTGGGGTGTAGGGAGCCAGATAGCTATCTGTTTTGCTTTGTAAACTGTACAGTAATAAAAGATAATTGTATCTTTTCAGCCCATGATTGGTGTATTTCATTTGTGGTACTCAGCCTCAATATTTCTTTGTTCTTTCAGATGGCACCCGAATAGGGACCCTCAAGATTGATGCCACCTCGCTGAAGAGAAGACGCGGCTATCGGACCAGGAACGGACAGTGAGAAAAAGGGGGCATCTTTGTATGAGACGCGACACCTCGACAGTACTGCACGATCCGATCCCTGTATGGTGAACACGCGGTCCGAGAAGGCAACTTGACGAGAGTCCACATATCGAGGTGGGCAGTTTTGCTGAAATCACCAACCACGAGGGTCCTTTGTCCTTTGTTATCCAATCGGACCTCCTCAGTCCTTTGTAATCAGGTGAGTTGTGCCCCGATTCCTAAGTATCCTGATATTTGGTTGCAGATTTGGGTCCAGTGATCTGATATGCCTGGGAAATTGTCTGCCTGTTACAGGGGATTATTCAGGGGATTACAGGGGATTATTCAGGGGATTATTCTGCAGAGACAGACAATCTTTGGAATTTGGCCGACCGGCGACACAGGCGGGGTCGCATGCATGTACTATGTACTGTAAGCACAGCATTGGTAATGTAGTATTCAACGATATTTGGTACAGACAAACTAGACATGCTTATGAATTTCAGTGCCAGTCAATGGTAGTTTTGAGATTGCCCGAATAGAGTATTTAGAGTCCATATTGTTAAAGGAAAAAGCTAGACCTGCAGCATTCGATGTAATTCAGAATTGGAAAAAAGAAAATATGCAGCAACTTAAGAGTAAAGAGAAGCATGCACATCGTCATATGTCAAATTCAGAAAAGGCATTATTGTACGATCAACAAAAACAGTCAGAGTCTGTTAGAAACATGGATAGGGCTTTTCAACTTGGTGTACAGAAAATATATCCATATAAAGATTTTCATGTCTCAGATGAACTAATTGGTACACTTTTAAATGAACGTAGGCCTGGTGTCACTGCACCACCTCCGTATGGACCTCTTCCTGCTGTCTTACCTCTTCCTGCTGTTGCTCCTCTTCCTGTAGCAATCCCTGTTCTTTCCATTGTTTCTCCGCTGTCAGCTGTTGCTCCTCTTCCTATTGTCGCTTCTCCTCCTGTATCTGCACCTTTACCAACTATTACTGTTCCTGTGATTCCATCTTTGTTGCCAACGGTAGTGTCTTAACTACCTGTTGTACAGGATTTGTCTTCTCTCTCTTTCCCAAGAGGTTCTGCTCCGCTTGTAGCAGATGAAGGGGCGAGTGCTGAATCAAAAGTAGTGACACGTAGTACAATTTCTAAAGATAAGAAGAGATATTTGAATGCATGGGCTAAGCAATGTATAGAGTAAGGTGAAAAATCAGCTGTCTTAGCTACACTTCTTGATCTAGAAAGTATTCCCGAACAGAATGTTTTCGTTGAGGGAATGGGAATACCCTTGGCTGTAATGTGGAATGATTTGACGGTCATGGATGTCCCACATGGGTTGAGGGATTTGAATGTTTTAGCCTATTCAAGGGATACTGCAACAAAAGTAAATGGACATGTCGAGAGGGTTTTTGAGTTAAGAAGGGAGTTAGAATGGTTACAGAATGATGACTTAGATGGTGATAGATTGGACGCTTTGTACGTGCAGAAACGGTTTCTTTCTCCTTGTAAATCAACGAGTGAAGAGACACAAATTTGCACAAGGGATGCGCTTAGATGGATTTCGGATGTGTCAATATCTCCCATAGAATTATATGATATGTTTAGTCAGTATACTCCAGAAATGCAGAAGAAAGAGTTACAAGTAATGGTAGAATACCTGCAGAATGAGTGTATAAAGAAAAAGATGTGTTGTCCTGCAGAATTGAAGATTATTTATAAGAGAGCCTTTGCGCCCGATACTGCTTCCACGATCTTGGCGCTCGATCTGGCTTTATTGCTTAGCAAATGTTCAGAGTTGCCTACTACTCAATTGCCTATGAGAGAGGTTCCTCCGACATTTGTTCGGAAAGTCGAGATTCCAGCTAATGCTGCAGAAGGTACAGCAGCCACTACTATTGAAGCTCAATATGTATCACAATTTGTTCATGTCCCGTTCTTCAGGAAGTGAACACGATTATGCAGTTAATTCCAGACATTAGGAAAAATCCAACAGGGTTTTATAAAGAAATACAATCTGTCTTGCATTTGTCAGTTTTCACCTTAGGTGATATAGACCCGTTGTTCCGTGTAATCCTAGCTGCTGATTTATGGAAACAGATTAGGACTGTGGACGATCAAGCAGGGCTGGGTAACACATGAGTTAATTGGTGCGGTTAGACGGAGAAAGGAAAGCTGGTGAAAGATCACTGGAAGTGATACTGACTTTGCCAGACAGGATAGTAATGAAATAAAAAACTCTGGTTCCCGAGAGAAGGATTGTTTGGGGCAAACTCACTGCTTGTACCCAAGGGAACTCTGAAGCTGCTACCGAATGTTTTAATCGGTTCAAACAAGTATTTTCAGATTTTAGAGGACAGGATTTAAGCACAGAGTTAGGGAAATAGTTGTTTGTGGATACATTTGTGCATGTTTTGTTGCCTGATATCCAATCACAAATCATGATTTCCGAAAGTGCTTAGCAAGCTAAATCACAGTCCGAAGTATTGCATATGGCTCAATATTATGAAAATAGAGTCAATAATGAAAAAGAGAGGATTGAAAAGAGAAAAGGGGACCTGAAAACCAAAGTACTATTGCAACAGATAGTTAGAGGGACTAGATGTGGGAATACACAGTTTCGAAGTCAGTTTGTGTCACAAAGTAATGCGCAGTTGGGTCCTGTACACGTGAACCAATGTGCTTTTTGCAGACAAGAGGGTCATTGGCAAGCACAATGCTCGATCCTTCAGCAGAGGTCAAATAACACATACGGTGTCATGGGAAGACGATCCAGAGGCCACTCTGGGATAGGGGGTGCTGGTTGAAGCCAGTTCGCTCAAAATCCACAGCCATTCTCGCAAGATAATCAGCAACCTAGCATAGATAGCAGAGATATTTTTGATAATCCTTCAACTGCCTATCTTTCTGAAGATCTAGTTTTGATGATATAGTGTTTCAAAAGGACAGCCTGAAGCATGGTCTGGAACCAATGCCTATTCCCGTCAATCAGAAATAGCCCTACATTGAGATGAAGTGGTGAATAAGAAGCATCTATTTTTGATAGATACGGGAGAGCCAAAGGAGTTGTTAAACCGTAATCATATAGTGCCTCCTTATTATGAATATTGACATAAGCCCATTCGTGTTGCACGGAAAACTGTGTTGCAAAGTTCAGATTTTTGGGCTAACTTTTCCACCATTTTGAGACTCATCCGCCATTTTGATTTTAACTTATGTTCCATGTTTTCAAATGGTGGACTGTGTTTTCGTCTTGGAGTCGAGCTGAACAACCTTTGTGTTCTGTTAATGTTTAGGTTGACCGAGAGCCGACTGTTCAAAGAAACCTTGTGCTTCATACGAGCTGCCATTCAAGTGTTGTCTGCACTCACAAGCCTCATCCTTGTATAAACACCGAAACAATGAAGAGTAAACGTCGATCGTATGTTTTAGCTGAACTGCATTGAAGTGACTCTTGAAATAAAACTTACCGCGGATCTGAGAACCTACAACGCCATTGTATTGTCATGGAAATGTAAAGCTGTATAATCCTTTGCATAATATTGTAACATCTGTCATGTGAACAAGGCACAAACTCTAGCCTATGAAATATTAACCTGGACAGAGGCTGGATAATATTGTAGAAATAGTATAAATATGTCTGTGTTTAGATGTCCAGCACTCTCTCGCCTCACTGTGTCGGCTGGTATACACTGTGGGGTATTGGGAGCCAGATAGCTATCTGTTTTGCTTTGTAAACTGTACTGTAATAAAAGATACTTGTATCTTTTCAGCCCATGATTGGTGTATTTCATTCGTGGTACTCAGCCTCGATATTTCTTTGTTCTTTCAGATGGCACCTGAATAGGGAACCTCAAGATTGGTGCCACCTCACTGAAGAGAAGAAGCGGCTATCGGACCGGCAACGGACAGTGAGAAAAAGGAGGCCCCTTTGTATGAGACACGACACCTCGACAGTACTGCACGATCCGATCCCTGGACGGTGAGCATGCGGTCCGAGAAGGCAATTTGACGAAAGTCCACATATCGAGGCAGGCAGTTTTGCCGAAATCACCAACCACGAGGTTCCTTTGTCCTTTGTTATCCAATTGGACCTCCTCAGTCCTTTGTAATCAGGTGAGTCGTGCCCCGATTCCTAAGTATCCTGATATTTGGTTGCAGATTTGTACTTGCAAGCAGAAACGCCGCCAGGTAACACCAGTGATCTGATATGCCTGGGAAATTGTCTGCCTGTTACAGGGGATTAGTCTTCAGAGATAGAAATCTATTTGAAAGATTGGAAACAGTTTCGAAAAAAGAATTAGCCAAGTGGTGGGAAATGAAAACCCTGAGAATGTATATGGATATGGAAAGAATTCCACGAGGACTTAGAATATGTATTTTTCCTTCCTTTGAAGATGAAGATATAGAAGACTTGAAAAATTGGGAGGCTCTCCTCGCAAAAACTTCAAAAGATATGATGGTCAGAATAATCAACCATTCGGCAATAGCCCATGAGAAAGCATTCGAAGAAATAAAGATACTAAAAGAAACAATTGAGAAATTGAACTTACCTGAAATAATGTTTAAAAATTATCAAATATTAGATGATTATTTAAATAAATTCACTGAAGAATTAAAATCTAAAAAACAAAAAGCATTCCTAAGAGACAAAATAGATTATAAAACTGGAAGAGTATACACATATCAGAGAAAATATGACATCAAAGGAAGAAATACTCCTATTTCAAAACCTTATTCTAAGGCAAGAAATGTGAATATACCATCTTCAACTACTCAATCTTCTGACACAGAAACGGTTAGTGAAGCAGAAAGAGAAATGGAACCAAGTACATCAGGTAAAACACGTGATTTCAATTTTTTAGCAGAATTCAGAAGGCACAAGTCGATCACGAAATCGAATTTTCAACAAAGTACCATCAATACAAGGGGCACAAGACCTGGTATAAACAAAGGTATATCAACCAACTTACCAAAAACAAGAGAGGAAAAAGAGGAGGAACGCAAAAACAAAGGAAGCGGACAAGGGGGAATGCAAACCAGATCACAAGACAAGAGGATGAAGTAAATTTAGTCATGAATCTAACTGGACAAGAAGTCGACACAACAATTAACAAGGTGTTGAATAAAGGACTAAATTTCAGTCCATCAAATAAGGCAGATTATTTTCACACTAATGTAGATCTATTCAAATTTTGTAGAAAATTAAAATTGAAAAAATACTTTGCTGAATCAATATTCGAGAAACAAAAGAAAACGAATCAGGATATCTCACCTCTGTCAGTAGAAACTGTAGAAAAGACAATAAATATAATGAATCTCACAGAAGAAAATTATACTACAGAAATGTTCCTGGATGAACAAAATATTGATCCTTGTTTATCGGAAGAATCAAACTTAAAACTAAAATCTAAGTTCATTCCTAAAATGGCAGAAAACAATGTAATTGATGTCTTTCAAAAAATGGTGAGTGCAGATATGATACAAAATCTCCTCAAAAATAAACAAACGAAAATGAAACACAATCTTTCACAAAAAGAATCGATGGCTATTGAGACCCTATCAAAAAATACACAATGGATAATTAAGAGTGCAGATAAAGGAGGCAATATTGTCCTGATGCAAAGAAAAGACTATATTACTGAAGGAAACAGACAATTGAATGATAGGAATTGTTATTGTCTACTACAGAAGAATCCAATTATGGATTTGCAGTCAGAATGGCACAGCATGATCAAAAATTGGGAAGAAATCGGCTTACTCTCTGAAGATGAATATCATTATCTGAACAACACTCATCCAATTATGCCAATAATATATTTTTTGCCAAAGATCCATAAAACATTTGAACAATTTCCAACCTGTAGACCAATCATCAATGGCATAGGTTCATTAACAGAAAGAGTTTCCCAATATATTGATTTACACCTTCAGCCTTTAACAACTAATCTGTCATCATACCTGAAAGACAGCAAACATGTCATACAACAACTGGAAGAAATACCCTGGGAAGAAAGTTTTCTTTTTGTAACTACGGACGTGGTATCCTTATATACCAGTATTGAACATTTAAAAGGGCTTGAAACAACAGAGTTCTTTTTGAAAACAAGATCAATTTCGTTCCTCCAACAAAATTCAATGATTCTAGAAATGTTGCATTTTGCTTTAACGAATAACATCTTTTTGTTCAATAAACAAATTTACAGACAAGAACGAGGCACAGCAATGGGGGCCAAGTTTGCACCGGCCTATATAAACTTATTCATGGGACACTTTGAGATCAACCACGCATGGCAACATACAGCATTTACAAATGGATACATAACCTATTGGGGAAGATATATCGATGATATTCTTATGATATGGAATGGAGATAAAAAAGAACTTTCTGACTAAATCAGATATCTGAATGCAAATGATTATAATA
Organism: Ambystoma mexicanum; assembly: GCF_040938575.1. Lineage (NCBI taxonomy): Eukaryota > Metazoa > Chordata > Amphibia > Caudata > Ambystomatidae > Ambystoma > Ambystoma mexicanum. The sequence continues at coordinate 603,499,139 of NC_090930.1, read as the reverse complement.
TCAAATTTACTGAAAAAATGAGTTCTGAAAAAATTGAATTTTTGGATCTGCTAATCTATACAGATGGGGAAAAGATCCTTACAGATCTATATATAAAGCCAACTTCAGTAAATAAAGTACTCCATGCTGAAAGCAATCACGTGAATATTACAATGCGTCCAATATGAGACAGAACAATTATGCAGTTCACTAACCTGGGCAGCGGGCGGACTCCGCACCAGCAACAAGGCAGATAGTGAAGGCTTCCCGGGAAACCCTGCTCCCTCCCAGCCGTTAGCTTCAGCTGAGGAGGAACCACAGTCCCCAGGGAAAACCCTCCGGGGAAGAAAAACCCTGTGTTGTAGTGACAGGATACTGTAGACCTTCAGGATGAATCAGCCAGCTTCCCTTCAAAAGATCCGGTGCAGACGAAGCTGGTCCTGGACGGAAGAAAGGAGAGGTAAGTTTTCTCCACTTTCGATCGTCTGTTGTTGTTACGAATAGCTATATTAACTTACTCCGGGTATGGATTTGAGAGATTCGAGAAGTCTGTGTAAAGTCTTCGAGAAGGGGGTGAGTCCTACGAGGAAAGAGAGAGAGTTTCCGGAAACCCGAAGCGGAGTTTAGTATTAGAGCTAAGAATGGGGAGAGGATTGAAGGGAACTATAAACCCTCAAGACTCACTCTTTAGGTTGGAAGCGGACCTTAGGGGAGAGGAGGTGAGCGGACGGAGTACGGAAAATGGCCTAATGGAGGAAAGGGGAGAGAGCACAGATAGTTAGATACAGAAAACTATAGATAGGAGGACGGAACATGAAACAGATTCCCTAGGAACGAACTTACGAAGCGCCGATCTGGAGAGTAGCGACGCATTTGCTGAACTTCCTGGTCGGGTTATATGGAGTCACATGATCGTCGCGGCGTGAAGGAAAACAACGTGCAACCTCTGCAGCGGGAGCTTCACAATCAGATTCAGAGGCGTCCGCCATCTTGGGTGAGTAGGAATGCATTGTGTTGTACACCCGATGTTGTCGCCAAAGCGACCACCGGTGCAAAGGTGTAACAGTATGCCCCCTCCTACGAGGCGCATAACCCGGCTTCCCAGGGTGCCGCCTGAAAAACCGTCGAACCAACGAGGGAGCATGAACCCCCGATGCCAATTCCCAAGTCCGTTCGGCAGGAGAATAGCCCTTCCAGTCCACAAGAAATTGCAACCGGCCTCTGTGATATCTGGAATCGCAAATTTCTGCCACTTCATACTCTGGTCCCGTATCAGTCATCATCGGAGGAGGACGAACTGCAGGGGTGCGTTGAAATCTATCCTTCACGGATAGTTTGATCTGGGAGACGTGAAAGACCGGATGAAGACGGGCCCAGGAAGGAGGCAGCGCTAGTCGGACTGCCACCGGACCGACAAAAGATTTCACTTTAAACGGTCCAAAATATCTGGGCGACAGCTTGGACGGCACCAGATGTCTCGGGAGGAACCGGGCAGATAACCAGACCGCATCCCCGACTTGAAGGGATGGCAGATCTAGTCGACGGCGATTAGCTGCCCTCTTGGCTCGATCTTGGGCGGCCTGCAGAGCTATACGAGCGAGCTGTTGACCCTTCTGAATACCATCGACTAGACTGTCTATTCCAGGACAATTGGCGGAGGACTTAGAGATGGATGGTTCAAAGGATGGATGAAAACCATAGGAACAGTAAAAAGGACTGGTCTTTAGTGCCGAATGACTGGCATTATTGTATGCATATTCAGCCAAGGGTAGGAGATCTCCCCAATCATCCTGTGCCGCAGAAACAAAACAGCGCAAATATGTCTCTAGTGTTTGGTTTAGGCGCTCAGTCTGCCCATTTGTTTGGGGATGATATCCTGAGCTAAGGGCTCTATTGATTCCCAATGATTGACAAATACCCTTCCAAAATTGCGAGATATATTGGGGACCCCGATCAGACACAATAGTGTTAGGAAGACCGTGTCTAGAGAATATTTCTGAAATAAAGATCTTTGACATAAGAGCAGCCCCAGGGAGTTTTTGCAGAGGAATGAAATGGGCCATCTTCGTGAAATAGTCAATAGTCACCATAACGGTGGTGTAACCCGAGGACAACGGAAGGTCGACAATGAAGTCAGTGGAAATGACTTGCCAGGGCTTGTCCGGAATTGGCATACAGGTGAGTAAACCAAAAGGTGGATACCTGGGAGTCTTAGACTGTAGACAAACCGTGCATGCTGATACATAATCTTGGACATCCTTGGTTATCCCTGGCCACCAAAAATGACGAGTAGTCAGCTCAAGGGTGTTTTGATATCCTCGATGCCCGGCTGCCTTGGAGTCATGACACATGAACAGGACTTCTTTCTGAAGTGTCGGGGTCGGAATGAATACTTGATCCTTAAAAAAGTAGTATCCCTTCTCCTGAGTCAGCGAATGAGTCTCTTGTAAGTTCCTGCAGATTGGATCTAGACGTGCCGTTTCCTGTCTGACAATATGTAGAAAATCAGTCACTGTTGCCAAAAATGTAGCTTTAGGAAAGAAAGGCTCAGAATGGAACTTTTTGATAGGAGGATCCTTTCTTGAAAGCGCATCTGCTCGGAGGTTTTGATTCCCGGGAAGGAAAGTAAATTCTATCCGATACGGTAAAAAAAAATGAGCCCAGCGAGCTTGTCGACTGTTTGTGGTATGGGCTTGTTGCAATACCTTGAGGTTGTGATGGTCGGTTCGAACCTCGACCGGGTAGGCCGAGCCCAGCAATAGATGTCTCCACTCCTCAAAGGCTCGCTTGATTGCCAGCAATTCTTTATCAAGGACTGAATAATTTATTTCCGAGGAGGAGAAGGTCTTGGAGAGATAAGCAACTGGTCCTTCTTCTCCTGACTCGTCCTTTTGCAAAAGAATTGCTCCTAGAGCATGGTGAGACGCATCAGTCTCGACAATGAATGGTCGAGACTGGTCTGGGGTGAGCAAAACGGAAGCAGACGTGAAAAGATTCTTTAGTTCCGAAAAGGCTTTCTGCGCAGGGTCATCCCAAACGAAAGTTTTCCCCTTCTTCAGAAGACTGGTAATGGGAAGCACGGTCTCGGAGAATCCTGGGATGAATTTTCTATAAAAATTAGCGAACCCCAAAAATCGTTGGATCTCTTTGACGTTCGATGGGGAAGGCCAATCTAATATAGCCGAGATCTTCCGAGGGTCCATAGAAATCCCCTGGGCAGACAGCACGAACCCAAGATACGTCACTTGGTTCCTGTGGAACTCGCATTTTGCCAGTTTGCAATACAGCTGGTTGGCCTTAAGTCGGTCTAATACCAAATTGACATGTCGGATGTGTTCCTCTATTTTCTGTGAAAAGACTAGAATATCATCCAAATAGACGATTACATAGTGAAGGAGTACATCGGCGAATAGATGGTCCATAAAGCGCTGAAAAACAGCGGGAGCATTAGCCAACCCAAACGGCATCACCCTATATTCGTAGTGACCGAATGGGGTCCGAAAGGCAGTCTTCCACTCGTCGCCAGGGGCGATGCGAATCAAGTGATATGCCCCTCGTAAATCCAACTTGGTATAGAGCGAAGCCCCTTGAACGGCTTCCAGAATGTCTGGGATAAGCGGCATTGGATACTTATCCGGGATGGTGACCTTATTGAGCCCTCGATAGTCTATGCATGGCCGTAGTTCCTCTGTATCCCTTTTGGGAATAAAGAATAACGAAGCACCGGCGGGTGATTTGGACTCAGTTATAAGACCGTTTTGAAGATTAGTCTGAAGGTAGTCTTTGAGAGCCTTTTTCTCCGGTTGGGATAAGATGTACATTCGGCCAAAAGGTATCGGTTGATCAGGGAACAAATCCAAATGACAGTCATCCCGACGGTGAGGAGGTAATGTAGGGTATTCTGGCTGGGAAAATATGGACTGAAATTGTTGATGACACCTCGGGATCTGACTGACCATCCCAATCGAGGAGCCTTCGGTTGGAACTACCATCATGGAAGGTGCTTGAATGCCAACAGATGATTGAGTAAGACAATGGGAAACACAATATTCGGAACCTAGAAACAAAGTTCCTGCCTTCCAGTTTATAAAAGGATTATGGGTTCGCAGCCACGGTAAGCCCAAAATAATGGGAAAATGAGCAGTTTTTATCAGGTCAAAAACTAACGTCTCCTGGTGGGTTGAAATTAGGCATGTAAGAGGAGTAGTCTGTTCTCGAATGGGTCCAGAACTAAGGGGACAACCATCCACCCCCTGAATGGGTGTTATACACGTCTTGGCGGATCTAATGATTCCATGCTTCGCAGCCCATTGGTCATCAATAAAGTTGCCAGCTGCTCCGCAATCGATCAATGCCGGAACCCCACGTAGCTCTAAGTCTGGTAATTTCAAGATCAGGGGAAGTACTAACATAGTGTGTTCCGTAATGTCCTCTTTAAGAGAAGTACCAAGTCTCTTTGGGGAACTCCTTTCAGGACCTCCTGCCGTGGTTCCCCTTACGACAGGGTCTTGGCGTTTCCCCGCATCGGATTCCTTGTCCGACGAGGAGGGACGACGGGACAATCCTTCAGCATGTGAGATGAAGCCCCACAGTACATACATAGGCCCTGACTCATCCGTCTTTCTCTTTCGCCCTCTGACAAAGGGCCTCTGGCCACTCCTATTTGCATGGGTTCGTCGGTTTTCTGGGATCGAGAAACCGGGGAAGGAGAACTGGAGAATAGTTGAGAGGGTTTCCCTCTCTTCTTCTCATGGAAGCGTTCATGGAGACGGTAATCAATCTGCATGGTGAGCGCAATCATCTCGGCTAAATTGGCGGGACGAGGAACCTTCGAGACTTCATCTTTCAGTTCCTCGGAAAGACCTCTGCGAAACAGCGTGAGGAGACCGTCATCCGGCCACCCTGTTTCAGCTGAGAGCTGTTTAAATTGAGTCACGTAACTCATAAGATCCTTATTTCCCTGTTTTAAATCTAGCAGTTTCTCCTGAGTAGAGACTGAAATTTCCTGCCTACTAAACATAGACCGCAAACTGTTAGTAAAGGCTGGGTATGAGTCTAGAATGGCATTTTCTGAGGTGACTAAGGGAGTCGCCCAGGCCAATGCAGGGCCTGCCAAGTGGGATATCAGATAACCTACTTTGTCCTTATCAGAAGGGAAAAAACGTGCTTTGAAGGTAAACTGAACCAGGCAACTATCCAGGAACTCCTTGAGTTTGTGCGGGTTTCCGTCATACTTATCGGTATGCAAGGCATAAGGAGGAGTTTCTGAAAACGCTCGAGCGACCTGTTGTCTTAACTGAGCATTGTCTTGTTTTAGGGATTGCATCTCCAGAGACATAGACTGCATAGCAGCCATCAATTGTTGCATTTGTTGCTCCATCGGAGTCCACCGTCTGCACAAGAGCCTGTGATAGGATGTTTCCTTATGTTAGGCGTCGCTAACTATTACAATGCGTCCAATATGAGACAGAACAATTATGCAGTTCACTAACCTGGGCAGCGGGCGGACTCCGCACCAGCAACAAGGCAGATAGTGAAGGCTTCCCGGGAAACCCTGCTCCCTCCCAGCCGTTAGCTTCAGCTGAGGAGGAACCACAGTCCCCAGGGAAAACCCTCCGGGGAAGAAAAACCCTGTGTTGTAGTGACAGGATACTGTAGACCTTCAGGATGAATCAGCCAGCTTCCCTTCAAAAGATCCGGTGCAGACGAAGCTGGTCCTGGACGGAAGAAAGGAGAGGTAAGTTTTCTCCACTTTCGATCGTCTGTTGTTGTTACGAATAGCTATGTTAACTTACTCCGGGTATGGATTTGAGAGATTCGAGAAGTCTGTGTAAAGTCTTCGAGAAGGGGGTGAGTCCTACGAGGAAAGAGAGAGAGTTTCCGGAAACCCGAAGCGGAGTTTAGTATTAGAGCTAAGAATGGGGAGAGGATTGAAGGGAACTATAAACCCTCAAGACTCACTCTTTAGGTTGGAAGCGGACCTTAGGGGAGAGGAGGTGAGCGGACGGAGTACGGAAAATGGCCTAATGGAGGAAAGGGGAGAGAGCACAGATAGTTAGATACAGAAAACTATAGATAGGAGGACGGAACATGAAACAGATTCCCTAGGAACGAACTTACGAAGCGCCGATCTGGAGAGTAGCGACGCATTTGCTGAACTTCCTGGTCGGGTTATATGGAGTCACATGATCGTCGCGGCGTGAAGGAAAACAACGTGCAACCTCTGCAGCGGGAGCTTCACAATCAGATTCAGAGGCGTCCGCCATCTTGGGTGAGTAGGAATGCATTGTGTTGTACACCCGATGTTGTCGCCAAAGCGACCACCGGTGCAAAGGTGTAACAGTGAAGCATATAATCAAAAATATACCATATGGTGAAATTCTGAGAACAAAACGTAACTGCAGTTCAAATGAAAAATACGAAAATCATGTTAAATTGCTCAAAGAAAAATGTATCCAGAGAGGTTACAAAAATCAAGATGTGGACAAAGCCATTTACAAAGCTGAAAAAGTACCTAGAACTGAACTACTAAAAGACAAACTAAGAATGGTGAAGAAAAGAGAAGAAAAGGTAGACTTCATAACGACTTTCAATAGTGAAGCTCACCTTTTGAAAAAATTCCTGACAAAACATTGGAACATTTTGCAAAGCGATGAAATGCTAAAACAGTATATAGAAGCTAAACCCAGGATAATTTATAGAAGGGCACCAACTTTAAAGCAAAAAATTAGCCCCAGCCATATGAACGAAGAAAAAACCGAAGGGCTAAGTCAATTTTTACAAGTACCAGCACCAACAGGAACCCACAAGTGTGGGAGTTGTGGAATCTGTGACCAAATGGAAAATGGTGTAAAAGAGATAAGGCTACCAAATGGAAAAATTCACAAACTAAAACAATTCATTAATTGTAACACTAAGTATGTGATTTATACAATTACATGTATATGTAATAAGAATTACGTGGGAAGTACTATCAGAGTACTGAAAATCAGATTACAAGAACATATTAGAGCCATTAAAAATAAGGACACAAGATACCCTATGGCAATTCATTTTGATCAAGAACATAAAGCAACTGATATTAAGGGTATCAAGTTTCTGGGTATAGAAAAAATTGAAAGCATGGAGAGAGGAGGCAACAGAGAGCTACAATTAAGGAGAAGAGAAGCGAAATGCATCTGTACTTTGGACAATTGCAATACAGGGCTAAATTCAGATAATGAAATGAGTTATTGGTTGTAATGATTTATTTTTTGAAATTCTGATTGAAATTTAAAAATTGTTTGGGGGTTGTGAAAATGTCTAACTAAATTCAAAAGAATTGCTGATATAGTGAAAAGTAACTTGAGAGAGTTTAAAATCCCATATATTTTTTTCTGGAAGATAAGAAAGGATAAATGTTTGCTATAAATGGAAAAAAAAATAACTTTAACAAAACGATTTAAAAGTTGAGAATATTATCGAATTTGAAAAAATTGGTGAGTATGTTAAATGAATATTTCAATTGGTGGTTTGCCTCTACCACCTAATTTGTTGTACATAAACAATGTATTTGAGTTGATATAGCTAAGCAAAACAAAAAAAAAAAAGTTTTTCTTGTTTTATATTAGAAAACTCTTCTGATGAACCACGTGCGTTAAACGTGGAGAAACACGTGTTGAGAGACAAAAGGGATATGGTTATTTGAAGAAGAAAGTTTATATTTGAAAGGAAATAAAAAACAAAGATGTGCATAACCAATCAAAGATGTATCTTTGTATGATTTAAAAGTTCAGAAAAGGAATACCGGAAGCGCACTCTAATGAAGTGTACAGTTAAAAAGAATCTTTGGAATTTGGGCGACCGGCGACACAGGAGGGGTCACCGGCATGTACTAAGTACTGTAAGTACAGCATTGGTAATATAGTATTCAACGATATTTGGTACAGACAAACTAGACATGCTTATGAATTTCAGTGGCCAGTCAATGGTAGTTTTGAGATTGCCCGAATAGAGTATTTAGAGTCCATATTGTTAAAGGAAAAAACTAGACCTGCAGCATTTGATGTAATTCAGAATTGGAAAAAAGAAACTATGCAGCAACTTAAGAGTAAAGAAAAGCATTCATGTCATCATATGTCAAATTCAGAAAAGGCATTATTGTACGATCAACAAAAACAGTCACAGTCTGTTCGAAACATGGGTAGGGCTTTTCAACTTGGTGTACAGAAAATATATCCATATAAAGATTTTCATGTCTCAGATTAACTAATTGATACACTTTTAAATGAATGTAGGCCTGTTGTCACTGCACCACCTCCGTATGTACCTCTTCCTGCTGTCTTACCTCTTCCTGCTGTTGCTCCTCTTCCTGTAGCAATCCCTATTCTTTCCGTTGTTTCTCTGCCATCAGCCGTTGCTCCTCTTCCTATTGTCGCTTCTCCTTCTGCATCTGCACCTTTACCAACTATTACTGTTCCTGTGATTCCATCTTTGTTGCCAACGGTAGTGTCTTAACTACCTGTTGTACAGGATTTGTCTTCTCTCTCTTTCCCAAGCAGTTCTGATCCGCTTGTAGCAGATGAAGGGGTGAGTGCTGAATCAAAAGTAGTGACTCGTAGAACTTTTTCTAAAGATAAGAAGAGAGATTTGAATGCATGGGCTAAGCAATTTATAGAGAAAGGTGAAAAATCAGCTGTCTTAGCTACACTTCTTGATCTAGAAAGTATTCCCGAACAGAATGTTTTCATTGTGGGAACGGGAATACCCTTGGCTGTAATGTGGAATGATTTGATGGACATGGATGTCCCACAAGGGTTGAGGGATTTGAATGTTTTAGCCTATTCAAGGGATACTGCAGAGAAAGTAAATGAACATGTCGAGAGGGTTTTTTGAGTTAAGAAGGGAGTTAGAATGGTTACAGAATGATGACTTAGATGGTGATAGATTGGACGCTTTGTATGTGCAGAAACGGTTCCTTTCTCCTTGTAAATCAATGAGTGAAGTGACGCAAATTTGCACAAGGGATGCGCTTAGATGGATTTCGGATGTGTCGATATCTCCCATAGAAGTATATGATACGTTTAGTCAGTATACTCGCTTTATTGCTTAACAAACGTTCAGAGTTGCCTACTACTCAATTGCCTATGAGAGAGGTTCCTCCGACATTTGTTCCGAAAGTCGAGATTCCAGCTAATGCTGCAGCAGGTACAGCAGCCGCTACTATTGAAGCTCACTTTGTATTACAATTTGTTCATGTCCCGTTCTCCAGACAGGAAGTAAACACTATTAGGCAATCAATTCCAGACATTAGGAAAAATCCAACAGGGTTTTATAAAGAAATAGAATCTGTCTTGCATTCATCAGTTTTCACCTTAGGTGAAATAGACCTGTTGCTCCCTGTAATCCTACCTGCTGATTAATGGAAACAGATTAGGACTGTTGACGATCAAGCAGGGCTGGGTAACACATGGGTTAACTTGGTGCGGTTAGACGGAGAAAGGAAAGCTGGTGAAAGACCAATGGAAGTAATACTGACTTTGCCAGGCAGGATAGTAACGAAATGAAAAACTCTGGTTCCCGAGAGAAGGATTGTTTGGGGCAAACTCACCGCTTGTACCCAAGGGAACTCTGAAGGTGCTAAAGAATTCTTTTATCGGTTCAAACAAGTATTTTCAGATTTTAGCTGACAGGATTTAAGCACCGAGTCAGGGAAAAGGTTGTTTGTGGATAAATTTGTGCGTGGGTTGTTGCCTGATATCCAATCACAAATCATGACTTCTGAAAGTGCTTGGCAAGCTAAATCACAGTCCGAAGTATTACATACGGCTCAATATTATGAAAATAGAGTCAATAATGAAAAAGAGAGGATCGAAAAGAGAAAGGCGGACCTGAAAACCAAAGTACTATTGCAACAGATAGTTAGAGGGACTAGAAGTGGGAATACACAGTTTCGAAGTCAGTTTGTGTTACAAAGTAATACGCAGTTTGGTCCTGTACACGTGAACCAATGTGCTTTTTGCAGACAAGAGGGTCATTGGCAAGCACAATGCCCGATCCTTCAGCAGAGGTCGAATGACACATATGGTGTCATGGGTAGACGATCCAGAGGCCACCCTGGTATAGGAGTGCTGGTTTAAGCCAGTTCGCTCAAAATCCACAGCCATTCTTGCAAGATAATCAGCAACCTAGCATAGATAGCAGAAATATTTTTGATAATCCTTCAACTGCCTATCTTTCTGAAGATCTAGTCTTTGATGATATATTGTTTCATTAGGACAGCCCAAAGCAGGGTCTGGAACCAATGCCTATTCCGTCAATCAGAAAGGGCCCTACGTTGAGATGAAGTGGGGAATAAGAAGCATCTATTTTTGATAGATACAGAAGCACAGAAGTGTTCCATTGATCATCCAGGGGTTCCATACATCCCACTGTCAGGGCAGAATAACATTTCTGTACGGTTTTCTTGCACACCAGTGGTTAGTCCGGTTTCTCAGCCAGTACCGATTTCACTGGGGCCATTCACAGATTACTGTCCATTTCTTCTAACAACGAATTGTGGTGAGAATTTGTTGGGGTTGAATCTGTTAAAGGAATTAAATGCAGTAATTCATTGTTCTTCGGATGGAGTATGTTTGACGATTTCATCCCAGTAATCTTCTGTGTCAAAGTTTTTGACTAGACCTTTACCGCCTGAATTTAGTGAAGTTCAGGGGTGTTTAGGGGTGGTTGATTACAATGATGTCGGAATTTTGCAAATTGAGCCTGTTAAAAAAATTTAAAACCAGGAGCTAAATTGCCACGTATTCCACAATATTAGATTTCAGTTGATGGTGAGCAAGCTCTGAAGAGCATTGTTTCTGATTTTGTCCATTGTGGAGTGATCGAGAAAATTGCAGGAGGTTTGTGCAATAGCCTCGCATTGGAGAGGACATTTACAGGTCCTGTTGGCCACACAGACTGTTGTACAAGTAGAAGGAAAGCAGCACTGGATCCATGCGACACACGTCAAGAGAATACCTTTTCCTTTGCCACTCAATGACGAAGAAAAGAAAGAAATTGTTTGTTCCGCTTCCCAAGATAAACCTGTCTTGAACAACACCAGGGGTGTTTCGGAGATTCTTCCTGAGACCGTGGGGGCTTGGGAGACTGCTGCCTTGTCTTTGAATTCTTCTTCGAATTTTTCTGCACCCTTGAGTGATCTTGCTTCTGTTTCACCACTTTCATCAGGAAGCAATGACACTCTGTTCGCAGATCACACCGTACCTGGAGTCTTGATGTATGATCTGCGTCCACATTACTAGACTTACAGCACAGCACGGCTGTGACCACAGGAAACAACTGTTGAGCTAGTCCCTTGCCACTCTCTCACGAAAACATAAGTAAGTGGGCGGGAACGGCAAAGTTACCTTCAATCACGATAAATCACGTGGTCAGGCGATCACCAACGAACGAACTTAAGGAGTCTGCGCAGAAACTTTTCGAAATGAACTTTGAGGAACAATGCCCGTCGGTAACTCTACTCATACGAAGCAATCGATCGGTCGTGTTGCTAACATAGGCATTGAACAGCAAAATTCATGGTCTTTGAGGACGTACTGCTTTCTTGTAATTATGTTAACCGGTCTAACAGTTGTGATTGCACTTGGGTTTTGTTATATTGAGGGGGTGAGTCCACTTGAGACATTGTTACCTACCGAGAGTGTTCCCGCTAAGTCTTCTCCTTGCGTGCATCTGCAAGCTCTACCTTCTATGGTTTCCCAACACAGACAGAGTTACCATAATAATACTCTTTTATTAATCATGAATGAGATCCATGCGATTCTGAATAGGACACATTTCTGGATATGTTCGCATTTGCCACATCACAGGGAAAAGGGGTTGGGCTGTTCATCCTATACCTTTAACTACTGCATGCCACGCCTCTCTAAGGGCACTATTCTTTGTTCTTTGGAATGATAACATCATTGGGAACTTCAATGGGACTATTTTGAATGAGTTTGAAAGACATGTCCTAACGCCTCTGGGATGTTCCCTTTTTGTAAATAGCAGCAAACTCAATGTTGCTTCTATTAGGCTTTCTGATAGACTTTCTAGACATTTCCAATCATTGATTTCTTTTAAAATGGCTCCCGTAGGCAACCGGGATGGCATGCCTACTTCTTACACTATCAATCATAGCCCCAACTCTGTTTCCTTCTGCATACAAAGGGATGGTTCTCAGTCAATGGGTACTTTTGAGGGTTGTACCGATATTGCAAATCTGACTAGTGAGGACAGACCTTGGTATATAGGTGATCCCGTTTATTTTGTCTGTGGCAATGAAGCTTATCCTTGGCTACCTAGAGATTGGCATGGTACTTGTTATTTGGGTATCTTGCTACCAGGGGTATTTGTAGCCAGCACCTCTGAGGTCTCTAGAGCTCGTCCGAGGCAGGACGAGAACAGTGATAATCCTTCACAAGTCATGGGTGATGTAGCAAAATCCTTTGTGCCATTTTGTGGACCGATAATGAATTCCGAGGATATTAGGAGACTCGCAAGAGTATTGGAGAGAACCATCAACAGAACCACCGATATACTATACAATATGACGTTAGAACAGAATGCAATTAGATTAGTGGCTCTACAAAACCGAATGGTGTTAGACGTCATCTTGGCTGAGCGTGGTGGAGTATGTAAATTGGTGGGGTCTGCTTGTTGTGTTTATGAGCCTGACTCCTTGCCTACCATATTCAAGGCAATACAAAGTCTGCACATCCTAAGTACAGAAGTACATGTTCCTGATGGAAATTGGGATCTTGGTGCTTGGTTCTGGGACTTTTTACGGTCTTGGGGATGGAACCTCTTTTCAGCCTTAGTGGTAATCTTTGGCATTCTATTATTCTGTTGTTGTTGCATACAATGTCGATGTTAGGGGGATGTGTTGTGTGCAAACTGTAGGTAGATTAGGGCCAAAAATACATGCACCTGAGAAAATGACTAATGTTTTTTTTTTTATGAAGGATATTACTGTCAAGGACCTAATGGCAATTGATATATCTGAAGAATATGATTCAGGATGTACGGACATTGAAACGTGAGGTTTTGAGTAAAGCAAATGACTTAGTAAAGCTCTTGGCTTAGGCCAAAAGGAGGGTTTGTTAAACCGTAATGATATAGTTCCTCCTTATTATGAATATTGGCCTAATCCCATTCGCGTTGCACGGAAAACTGCGTTGCAAAGTTCCGATTTTTGGGCTAACTTTGCCACCATTTTGAGACTCATCCGCCATTTTGATTCTAACTTATGTTCCATGTTCTAAAATGGTGGACTGTGTTTTCGTCTTGCAGTCAAGCTTAACAACCTTTGAGTTGTGTTAATGTTTAGGTTGACCGAGAGCCGACTGTTCAAAGAAACCTTGTGCTTCATACAAACTTCCATTCAAGTGTTGTCTGCGCTCACAAGCCTCATCCTTGTATAAACACCAAAACAATGAAGAGTAAATGTCAATCGTATGTTTTAGCTATAACACCATTGTATTGTCATGGAAATGTAAACCTGTATAATCCTTTGCATAATATTGTAACATCTGTCATGTGAACTAGGCACAAACTCTAGCCCATGAAATATTAACCCGGAGAGCGGCTGGACAATATTGTAGAAATAGTATAAATATGTCTGCGTTTAGATGTCCAGCACTATCTCTCCTCACTGTGTCGGCTGGTACACACTGCGAGGTGTTGGGAGCCATATAACTATCTGTTTTGCTTTTTAAACTGTACAGTAATAAAAGATACTTGTATCTTTTCAGCCCATGAATGGTGTATTTCATTTGTGGTACTCAGCCTCGATATTTCTTTGTTCTTTCAGAGTGGTGTGCCTAAAGGAATCATATTTAGTAATTAAAAGAACATTGTATTCGGACAATAAATGGCAAAACGAGCAAATCACATGCAAGGCAGAGGCACTACGAGGGTTGGCTGTCGAAAAGTTGCAGTGTATCGAGAAAACATGTGCTCCAATATGGACCCAACACATCACAAAGCTCACTTGGGTCACAGCCCTGGAGAAGCCCTTCAAACTGCAAAAAGAAATTACCTACAAACTGTGCTTTCTCGGGGAAGGGAAAATAAACATGGGCACAAACAAGAACTGTTACAAAACGCTCATCATTCCGGACATGAAGAAAGGGACAGCTGCATTAATGGATACATACTGGGTTGGCAGTAAGCAGGCATACTTGCACCTTCCACAGACATGGAGGGGCACGTGCTCCCTTGCAATGCTGCATTCCGCCCTGATGGTGGTCCCTGAAAGTCATTTTCAAGATGGGAAGGGGCTATCAGCTGTCTGAGAACAAGAGGCTCCACAACCAACCGATGCCCAGTGCATGCCCTATCAGCGAAGAACATTCAAAGTTTAAATGACATATCTAAGGCATCCACAGAACTTTTGGTGCAAATTCCAGAAAGGTTCCAGTTGTTTAATTCCACTGAAACATTTTTTGCCTCCCTCGTCCCAAATATCGAAGCATGAGCCAACTCAAAATGGCTCCAAATTACGCACTGCGAGCTGATACAACTGGCCAATGACACAGAAGAAGGATTCAACATAATAAAGGTGGAGCTAAGGGTCCTACGACTAATGACGATGCAGAACAGGTATGTCCTAGACCTGTTGATGGCCATGGATGGAGGTGTTTGCATGTTGCACTTTCCTACCTTCTGCAGACGCGGACAGTGAATTCTGTTGCACGTTATTGCAGCCGTGCACAACCTTGGTGAATGGATGAAGGAAGAAGGAGGGGTGCAGCCCAGCTCGTGGTTCGATTAACTTTTTTCATGGGTACCTTCCTGGCTCGGGACGGCCGTCAAACTACTGGTACCCACCATTGTTTTTTTTGCTCCTGATTTTTTGTGTGTGCCAGCTGGGTCTTTGGTGCTGCGCAGACGCAGTACCCAATGGTGACATGATGATGGTGACAATGGGCAAAGCTAAAGGAGTGGCACAGATGACACATGAGGCACAGGTACAAACAGGTGAGGATCCAGGGCCCAAATATAGAATGGTACCACTGTTCTATGATGGGTAAATAGTAGACAGATAATATCACACCACAATAAAGGAACCTCGCACACTAGAGTGGAATAAGGAAGTATGGGTGGACCTGGAGGGCGATGGAGGGTGTATATATATATTGTGCACTCCTGATGAATATGCTAGAGCTGGGGAGAGCCTCCGGGCAGTGTGTAGGGCCTGGATGCCATGAAAGGGAATCCCTGAGTGGGACGAAGCAGTGGTTGAGGAGGAAGAACGAAGGAGGTTGTGTGAACTGCAGTATTCATTACTTAAGTAACGAAAGGGGGGAATGTTTGGAAGGAAAGGTCTTCAAGGCCCCCTCCCGTTGATTCTCACCATTATACAGTCTATGACATGCCCCGCAGCCATCCATGCACCTGTGGCCAGGGTTGTGGGATGGCTGCGAGTCGACACATATGGCTGCAATGCTCATACAGTAGTATGATACCAGACTTCATTTTGTGACACACTCAGACACCATTTTGAACTTAACAACGTAGGCCTCACTAACACAAGCGGTCTGCAGGGCTGCAGCTCTCCCCTCCTGATCGCCCACAGTGAGCAGGTCACTTCCCTCGCCCTCCTCCCCTCGGCGGCCCTGCTGCAGGCGTGTTTCACAGGAGACTAGGCGCAAACAAGTTACATGACAAACACTGTATCTTTCACTTTCTGCAGTTCTTCATTGACCTGCAGATGAGCGGGCTGAAGCTGGGGTTTGAGAAAAACAAGCTATTGCCATAAAACTTGTCTTGGCCCCTCTCAGACCCCACATTTATGACACATGCTGTAAATAACTCCCCAACCCTGTTCCCCGTTTGAAGTGCCAGACAGGTATGCCAAGCTCATTTGCCACCCTGTTTCACCCATAAAGCTAATCCCTCTGAAGGGACTATAAATTCAATTCTTTTGTTGTATGCCACAAGTTTAGTTGTATATATTGAAATAAGGTGACCCTCACCCATGCCAGATTGCCTGCAGAGCCATGAATCATATGTTTGAGCCTTTCACCACCAAACAAGGATCATCGGTTGTTACAGAATACACAAAGCAATGTATGATATCAATATATACTCAATGAGTTTATAAAAATTTATGATTTTGAATACATTCAAGTAATATTGCAACATGTATGGTTTATTATGATGTGTGTTGACAGTATAATAGAGTGTCCTTTGTAGAAAATGTATAACCCCTGAACATTGAATCATGCACACCTTTTTAATGAACCAATACGCACATAATAACCTAGTTCTACCTCGTTTGTATGCTCCATGTGTGCTCTCTGCAATATAAGACAATATACAGCCCACCAGGCTACAGAACCTTTACCCCACTCTCATGTAACACTGCATGCTCAGCCCCTACTTTCCCTCCCCCTCTGGCCAGGCTATGTTGCAAAGCCCTGGCCCTACCAATGATGTGAGGCTATGATTGTAACCCCTCACCCTTCTCTTGTGCCTGCACCCAGTGAGCACCCTCCTAAGCCTCCAGACTCAGATTGAAAGAAATATGGGCAACAAGCCTCTCATCCCGCCGACTCTTGATGTACCAGCTATGTGCCCTCTGACCCGATAGTATCCCAGTTCACCCCAACCCTGACTGACCATAGAGATCATATATTTCTCTCTTGTATTAACATACTACAAAGGTATCCCCCACTGGATCTAACAAAGGAGAATGATAGATGTATCCCTGTCTGTGCCCCCTGATAAGCCAACTAAACCCATGAAAGATGCTCACCTACTGCTCACCCCATGTATACTATTTTCTTAGAATGATGGAATACTCACACCATAGTTATGTGTTATTTATCTTGAGATGTTAGAATAATGATTTGGAGGATTTACAGGGCATTGTGAAATACAATTAACACTAAATGTGTATGTTTGGCCACAAGGGCAAATGTTAAAATAGTCAAGATGTATCAATCAACCATCAACTGACCAGAGCTCCACCCTGATGAGTCCAGCTGTCCTGCCAGCATCACCATGACCACTCGAGGAGCCTCACCAATCCTGGAGCTTCGCCCCTAAGGATCTATATGTGACCTTCCCCACTACCCAATCTCATCGATTCATGTAGCTCCCATGTCATAGGTGACATGGTTTTGTAACAAAATGTGAATGTTTGCTGGTGTTTGGCAGAGCGCTCTCTGAGTTTGCAGAGTTCTCTGCTTGCCCTATATTGGTTTGGATAAACTTTTACTTTTTGACTTCACCCACACTTGATCTTGATCTCATTCCCATCTGGGGTGTGTCCATCATTGACTCTCACTGGGGAGTTATAAATGCCTTTTTGGGGGATGCTCACTTTCAATAGCAAACAGAACTAAATCAAACTCAACAATTTTTTCATACTCATGCTTTCCAAATAATGCTAAGCTGTGCGTGGCGCAATGTATTAAAACTATGAGGTAGCCAGAGGAGAAGTGAGGCCGAGAGGGGTCATCCAGATACTAATTAATTTGGCGCGCATTCTGCGAGGTGCGTGATGGCATCCAGGGCGTTTTATACAGGTGTCCCTTTGCAAGATATCATGAAATCAGCTGACTGGTCTAATGAGGCAACATTAAAGACCTTCTATTTTAAGCCTTGTTAGGGAGAATTCTCAAGAATGGCTAATTGCCCTTACCTACTGAGTCCCTCAGCAGCTTTGCTGGATTTCTAGGATTTATTTTTTTCACCTGGTAAGAGTGTGAGCCTTTTTTCCCACTCTTACATGTGTTTTGCTGTGTGTGTTTAACATTTTTATGTTCATAGACTGTGGAGCCTCACCTACTCCATAGGCATCATCTTTTTATTGTGGGTTACACAGCACCTTCAGTGCAGTGACACAGGGTTGTCTTTTAGACTTCCCAAACTCAGCATCTTTTTTTCTGGGACTGACTACTGTCTCTCAGAACATGTAAAGTTTCCATTAACTTTATTAGTCTTTTAAAATCCACAGGCCCAGTACACCCTATCTTACATAGAGTCCTGGAAAGGTTTAATACTTATCCCTTTTGTGTCTGTTTTTCTTGGATCCTTGTTTCGCTCCCTTTTCATCAAGACTTGGCTGGTGGCAGTGGTAACTACCCTATTTTTCCTACCGTGGTTATTTTAAATAACCTTGGTATTGTTTTAGGCTACCTTGGTGTCCTCAAACTTAAACTCACTAGCCCATATGGGCTTTTATACAGTTCCGACTGGGTTTATTTGCCATTTCTTTTTTAAAAGGTCTGGTTCCTTTGTTCACCGTCTTTTCGCGGGCTTCTCCATAGAAGCCCTCCTTAGGCGTCTGAAAGTCTGGGTAGGCAGGATGTGAGGGAGGGGTTTTAGGACCCCTGCCATGGGTTCCATTGGTAACTCAAGTTGAACTCCTGTTTGATTGGCTAGGTGACTGTCCCAGCGGGACAGACACCCTGCTGTGTGATTGACAGCCAGGCTGTGTGAATGGGGGAAAACTGCATAAAAAGCAGGTCTCTGGGATTGGAATGGCAGAGTCGCCACTGGAACGAAAGAACTGACGATGAGCTGACAGAAGAGGACCCCTACAATGACTGAACCACCCAGTGAAGCCCTGCTGCAGGTCCGAATCTTCAAGCTCCAACGACAGAGAAGATCTACCAGGAATATTCTTCCCCTGAGCTGGTGGGACCAACCAGTTTGCCCAAACTGAAAGCCAGGACTCCCATCTCTGGTGGAATTTGCTGTACAGAGCTACAGTGAACCGGATAGCCAGGAAGGTCGGACCCTGCTTGGGTTTTAAGGAGCGCACCTTTTCTTTGTTGCTTTGCTCTGCTGCTGGTTTCTTCCCTGGGCAGTGCAAGACCCTCCAGTCTTCCTACTTCATGTCAGTCCGACAGTCGCTTCAGGAACCGTGAGCCTGCAGGAACTGCCTGGAACTTCCGCCTCAGCTACAGCTTCTTCTCCATTTAAATGTAGTGTGCAAATCCGGTTGTTTGTTTCGTCCAGCCACGGTGAAGGAGTGTGAAATCTTTCGCCAATCTGAGGGCTTGTCCTTCTCTACTCTTTAAACTAACTTTTCTGCCGACCAACTTCGTCCGGAACTCTTGGCAAAGACTTAACCAAACTACCCTGAACTGTGTGATCTTGAGCAAAAGACTTTTGTCCTATTGACTTTGGCCCTAAGTCTTTTTGATTTGATTCCATCACTGTAGTTCCTCTTTCTAGATGGTCCCGCTTACTTACCTTTTGGTGCGGCTTAATTTGTGCCTAACATTGTCTTTCCCTCCCTTTTTAAATTACTGGAGTGCCATTTTGCTCATATTTTATTTTGAGCTTAACTTGTCCAGAATCTATCGAGAGTGGTGTGGTGTATTAAGAGTGTGATTTTTCAACTGCTTTACTTTAGTGAGATGTTATACAACTGATGTGGATATACATGTATATTCTTTTACTCAGAAACCTTGAGTGAGTGTTTGTTTGAATCATAGTAATTGCTGTCCTTTGTGTAACTATTGATACTGCTCACTTGCTCTTGAGATAAGTCTGGCTGCTGAACCATCGCTACCACTTTCACTGTGTAGTACAGGCTTGTACCAAAGTTGAATATGTACTGTCACTTGTAGGCTTAATTGTGTGTGGTGTTCCCAAAGGGTACTGCATATAATTCTGCCTAACAAGCCTATTTGGAAGATAGCTAATAGGGTGATTGACATCTTTTAACAAGCATAATGATTGCCTCCTGTCTCGAAATAGAATGAAGATTCCCCAGGCTTACAGCGCAGGGTAGTCTTGATTCTATTAAAGACAAGGAGGTGAGCATTATATCCCACTCTAATGTTTAAAAGTCATATTGCTAACTGTACTGATGAGCTATGTTAAGTTATGAACCACCCTTATGATAGCGTCTCTGTTTCTTCCAGGGGAAGAGCAAAATGTGACTTGAGAGAAAATAAAGATACATAGGGGATAGAGTTTGGAAACAAAAACTTCTCGTCATCAAATGGGCGAAGATTCAGCGCAGTGGATTGTGCAAGTTCTACAGTTGATTCAAGTTGACTTTTGGTGTTTTCCGTGGAATTAGTATTGGCTGCCAATGAAAGAGGAGTGGAACTGGCAAATAATCTCCTCTATAGGCAATGCCAGAGCCTGACTGGGCAAATGGGACAGACCAGGACTACTCAAGCCCAGAGGATTATGTGGACTGGTAGTTTATGAAGACATGTTACCTTCAGTTTAAAACTATGCTACCCCTTTTATGTTTTAGCCTCCAGAAGATCTGGGAGGAAACAAAAAATGGGTTGTCAAGTTTTAAAGAAAGTTAAAAATGTTTAAAGTTGAATTGCTGAGGCAGCAGTAATAAAGAAGTACATCATAATGCTTGCCTCCTTGTCTTTAATACAATCAAGAATACCCTGCTCTGTAAGTCTGGGCAACCTTTATTATTATTCTGAATTTAGTGGGGATTGGAGGAGGGCTTGTGTAAGTGTTGCGAGTGGGATGAGCAAAAAGTGTGGAAGTATGCACAGATGGGGGTTAGGGGTAGATGGGGTGACAGGGAGGTGTGGACAGAGGACTGTTAGTGACAGCTATATTAACATTGTGTATGACACATAATTAGAAGCTTTTGCATACATAATTGTCAATATGTGGGTGATGACTCCATTGGGGTACACGTATAGTGTATTGCCATTGTACAAGGAGAAGATAGAGAAGTACCACAAGCAGTGGATGGTAGAGACCCATGGGGGATGCCCCGCTCCTGGCCAGAGCAGGGTACTAACCACAGAGAAATATTAGAGCACATGCTAAGTATAAAGGTAAACAGCTGCAGACCCGAAAAGAGATTTTAGGCTTCTGGAAAATGGTAGAGGATGTAGAGGACACTGCCGAGTGTTTGCCCCAATGAAAAGATAGTGCCTTCTCAAATATAGTGAACACAACAGCACCAAAGGAGCAATGCAGCCCACGCCTAGTGAGAGGCTTTATCCACTTACCATCCACCCAGCCACGGAATACACCAACTCAACATTTGTGCCACCGCCTTCCCCCACCCCAACCCCATATCAACCAACCCCAGACAGCACTACGCAGCGGGAGAACAAATCACAGAAACAGTTAGAGTAGGCATTAGAGGTGACGCAAGCAGAGGTGGCCTGTTTAAGGACGATAAAAGAAGGGGAAAGCAAACGGGGTGTGAGTTGGATAAGTGGAGGGCTGTAGACATTTTGTTTAGACTGGAGAGCACTGCTATTAAGGATGTGCATGTTGAGAAGCACAGAGTTTGCGAGGCAGAAAGCACAGTTTATGGGACAGTGAGGCCGGACAGGGGGCACATCAAGAGGTGCAAGAAGGAGAATGGGACAGTGTGGAAGAGTTTGAGGATGAGGAAGTTGAGGCAGAGGGGCTTCAGAAATTACACCAAAAGTAGAAGGTTTGTGGGGCAAGTGATTGAGGAGCAGGTTTGGGCAGTTGGCAGTAGCAAGGAAAAAGGGAATTTCTGGACGTAAAGCAATGCGGGGAGCGGGCATGCAACCTCTGTTATTGCATAAGGGACCTGGAAGGACGCATTATGTACTGTGGGCAAGATGGATGCGAATAATTTGATCAAAATGCTCCCCCCCCTTACACCAGGGCTGGGAAGTGAATGTATATATTTCAGAAGTAGACAGCAGGAATACCTTTGGCTTGGGAGGGGGAGACCTGGATAGTTTACTTGTTGCAATTGTGGGGGATGTGAGAAACCTCAGGGTATTCTCCCAAGTAGACCTCGGGCGTCCCTTATTCAGGTGGCCAGGGATGGGCTGGCGCGCTCAGATCCACCCATATGGGTGGACGAGCGAGGGAGGATCACCTGGGTAGTGGAGCACAGGGTTATGCTTGGGTAAATATCCAAGTAGAGACAGAGTATTATGCTGAACAAAGGGACTGGGAAGACGAGCTTCCACAAGCTTTTATAGGCCGTGCCACCTCGATCTCCCTTTCACCCAAAAGATCTCCCTTATCCCAATCCCACGAACCTTCACTATCTGATAGATACTCTAGGAGCCCAACCCCTGTTGTATTTAAAACCCACAACTCCCAGAATCCTTGTTCTACTGCTTTCCACTCAAATACTCCCTAACCTTCATGTCCACATCCTTCTATCTATTCTTTTCCAAACACACCCGGTCTACTTGGACAAAACACTACCATTCCCACAATCACACGTGTTTATATAGGAAACCCGGACATTCAGGTCTGTCTCACAAATCCTATCAATTCCACCCCTCTAAGTTTATAGAACTCCTTCATACAAACACTATACTTCCATATAGCACCTCTTCCCCTGTCTGTCCCGCAAGATACTTGAACACGCTAACCCCCCTTTTCTAACACACACACTTTCACACACCATGGAAGACAATGGACCAAGTCTAAAACTGTTTACCTGACATGTCCCAACCCAAGGGTCAGACAAAGTCTGGCAATTGATCAGAATCACATACCTGAAGGCCCTTTCCCTTCCCCACAGGGATAAAAGGTGGAGAAACAGAGCATAGTACGAGCAAGACAGACCACACGACAAGACAGCTATCCAGACCGAGGAGTTCAAGAGGAGGAGAAAGGCGGCAAATATCGAGATGCTGACGAGGAGAGACACGACCTTGAACTTTTGGACAAAACCCTGCAAACCCTCTGCTGAAGGAAAAAGACCAAGAACAATAGCCCAAGTGTGCTGCAACAGATGTCAACGGTACATGGAGCGTATTGACGCTGATAAACCCGAGCAAGGGAGACTCCTGCTACCGTGGTACCAACCTTGACTACAGCTACAAGGAAAGCCAAGCGGTCATCACAGCCGGTGAATAGAAGGGAGAACTGATAAGAACCAGGCTGTGGGACTGAAAGTCACAAAGTGGCAAAGTAAGAAAAATTCAAAGAACAGTAAAATTGTAAATGGAAGACCAGCTGCAGAAGAGGACCGGCACCACGTGGGTGCTGCTCTGAGAAACTCTGGATGATCCCCATCTGCGTAAAACTACAGAACCCAGAAGGCCGTAGGAGAGCCGCCAAGATAGGTCAAATTGGTCATACAGGAGGTCAAGCAAAATACCTGTTCAGTCGAAAGTCTTTGATTTACGAACTGTAAATAAAGCAAGGGAAATGAATCCTGTAAACACTTAAAGTGAATGTTAAGGTGAAGTTAGCAAGTGTGAACCCGGAAGAGGGATGCTAATAAGAAGGGGGCAAAGTCTCAAGTCCCAAGAAACAGTGTGGTGACAAGAGTGAACCCAGGAGGTCCACTGGGACTGTTTAAAAAGACAATAAAAGTTGTGAAGGAAGGAAAAACCATAGTGAACCCGGTGGAGGGAGGCTAACAGTGGAGATGAGTCCGAGCCCAAACAAGGGAGATCCAGGGGTGAAGCCATCACCCAAAATATATTAAGAGGACCAGCTGCTATTTGATTTGTGGAGTACAATTTGAAAAGGGTCAGTGTCCGGAAGAGGGGGACCAGGGGTGAATCCATCACCCTAGAGCTACACCAACAGAACTTTGTGTTTGTTTGTTGTTTATTCTTTGTAAACCTATCAGGTCGGTGAGACTAGGAAACTGTGATGCTGGAAATGCATTGAAAGGACAGGGCCTCCCTGTCCCTGTTTCTGTAGTCCTTTTTCTTGTGTGTTTCTGTATTGTTTTCTGCCCAGGAGTCCATGTGGGACTCTTGGCAGTGCAGCTCTTACTCTTTTTGGTTTGGTGTAAAGACCCTTGGGATACCCTTATGGCACTCATGGGTGAGGGTGCCATGCTGTACCCCTAGTGTATGTATTTGGGCACCTGTGTGTGGCCCACAGAGCAGGGTATCGGGTGGTGGAAGCTCCATGACAACCGCTTTGTCCCACTGGAGAAAGTTGAGGCCGCCGACTCACCAAGGAGGGTCCGCTGGTGGCTTTCCCGCCATCCAAAGACCACAAAGATGCTGACGACACGACTCCCTTGCTTGGCCAAAGTTCTTCACTAACTCTTTGCGGCAACATCCTATTGTCGGCGAGGTGCACCACATGCCTCGTATACGCAGGACGTCCACGACCGATCGTCGACGAGCACCGCCAGGACCGAAGCTGCTGCCTCAACGCCATCGAACCTTTTCATCGACGACTCTCGATGCCAAGGTTCACCTTCTTCGAGGACTATCGACGATCCGTGACTCCTGCCTTAAAGGGGGGTCACACAGGAAGGATATTTTGATGACCCATCGAAGAAATCTGCAATACCAGGTATATTGGGGTGGTAGAACAATTATAGAAGGAGATTAGACTCATATCAACAATATATGGACTGGGATTGTTTTATATCTTTATTTTACAGGTTGCCCAGGTGGGGGGATCCTCATACAGAACTGTGCCTAGTGGTAGGGGCCCAGTATTCTACCTATTCTTGAACCAACATGCTTTCATTCTATGTCTATTGTTGATTCACTTTATTAACTGATTTGTATGACATTTGAACTGAGTACAGTTGAAGCATTTTAAGGAATCAAAGTGTAATTGTGGGACCACATACAAACTGTATATATTTACCTTTTTAGATTAACTTGAGCACAAAGTGTGTTATTGTGATTGTGTATATAACTTGAGCCTATTTATATAAAGAACAGTGTTATCACAAAGATAGTGTGTGGGCATTCCTTTGTGGGTGCTTGGGGACTACACTGTACTTAAGAACCAGCCTGCATCACCACCTGAGAGTTTAAGCCTTGATTGCATGTCCACATTTACCAAATAGAGAATCTTGTCTGGGGTGCTCTGTGCCTCTACTCTGCCATATGGAGAGCAGGAGTACAGATACCCCCTTCAGTATTTAAAGAAACTATAACCGCAGAAGTCTTGATATCAATAAGAACTGGTTTAGAATCCAAACCTGGAAGAGGGAGATCTGAGGGGTGAAAACGTATCACCCAAGACAATGAGGAAGAGGCGTCAGTGCCTGGAAGGGGGGGGAATAAGGGGGAAAGAATCCTCACCCTAAATAAAACCAGGAAACAAACATTTATTTTGTTGAACAAACTTTTGTTTTGTTATTGAATATGTCAGGCCCTCAAAGGAAAGAGACTTTCAGGAGAAACAAGACTTGGCCATCAATGGTCCTGATAGCTTCAAGTGGAACTGTCAACTTGTGCTGGGAAAGCTCCAATGTGTGCTGTGCTCCAAGATCCCATCTTACCACATGCTCAAAACATGGGAAGGGAGATCGACACTGCCTCATCCTGACATATTATTTGTGAACACTTCTTTCTTTTTCTTGAAAACCATCCCACACTCTTTTTGTATTAGTTGGGAGGTTTGGCAATAGGTTTCTTTGTATAGGCCTGTTTTATTTTATACAGCGCCACAAGGATGGCCTTATTTTAATTTGATGGGCGACCCATGCTCCCATCTTAGATTTAGGTTTAGATTAGGCGTATTTCTGACCTGCATACTGTTTAATAAACATCCTTGAACTGTGATCACTTGTGTCTGTCTTTACTTTTGCCACCATGCATTCCTTGCAGGGACCAGACTGGAGACGTGTGGATAAAGGCAGGGTGTCAAGGAGTGAATCTACATGGTGACACACAGAATGGGGCCCTGTTTAACAATATTAAAGTACACGTGTGGGGTGCACTGTTGTAGTAGAACCCTGAAACACCAGACTTGCAGTCCATAATGCAGTACACCATGGGGGACAATAAAGATGCTGCTCGGTACATATTAAAAGTGCAGGAGATGTGGCAATCGGAGACGGGTGACCAATCAATTCCTTTTTTCTATTTTGTTATCAAGAGGGGATTGCCCAAGGAAGTTCAGAAAGTGCTTGACAAGATAGTGGGTATCGAGGTGAAGGAATGGACAGAGATTCCAACTATAATAATGCACCATTGCAAAAGTATTAAATAATGAGAAAAAGAAACAGCTTGGATGTTGTAGGCAGAGTAAGTTAAACTATTGTAGAAGGAAGTCAGCTAAAATAGCAGTGGAGGGGCAGTGATGGCAAGCACTGAGAAAAATTCAGCGGAGCAGGCGTAAGGATAGCAACATTTTGGCAAGGTGGAGGACAAGGGCAGTGAGGCGGCGGACCCCTGCATCAATTTCCCGAGTGGCACCAAGGAGATCAGCAGCGGGGAAGATCAGGGTTTTGAAGGAGCAGAGTGGGCCGAGGGGGGTTCGGCAGAATGTGACCCAGAGGTGCTATGGGAACATCTCAGTGTTGGAGCTGTGGGAAGTGGAGACATTTTGTAAGAGAGTATAGAAGCAGGCAGGGGGCGGGCTAATGCACATCCAATCATCCTGCACCAGCACTACCACATCCAACAAGGTTCATCTCCATGTCTTATGAAATACACAAGAACTAAACCCTGTTGCACCAAACTCTTCACACATGTAGGCTCAAGGACTGCCAATTGTGCAACTGAAAGCGGCACAGCAGAACGCAATCTATGGAGACTAAATGCCCACATCCAATGCAGTACCAAATGGAACGGGAGCACCTTGCCGCGGGGTCAGAGTAATGGGAGGAAACCCCATTCACGTTCCCAGGTATAAATGTTTTTCTTGATTAGGACAGCTCACAGAAAGCTCTTGCATGCCCAGTCCTGTCATTGACGATCCACCCTGATGAGGATCCATTGGTGGGCACTGAGGTAATAAGCAATTCATCTTTATGGTCAACACAGGTGCCACTAAATCATGCACCAGTGAGAGAGACTTTCAATTTCAGATGCAAATCTTGACACATAGGGATTCTCTGGGGCTGTGACAATGGTTCCCTACACAGAAGATGTAGTTATCAAAAAAGGGGGAAAAGCGGTGAACCATTACTATATTCAGAGTCATTACTGATGAATTTGTTGGGACGAGATTTGTAGATCCAACTGAACATGACCATTTCCTTCAGGGACCATGGAGTGGTATGTGCCACACAGGCATGTGTGCCTTAAGGGCCAGGGTCATCATGCAGGCAAGAGCAGGTACAATACTTTCCCCAGATTTACAGAGTTTGGTTGTGTTGGCTGTAAGGAAGGCATGGTATCAAACAGTAAGATAGACACAAGTGATCACAGTTTGAGGGTGTTTGAACTTCAATTGGGTTTGAAAAACACCTATCTAAACCTAAATCTATTGATCAGAGCAAGCTACGACCATCAAATAATAATAGCACAGTCCTACTGGTATCTTGTCAAAATAAAAAGTGCCTACATTGTATATCATCAATAACAAAAAGGTACAAGCATCAAAAGGACAAGATGAGTTTTGCCAAGGGAGGTGACTTAGACAGGTACATGTAAATAGCTATTGACAGAGCTGTAAGGGTCTCCTACTGGGACAGGTGTGGAAGGGAAGCTAACCATGTTCCTCAGCCAAGAGAGGAAAGATTACAGGATTATGAGGTTTAGGTGGGAGAGAAGGTGGGTGGGAAGTTCAGCTGTCATATATTGCAAATAGGTCAAGAAGGATAAGGAGGGATGATAGGTTGAAGGCATGTGCATGGTGAAAAAGTTGGGCACATAGGTCAATTCTGGTTATGGGGAACAGTGGCTTACATAATACAGACTGTGGAGGGTTGCTCTGTCTGTTAACCTCTAAGTATCTATTGATCCTATTGAGCACCACACAGTGCAGGATTTTGGCATGATGAAAGACCAGAGAGATGGGATCATAGTTTGCATGTGTTTAGGGTGAGTGTGGAGATTTTTGAGGAGGGGAAGAATAAGAATAGTGGATATTTTGAAGCATTTTGGGAAGATCCCAAGTTGAGGGTATGATGTTGAATACAAACAAGTTATAAGAGGCAGGTTAGTGATGCAAATACTATCATAGTGTTTGGAGCAAACAGATCCACAGAAGCACAGGATAGTTTGGCTGGTAAGATAATGGGAACCAACCTAATAGTAGAGGTTGGGGGTAGACTCTTTCAATGCAGATAGATAATGTTCTACTTCCCGCAAATGCTTTTGATCAGAATGTAGACCTTTAATCTGTGGCATACTTTCTGCACTGCTCCATCACGTTGATCAATGTCTCTTGGCCAACTGAAACAACTGGTTACTCTGTTTTCCTTTTTCATTTTGCTGATGACACATATGTAGTTCTTAACTTCCCTTCAGAATGACCTTTCAGAATACTTACTACTCTTACTGAATGAATTATTAGGACATTTCTGAAACGGATTCCTATGAATACATATCTTCAAGTAATTGATTCATGTTTTTTGTTAATGTTGACCCTTGAACCTAATTCTCATGGCCTAATTCATGTCTCCTCATTAGTGGTAGCACATCTTTATTTACACTCTTTCCACACTTTATATTGAAATATAAATGCCACTTATCACAAAATGTACCCTTTTTTATCTTAAATCCCTAAGGGTCTCTCCCCTGTTCTGGATTTGCAAGATAGAAGCCAGACAGATAGAAGGCATCCACCTTAATCAGAGGACACTTTTAACCATTTGCGGGTCCTGCCTGCAACACAAAGCTCCTTTGGCCTGCAACACACAATATTTTGCCTACTAGTTTGCAATTTATCTTTAGCATGGTCACTGGATTAGACAGGGACATGTGATAATATGGAGAAATAGTTTCTTCTCTTTGCCACACCTTGTTTTGCTAGAGTTCCCTGTGCACCATATGGGGATGCTGCCAGCAGAACAAAGCTCTGTGGGCCTTCAACACCCGAATCTCTGACTATAAGCCTGCAAGCCACGTAGTGAAATGTGACTGGATCTCAGAGGCACCTGTCACTGTTTGGAGGTTTGTTTTCATGTTTTGTTCTTCTCTTGGCTACATCCTGCTTTGCCACAGGAACTCCTATACCATTTAAGTGACTTACCTTCAAAACATTATGGGCCTAAAATAAGCAGGACTCTGACAGTAATCCTGGCAGCCACCTGGAGGACTGTGAATGGCGCCGAGATGGATAATTGACACACTGCCACCCTTATTCAATCTGCATTTGGCGTCCATCCTGTACGTCTGCAGCCAAAGGTCTGTTAACTCTGGAAATGGCCCAAGGCCAGAACCCAGACTTCACCAATCATGTCCATTATCTGACTTTATCTGACTACTTATTCCATGCACAGGGATCTTTCTATCCATTTTCTATCCTTTCATTGTGGAGCAATTGTTACCGCACAGGACCAGTGCACAATGTTGTTGTGGGCCGTTAACTTTCTTGTGGCTACCTATAGCCCCATTCTAGCCAATCTCAGATGTTGTGCATGCTTCCTCACAACAAACCATACACCTGTTCCCCTTCAACTCAGCCACCTGCCCCATCTCTCTCTCTTGGGCAGCACTCTTTCTTCATTGTCTTCCCTTGCCTATTTCTTTCTCCCTTCATCATACATCTTGATTTTGCCCCATTCCTCATTCTACTCACTCTTCTTGTTTCCTGCTTTCATAGTGTTCAACCTCAAGTTGGTCTAATTACTGCATCGCTCTCTGAATAACCCATCTTCCTCATTCCACTCTGCACCTGCACCCCTGAAATCAGATGTTCGCATTCTCCCACGATCTCTAACCTTATATATTCCTATACTTATGTAAGGAACTCATGGTGGCTACAGTAAACAACGCGACACAAGTGATCATGATTCAAGGGTGTTTATTTAAACAATACGCAGGTTGTAAAAATGCCTAACCTAAACCTAATTCTAAGAGGGGAGCAAGCTTCAACCATCAAACAAAAATCAAGGCAGTAAAAAGGGCTATACTTAAAACAAAAAAAAACTATTGCCAAATCCATACAACTAATTATTGAAAGAGTGTGGGCTAGGCATTTTATTAGAGAAAGAAGTGTTCACAAATAATAAGTCAGAATGTGATTGCCAGGGGTCTCCCTTCCCCACGTTTGCAGCACAGGACAAGATTGAATTGAATTGATATTTTATTTCTATTGCGCTCATAGATAGGTGTTTCAGAGCGCAACAAGGCAAGGGGGGGGACAGGGGAGAAGCAGAACAATGATGTCACTAGGCCCAGTGACATTGAGAATGCGCATGTAGATAGGGGAGGGGGAGGGGAAAAGTGTGAGGGAGTGGGAAAAAGTGGACAGTGTGGTGCAAAAGGAGAACAGAATAAATAATAATACTAAATAATAAAAGCAACAAAAATGGCAGTGCAGGCAGCAAGTGGCAAGTGCTGAGTATAAGACAGCAGACAGGGTAGGTCAAATAAGTCCAGGAAGAAAAAAGGGGGGGACTATATGGGTAGAGATACAGACCCCATTGCAAGGGGTGGCCCGGAGGCAGTACAGGAGGGTGCAGGTTGAGCAGGAATCTGGGCCCAGAGGACAGAGTGTGGCTAGGTGCACAGTGCCAAGAGAGAACAGATCAGCAGGGGAGAGGGGGGGCAAAGGAAGAGGGAAAGAGAAAAGTCTTGAGGTGCTTCTCCTCAAGTTTTAGAGTGGCAGGGAGGCTATTCCAGAGGGAGGCCCCAGCCGAAGACAGAAATCTACCCTAGCTTGTTTCTTTGAAAATGACTGACCCTGAGGGAGTTAGAGATAGAGGAGCGAAGAGCCCGAGAGAGGAGGTATTTGCGGAGGGATATCCGAAGTTATATTGGACCCAGGCCCCAGAAAGACTTGTGGATAATGCAGAGGGTTTTGAATTTAATCCTTGCATCCACTGGGAGCCCCCTGATAAGCCAACTAAACCCATGAAAGATGCTCACCTACTGCTCACCCCATGTATACTATTTTCTTAGAATGATGGAATACTCACACCATAGTTATGTGTTATTTATCTTGAGATGTTAGAATAACGATTTGGAGGATTTACAGGGCATTGTGAAATACAATTAACACTAAATGTGTATGTTTGGCCACAAGGGCAAATGTTAAAATAGTCAAGATGTATCAATCAACCATCAACTGACCAGAGCTCCACCCTGATGAGTCCAGCTGTCCTGCCAGCATCACCATGACCACTCGAGGAGCCTCACCAATCCTGGAGCTTCGCCCCTAAGGATCTATATGTGACCTTCCCCACTACCCAATCTCATCGATTCATGTAGCTCCCATGTCATAGGTGACATGGTTTTGTAACAAAATGTGAATGTTTGCTGGTGTTTGGCAGAGCGCTCTCTGAGTTTGCAGAGTTCTCTGCTTGCCCTATATTGGTGTGGATAAACTTTTACTTTTTGACTTCACCCACACTTGATCTTGATCTCATTCCCATCTGGGGTGTGTCCATCATTGACTCTCACTGGGGAGTTATAAATGCCTTTTTGGGGGATGCTCACTTTCAATAGCAAACAGAACTAAATCAAACTCAACAATTTTTTCATACTCATGCTTTCCAAATAATGCTAAGCTGTGCGTGGCGCAATGTATTAAAACTATGAGGTAGCCAGAGGAGAAGTGAGGCCGAGAGGGGTCATCCAGATACTAATTAATTTGGCGCGCATTCTGCGAGGTGCGTGATGGCATCCAGGGCGTTTTATACAGGTGTCCCTTTGCAAGATATCATGAAATCAGCTGACTGGTCTAATGAGGCAACATTAAAGACCTTCTATTTTAAGCCTTGTTAGGGAGAATTCTCAAGAATGGCTAATTGCCCTTACCTACTGAGTCCCTCAGCAGCTTTGCTGGATTTCTAGGATTTATTTTTTTCACCTGGTAAGAGTGTGAGCCTTTTTTCCCACTCTTACATGTGTTTTGCTGTGTGTGTTTAACATTTTTATGTTCATAGACTGTGGAGCCTCACCTACTCCATAGGCATCATCTTTCTATTGTGGGTTACACAGCACCTTCAGTGCAGTGACACAGGGTTGTCTTTTAGACTTCCCAAACTCAGCATCTTTTTTTCTGGGACTGACTACTGTCTCTCAGAACATGTAAAGTTTCCATTAACTTTATTAGTCTTTTAAAATCCACAGGCCCAGTACACCCTATCTTACATAGAGTCCTGGAAAGGTTTAATACTTATCCCTTTTGTGTCTGTTTTTCTTGGATCCTTGTTTCGCTCCCTTTTCATCAAGACTTGGCTGGTGGCAGTGGTAACTACCCTATTTTTCCTACCGTGGTTATTTTAAATAACCTTGGTATTGTTTTAGGCTACCTTGGTGTCCTCAAACTTAAACTCACTAGCCCATATGGGCTTTTATACAGTTCCGACTGGGTTTATTTGCCATTTCTTTTTTAAAAGGTCTGGTTCCTTTGTTCACCGTCTTTTCGCGGGCTTCTCCATAGAAGCCCTCCTTAGGCGTCTGAAAGTCTGGGTAGGCAGGATGTGAGGGAGGGGTTTTAGGACCCCTGCCATGGGTTCCATTGGTAACTCAAGTTGAACTCCTGTTTGATTGGCTAGGTGACTGTCCCAGCGGGACAGACACCCTGCTGTGTGATTGACAGCCAGGCTGTGTGAATGGGGGAAAACTGCATAAAAAGCAGGTCTCTGTGATTGGAATGGCAGAGTCGCCACTGGAACGAAAGAACTGACGATGAGCTGACAGAAGAGGACCCCTACAATGACTGAACCACCCAGTGAAGCCCTGCTGCAGGTCCGAATCTTCAAGCTCCAACGACAGAGAAGATCTACCAGGAATATTCTTCCCCTGAGCTGGTGGGACCAACCAGTTTGCCCAAACTGAAAGCCAGGACTCCCATCTCTGGTGGAATTTGCTGTACAGAGCTACAGTGAACCGGATAGCCACGAAGGTCGGACCCTGCTTGGGTTTTAGGGAGCGCACCTTTTCTTTGTTGCTTTGCTCTGCTGCTGGTTTCTTCCCTGGGCAGTGCAAGACCCTCCAGTCTTCCTACTTCATGTCAGTCCGACAGTCGCTTCAGGAACCGTGAGCCTGCAGGAACTGCCTGGAACTTCCGCCTCAGCTACAGCTTCTTCTCCATTTAAATGTAGTGTGCAAATCCGGTTGTTTGTTTCGTCCAGCCACGGTGAAGGAGTGTGAAATCTTTCGCCAATCTGAGGGCTTGTCCTTCTCTACTCTTTAAACTAACTTTTCTGCCGACCAACTTCGTCCGGAACTCTTGGCAAAGACTTAACCAAACTACCCTGAACTGTGTGATCTTGAGCAAAAGACTTTTGTCCTATTGACTTTGGCCCTAAGTCTTTTTGATTTGATTCCATCACTGTAGTTCCTCTTTCTAGATGGTCCCGCTTACTTACCTTTTGGTGCTGCTTAATTTGTGCCTAACATTGTCTTTCCCTCCCTTTTTAAATTACTGGAGTGCCATTTTGCTCATATTTTATTTTGAGCTTAACTTGTCCAGAATCTATCGAGAGTGGTGTGGTGTATTAAGAGTGTGATTTTTCAACTGCTTTACTTTAGTGAGATGTTATACAACTGATGTGGATATACATGTATATTCTTTTACTCAGAAACCTTGAGTGAGTGTTTGTTTGAATCATAGTAATTGCTGTCCTTTGTGTAACTATTGATACTGCTCACTTGCTCTTGAGATAAGTCTGGCTGCTGAACCATCGCTACCACTTTCACTGTGTAGTACATGCTTGTACCA
This sequence comes from Ambystoma mexicanum, assembly GCF_040938575.1. Taxonomy (NCBI): domain Eukaryota; kingdom Metazoa; phylum Chordata; class Amphibia; order Caudata; family Ambystomatidae; genus Ambystoma; species Ambystoma mexicanum. The sequence continues at coordinate 603,465,683 of NC_090930.1, read as the reverse complement.
AAGTTGAATATGTACTGTCACTTGTAGGCTTAATTGTGTGTGGTGTTCCCAAAGGGTACTGCATATAATTCTGCCTAACAAGCCTATTTGGCAGATAGCTAATAGGGTGATTGACATCTTTTAACAAGCATAATGATTGCCTCCTGTCTCGAAATAGAATGAAGATTCCCCAGGCTTACAGCACAGGGTAGTCTTGATTCTATTAAAGACAAGGAGGTGAGCATTATATCCCACTCTAATGTTTAAAAGTCATATTGCTAACTGTACTGATGAGCTATGTTAAGTTATGAACCACCCTTATGATAGCGTCTCTGTTTCTTCCAGGGGAAGAGCAAAATGTGACTTGAGAGAAAATAAAGATACATAGGGGATAGAGTTTGGAAACAAAAACTTCTCGTCATCAAATGGGCGAAGATTCAGCGCAGTGGATTGTGCAAGTTCTACAGTTGATTCAAGTTGACTTTTGGTGTTTTCCGTGGAATTAGTATTGGCTGCCAATGAAAGAGGAGTGGAACTGGCAAATAATCTCCTCTATAGGCAATGCCAGAGCCTGACTGGGCAAATGGGACAGACCAGGACTACTCAAGCCCAGAGGATTATGTGGACTGGTAGTTTATGAAGACATGTTACCTTCAGTTTAAAACTATGCTACCCCTTTTATGTTTTAGCCTCCAGAAGATCTGGGAGGAAACAAAAAATGGGTTGTCATGTTTTAAAGAAAGTTAAAAATGTTTAAAGTTGAATTGCTGAGGCAGCAGTAATAAAGAAGTACATCATAATGCTTGCCTCCTTGTCTTTAATACAATCAAGACTACCCTGCTCTGTAAGTCTGGGCAACCTTTATTATTATTCTGAATTTAGTGGGGATTGGAGGAGGGCTTGTGTAAGTGTTGCGAGTGGGATGAGCAAAAAGTGTGGAAGTATGCACAGATGGGGGTTAGGGGTAGATGGGGTGACAGGGAGGTGTGGACAGAGGACTGTTAGTGACAGCTATATTAACATTGTGTATGACACATAATTAGAAGCTTTTGCATACATAATTGTCAATATGTGGGTGATGACTCCATTGGGGTACACGTATAGTGTATTGCCATTGTACAAGGAGAAGATAGAGAAGTACCACAAGCAGTGGATGGTAGAGACCCATGGGGGATGCCCCGCTCCTGGCCAGAGCAGGGTACTAACCACAGAGAAATATTAGAGCACATGCTAAGTATAAAGGTAAACAGCTGCAGACCCGAAAAGAGATTTTAGGCTTCTGGAAAATGGTAGAGGATGTAGAGGACACTGCCGAGTGTTTGCCCCAATGAAAAGATAGTGCCTTCTCAAATATAGTGAACACAACAGCACCAAAGGAGCAATGCAGCCCACGCCTAGTGAGAGGCTTTATCCACTTACCATCCACCCAGCCACAGAATACACCAACTCAACATTTGTGCCGCCGCCTTCTCCCACCCCAACCCCATATCAACCAACCCCAGACAGCACTACGCAGTGGGAGAACAAATCACAGAAACAGTTAGAGTAGGCATTAGAGGTGACGCAAGCAGAGGTGGCCTGTTTAAGGACGATAAAAGAAGGGGAAAGCAAACGGGGTGTGAGTTGGATAAGTGGAGGGCTGTAGACATTTTGTTTAGACTGGAGAGCACTGCTATTAAGGATGCGCATGTTGAGAAGCACAGAGTTTGCGGGGCAGAAAGCACAGTTTATGGGACAGTGAGGCCGGACAGGGGGCACATCAAGAGGTGCAAGAAGGAGAATGGGACAGTGTGGAAGAGTTTGAGGATGAGGAAGTTGAGGCAGAGGGGCTTCAGAAATTACACCAAGAGTAGAAGGTTTGTGGGGCAAGTGATTGAGGAGCAGGTTTGGGCAGTTGGCAGTAGCAAGGAAAAAGGGAATTTCGGGACGTAAAGCAATGCGGGGAGCGGGCATGCAACCTCTGTTATTGCATAAGGGACCTGGAAGGATGCATTATGTACTGTGGGCAAGATGGATGCGAATAATTTGATCAAAATGCTCCCCCCCCTTACACCAGGGCTGGGAAGTGAATGTATATATTTCAGAAGTAGACAGCAGGAATACCTTCGGCTTGGGAGGGGGAGACCTGGAGAGTTTACTTGTTGCAATTGTGGGGGATGTGAGAAACCTCAGGGTATTCTCCCAAGTAGACCTCGGGCGTCCCTTATTCAGGTGGCCAGGGATGGGCTGGCGCGCTCAGATCCCACCCAAATGGGTGGACGAGCAAAGGAAGGATCACCTGGGTAGTGGAGCACAGGGTTATGCTTGGGTAAATATCCAAGTAGAGACAGAGTATTATGCTGAACAAAGGGACTGGGAAGACGAGCTTCCACAAGCTTTTATAGGCCGTGCCACCTCGATCTCCCTTTCACCCAAAAGATCTCCCTTATCCCAATCCCACGAACCTTCACTATCTGATAGATACTCTAGGAGCCCAACCCCTGTTGTATTTAAAACCCACAACTCCCAGAATCCTTGTTCTACTGCTTTCCACTCAAATACTCCCTAACCTTCATGTCCACATCCTTCTATCTATTCTTTTCCAAACACACCCGGTCTACTTGGACAAAACACTACCATTCCCACAATCACACGTGTTTATATAGGAAACCCGGACATTCAGGTCTGTCTCACAAATCCTATCAATTCCACCCCTCTAAGTTTATAGAACTCCTTCATACAAACACTATACTTCCATATAGCACCTCTTCCCCTGTCTGTCCCGCAAGATACTTGAACACGCTAACCCCCCTTTTCTAACACACACACTTTCACACACCATGGAAGACAATGGACCAAGTCTAAAACTGTTTACCTGACATGTCCCAACCCAAGGGTCAGACAAAGTCTGGCAATTGATCAGAATCACATACCTGAAGGCCCTTTCCCTTCCCCACAGGGATAAAAGGTGGAGAAACAGAGCATAGTACGAGCAAGACAGACCACACGACAAGACAGCTATCCAGACCGAGGAGTTCAAGAGGAGGAGAAAGGCGGCAAATATCGAGATGCTGACGAGGAGAGACACGACCTTGAACTTTTCGACAAAACCCTGCAAACCCTCTGCTGAAGGAAAAAGACCAAGAACAATAGCCCAAGTGTGCTGCAACAGATGTCAACGGTACATGGAGCGTATTGACGCTGATAAACCCGAGCAAGGGAGACTCCTGCTACCGTGGTACCAACCTTGACTACAGCTACAAGGAAAGCCAAGCGGTCATCACAGCCGGTGAATAGAAGGGAGAACTGATAAGAACCAGGCTGTGGGACTGAAAGTCACAAAGTGGCAAAGTAAGAAAAATTCAAAGAACAGTAAAATTGTAAATGGAAGACCAGCTGCAGAAGAGGACCGGCACCACGTGGGTGCTGCTCTGAGAAACTCTGGATGATCCCCATCTGCGTAAAACTACAGAACCCAGAAGGCCGTAGGAGAGCCGCCAAGATAGGTCAAATTGGTCATACAGGAGGTCAAGCAAAATACCTGTTCAGTCGAAAGTCTTTGATCTACGAACTGTAAATAAAGCAAGGGAAATGAATCCTGTAAACACTTAAAGTGAATGTTAAGGTGAAGTTAGCAAGTGTGAACCCGGAAGAGGGATGCTAATAAGAAGGGGGCAAAGTCTCAAGTCCCAAGAAACAGTGTGGTGACAAGAGTGAACCCAGGAGGTCCACTGGGACTGTTTAAAAAGACAATAAAAGTTGTGAAGGAAGGAAAAACCATAGTGAACCCGGTGGAGGGAGGCTAACAGTGGAGATGAGTCCGAGCCCAAACAAGGGAGATCCAGGGGTGAAGCCATCACCCAAAATATATTAAGAGGACCAGCTGCTATTTGATTTGTGGAGTACAATTTGAAAAGGGTCAGTGTCCGGAAGAGGGGGACCAGGGGTGAATCCATCACCCTAGAGCTACACCAACAGAACTTTGTGTTTGTTTGTTGTTTATTCTTTGTAAACCTATCAGGTCGGTGAGACTAGGAAACTGTGATGCTGGAAATGCATTGAAAGGACAGGGCCTCCCTGTCCCTGTTTCTGTAGTCCTTTTTCTTGTGTGTTTCTGTATTGTTTTCTGCCCAGGAGTCCATGTGGGACTCTTGGCAGTGCAGCTCTTACTCTTTTTGGTTTGGTGTAAAGACCCTTGGGATACCCTTATGGCACTCATGGGTGAGGGTGCCATGCTGTACCCCTGGTGTATGTATTTGGGCACCTGTGTGTGGCCCACAGAGCAGGGTATCGGGTGGTGGAAGCTCCATGACAACCGCTTTGTCCCGCTGGAGAAAGTTGAGGCCGCCGACTCACCAAGGAGCGTCCGCTGGTGGCTTTCCCGCCACCCAAAGACCACAAAGACGCTGACGACACGACTCCCTTGCTTGGCCAAAGTTCTTCACTAACTCTTTGCGGCAACACCCTATTGTCGGCGAGGTGCACCACATGCCTCGTATTCGCAGGACGTCCACGACCGATCGTCGACGAGCACCGCCAGGACCGAAGCTGCTGCCTCAACGCCATCAAACCTTTTCATCGACGACTCTCGATGCCAAGGTTCACCTTCTTCGAGGACTATCGACGATCCGTGACTCCTGCCTTAAAGGGGGGTCACACAGGAAGGATATTTTGATGACCCATCGAAGAAATCTGCAATACCAGGTATATTGGGGTGGTAGAACAATTATAGAAGGAGATTAGACTCATATCAACAATATATGGACTGGGATTGTTTTATATCTTTATTTTACAGGTTGCCCAGGTGGGGGGATCCTCATACAGAACTGTGCCTAGTGGTAGGGGCCCAGTATTCTACCTATTCTTGAACCAACATGCTTTCATTCTATGTCTATTGTTGATTCACTTTATTAACTGATTTGTATGACATTTGAACTGAGTACAGTTGAAGCATTTTAAGGAATCAAAGTGTAATTGTGGGACCACATACAAACTGTATATATTTACCTTTTTAGATTAACTTGAGCACAAAGTGTGTTATTGTGATTGTGTATATAACTTGAGCCTATTTATATAAAGAACAGTGTTATCACAAAGATAGTGTGTGGGCATTCCTTTGTGGGTGCTTGGGGACTACACTGTACTTAAGAACCAGCCTGCATCACCACCTGAGAGTTTAAGCCTTGATTGCATGTCCACATTTACCAAATAGAGAATCTTGTCTGGGGTGCTCTGTGCCTCTACTCTGCCATATGGAGAGCAGGAGTACAGATACCCCCTTCAGTATTTAAAGAAACTATAACCGCAGAAGTCTTGATATCAATAAGAACTGGTTTAGAATCCAAACCTGGAAGAGGGAGATCTGAGAGGTGAAAACGTATCACCCAAGACAATGAGGAAGAGGCGTCAGTGCCTGGAAGGGGGGGGACTAAGGGGGAAAGAATCCTCACCCTAAATAAAACCAGGAAACAAACATTCATTTTGTTGAACAAACTTTTGTTTTATTATTGAATATGTCAGGCCCTCAAAGGAAAGAGACTTTCAGGAGAAACAAGACTTGGCCATCAATGGTCCTGATAGCTTCAAGGGGAAATGTTAACTTGTGCTGGGAAAGCTCCAATGTGTGCTGTGCTCCAAGATCCCATCTTACCACATGCTCAAAACATGGGAAGGGAGATCGACACTGCCTCATCCTGACATATTATTTGTGAACACTTCTTTCTTTTTCTTGAAAACCATCCCACACTCTTTTTGTATTAGTTGGGAGGTTTGGCAATAGGTTTCTTTGTATAGGCCTGTTTTATTTTATATAGCGCCACAAGGATGGCCTTATTTTAATTTGATGGGCGACCCATGCTCCCATCTTAGATATAGGTTTAGATTAGGCGTATTTCTGACCTGCATACTGTTTAATAAACATCCTTGAACTGTGATCACTTGTGTCTGTCTTTACTTTTGCCACCATGCATTCCTTGCAGGGACCAGGCTGGAGACGTGTGGATAAAGGCAGGGTGTCAAGGAGTGAATCTACATGGTGACACACAGAATGGGGCCCTGTTTAACAATATTAAAGCACACGTGTGGGGTGCACTGTTGTAGTAGAACCCTGAAACACCAGACTTGCAGTCCATAATGCAGTACACCATGGGGGACAATAAAGATGCTGCTCGGTACATATTAAAAGTGCAGGAGATGTGGCAATCGGAGACGGGTGACCAATCAATTCCTCTTTTCTATTTTGTTATCAAGAGGGGATTGCCCAAGGAAGTTCAGAAAGTGCTTGACAAGATAGTGGGTATCGAGGTGAAGGAATGGACAGAGATTCCAACTATAATAATGCACCATTGCAAAAGTATTAAATAATGAGAAAAAGAAACAGCTTGGATGTTGTAGGCAGAGTAAGTTAAACTATTGTAGAAGGAAGTCAGCTAAAATAGCAGTGGAGGGGCAGTGATGGCAAGCACTGAGAAAAATTCAGCGGAGCAGGCGTAAGGATAGCAACATTTTGGCAAGGTGGAGGACAAGGGCAGTGAGGCGGCGGACCCCTGCATCAATTTCCCGAGTGGCACCAAGGAGATCAGCAGCGGGGAAGATCAGGGTTTTGAAGGAGCAGAGTGGGCCGAGGGGGGTTCGGCAGAATGTGACCCAGAGGTGCTATGGGAACATCTCAGTGTTGGAGCTGTGGGAAGTGGAGACATTTTGTAAGAGAGTATAGAAGCAGGCAGGGGGCGGGCTAATGCACATCCAATCATCCTGCACCAGCACTACCACATCCAACAAGGTTCATCTCCATGTCTTATGAAATACACAAGACCTAAACCCTGTTGCACCAAACTCTTCACACATGTAGGCTCAAGGACTGCCAATTGTGCAACTGAAAGCGGCACAGCAGAACGCAATCTATGGAGACTAAATGCCCACATCCAATGCAGTACCAAATGGAACGGGAGCACCTTGCCGCGGGGTCAGAGTAATGGGAGGAAACCCCATTCACGTTCCCAGGTATAAATGTTTTTCTTGATTAGGACAGCTCACAGAAAGCTCTTGCATGCCCAGTCCTGTCATTGATGATCCACCCTGATGAGGATCCATTGGTGGGCACTGAGGTAATAAGCAATTCATCTTTATGGTCAACACAGGTGCCACTAAATCATGCACCAGTGAGAGAGACTTTCAATTTCAGATGCAAATCTTGACACATAGGGATTCTCTGGGGCTGTGACAATGGTTCCCTACACAGAAGATGTAGTTATCAAAAAAGGGGGAAAAGCGGTGAACCATTACTATATTCAGAGTCATTACTGATGAATTTGTTGGGACGAGATTTGTAGATCCAACTGAACATGACCATTTCCTTCAGGGACCATGGAGTGGTATGTGCCACACAGGCATGTGTGCCTTAAGGGCCAGGGTCATCATGCAGGCAAGAGCAGGTACAATACTTTCCCCAGATTTACAGAGTTTGGTTGTGTTGGCTGTAAGGAAGGCATGGTATCAAACAGTAAGATAGACACAAGTGATCACAGTTTGAGGGTGTTTGAACTTCAATTGGGTTTGAAAAACACCTATCTAAACCTAAATCTATTGATCAGAGCAAGCTACGACCATCAAATAATAATAGCACAGTCCTACTGGTATCTTGTCAAAATAAAAAGTGCCTACATTGTATATCATCAATAACAAAAAGGTACAAGCATCAAAAGGACAAGATGAGTTTTGCCAAGGGAGGTGACTTAGACAGGTACATGTAAATAGCTATTGACAGAGCTGTAAGGGTCTCCTACTGGGACAGGTGTGGAAGGGAAGCTAACCATGTTCCTCAGCCAAGAGAGGAAAGATTACAGGATTATGAGGTTTAGGTGGGAGAGAAGGTGGGTGGGAAGTTCAGCTGTCATATATTGCAAATAGGTCAAGAAGGATAAGGAGGGATGATAGGTTGAAGGCATGTGCATGGTGAAAAAGTTGGGCACATAGGTCAATTCTGGTTATGGGGAACAGTGGCTTACATAATACAGACTGTGGAGGGTTGCTCTGTCTGTTAACCTCTAAGTATCTATTGATCCTATTGAGCACCACACAGTGCAGGATTTTGGCATGATGAAAGACCAGAGAGATGGGATCATAGTTTGCATGTGTTTAGGGTGAGTGTGGAGATTTTTGAGGAGGGGAAGAATAAGAATAGTGGATATTTTGAAGCATTTTGGGAAGATCCCAAGTTGAGGGTATGATGTTGAATACAAACAAGTTATAAGAGGCAGGTTAGTGATGCAAATACTATCATAGTGTTTGGAGCAAACAGATCCACAGAAGCACAGGATAGTTTGGCTGGTAAGATAATGGGAACCAACCTAATAGTAGAGGTTGGGGGTAGACTCTTTCAATGCAGATAGATAATGTTCTACTTCCCGCAAATGCTTTTGATCAGAATGTAGACCTTTAATCTGTGGCATACTTTCTGCACTGCTCCATCACGTTGATCAATGTCTCTTGGCCAACTGAAACAACTGGTTACTCTGTTTTCCTTTTTCATTTTGCTGATGACACATATGTAGTTCTTAACTTCCCTTCAGAATGACCTTTCAGAATACTTACTACTCTTACTGAATGAATTATTAGGACATTTCTGAAACGGATTCCTATGAATACATATCTTCAAGTAATTGATTCATGTTTTTTGTTAATGTTGACCCTTGAACCTAATTCTCATGGCCTAATTCATGTCTCCTCATTAGTGGTAGCACATCTTTATTTACACTCTTTCCACACTTTATATTGAAATATAAATGCCACTTATCACAAAATGTACCCTTTTTTATCTTAAATCCCTAAGGGTCTCTCCCCTGTTCTGGATTTGCAAGATAGAAGCCAGACAGATAGAAGGCATCCACCTTAATCAGAGGACACTTTTAACCATTTGCGGGTCCTGCCTGCAACACAAAGCTCCTTTGGCCTGCAACACACAATATTTTGCCTACTAGTTTGCAATTTATCTTTAGCATGGTCACTGGATTAGACAGGGACATGTGATAATATGGAGAAATAGTTTCTTCTCTTTGCCACACCTTGTTTTGCTAGAGTTCCCTGTGCACCATATGGGGATGCTGCCAGCAGAACAAAGCTCTGTGGGCCTTCAACACCCGAATCTCTGACTATAAGCCTGCAAGCCACGTAGTGAAATGTGACTGGATCTCAGAGGCACCTGTCACTGTTTGGAGGTTTGTTTTCATGTTTTGTTCTTCTCTTGGCTACATCCTGCTTTGCCACAGGAACTCCTATACCATTTAAGTGACTTACCTTCAAAACATTATGGGCCTAAAATAAGCAGGACTCTGACAGTAATCCTGGCAGCCACCTGGAGGACTGTGAATGGCGCCGAGATGGATAATTGACACACTGCCACCCTTATTCAATCTGCATTTGGCGTCCATCCTGTACGTCTGCAGCCAAAGGTCTGTTAACTCTGGAAATGGCCCAAGGCCAGAACCCAGACTTCACCAATCATGTCCATTATCTGACTTTATCTGACTACTTATTCCATGCACAGGGATCTTTCTATCCATTTTCTATCCTTTCATTGTGGAGCAATTGTTACCGCACAGGACCAGTGCACAATGTTGATGTGGGCCGTTAACTTTCTTGTGGCTACCTATAGCCCCATTCTAGCCAATCTCAGATGTTGTGCATGCTTCCTCACAACAAACCATACACCTGTTCCCCTTCAACTCAGCCACCTGCCCCATCTCTCTCTCTTGGGCAGCACTCTTTCTTCATTGTCTTCCCTTACCTATTTCTTTCTCCCTTCATCATACATCTTGATTTTGCCCCATTCCTCATTCTACTCACTCTTCTTGTTTCCTGCTTTCATAGTGTTCAACCTCAAGTTGGTCTAATTACTGCATCGCTCTCTGAATAACCCATCTTCCTCATTCCACTCTGCACCTGCACCCCTGAAATCAGATGTTCGCATTCTCCCACGATCTCTAACCTTATATATTCCTATACTTATGTAAGGAACTCATGGTGGCTACAGTAAACAACGCGACACAAGTGATCATGATTCAAGGGTGTTTATTTAAACAATACGCAGGTTGTAAAAATGCCTAACCTAAACCTAATTCTAAGAGGGGAGCAAGCTTCAACCATCAAACAAAAATCAAGGCAGTAAAAAGGGCTATACTTAAAACAAAAAAAAACTATTGCCAAATCCATACAACTAATTATTGAAAGAGTGTGGGCTAGGCATTTTATTAGAGAAAGAAGTGTTCACAAATAATAAGTCAGAATGTGATTGCCAGGGGTCTCCCTTCCCCACGTTTGCAGCACAGGACAAGATTGAATTGAATTGATATTTTATTTCTATTGCGCTCATAGATAGGTGTTTCAGAGCGCAACAAGGCAAGGGGGGGGACAGGGGAGAAGCAGAACAATGATGTCACTAGGCCCAGTGACATTGAGAATGCGCATGTAGATAGGGGAGGGGGAGGGGAAAAGTGTGAGGGAGTGGGAAAAAGTGGACAGTGTGGTGCAAAAGGAGAACAGAATAAATAATAATACTAAATAATAAAAGCAACAAAAATGGCAGTGCAGGCAGCAAGTGGCAAGTGCTGAGTATAAGACAGCAGACAGGGTAGGTCAAATAAGTCCAGGAAGAAAAAAGGGGGGGACTATATGGGTAGAGATACAGACCCCATTGCAAGGGGTGGCCCGGAGGCAGTACAGGAGGGTGCAGGTTGAGCAGGAATCTGGGCCCAGAGGACAGAGTGTGGCTAGGTGCACAGTGCCAAGAGAGAACAGATCAGCAGGGGAGAGGGGGGGCAAAGGAAGAGGGAAAGAGAAAAGTCTTGAGGTGCTTCTCCTCAAGTTTTAGAGTGGCAGGGAGGCTATTCCAGAGGGAGGCCCCAGCCGAAGACAGAAATCTACCCTAGCTTGTTTCTTTGAAAATGACTGACCCTGAGGGAGTTAGAGATAGAGGAGCGAAGAGCCCGAGAGAGGAGGTATTTGCGGAGGGATATCCGAAGTTATATTGGACCCAGGCCCCAGAAAGACTTGTGGATAATGCAGAGGGTTTTGAATTTAATCCTTGCATCCACTGGGAGCCCCCTGATAAGCCAACTAAACCCATGAAAGATGCTCACCTACTGCTCACCCCATGTATACTATTTTCTTAGAATGATGGAATACTCACACCATAGTTATGTGTTATTTATCTTGAGATGTTAGAATAACGATTTGGAGGATTTACAGGGCATTGTGAAATACAATTAACACTAAATGTGTATGTTTGGCCACAAGGGCAAATGTTAAAATAGTCAAGATGTATCAATCAACCATCAACTGACCAGAGCTCCACCCTGATGAGTCCAGCTGTCCTGCCAGCATCACCATGACCACTCGAGGAGCCTCACCAATCCTGGAGCTTCGCCCCTAAGGATCTATATGTGACCTTCCCCACTACCCAATCTCATCGATTCATGTAGCTCCCATGTCATAGGTGACATGGTTTTGTAACAAAATGTGAATGTTTGCTGGTGTTTGGCAGAGCGCTCTCTGAGTTTGCAGAGTTCTCTGCTTGCCCTATATTGGTGTGGATAAACTTTTACTTTTTGACTTCACCCACACTTGATCTTGATCTCATTCCCATCTGGGGTGTGTCCATCATTGACTCTCACTGGGGAGTTATAAATGCCTTTTTGGGGGATGCTCACTTTCAATAGCAAACAGAACTAAATCAAACTCAACAATTTTTTCATACTCATGCTTTCCAAATAATGCTAAGCTGTGCGTGGCGCAATGTATTAAAACTATGAGGTAGCCAGAGGAGAAGTGAGGCCGAGAGGGGTCATCCAGATACTAATTAATTTGGCGCGCATTCTGCGAGGTGCGTGATGGCATCCAGGGCGTTTTATACAGGTGTCCCTTTGCAAGATATCATGAAATCAGCTGACTGGTCTAATGAGGCAACATTAAAGACCTTCTATTTTAAGCCTTGTTAGGGAGAATTCTCAAGAATGGCTAATTGCCCTTACCTACTGAGTCCCTCAGCAGCTTTGCTGGATTTCTAGGATTTATTTTTTTCACCTGGTAAGAGTGTGAGCCTTTTTTCCCACTCTTACATGTGTTTTGCTGTGTGTGTTTAACATTTTTATGTTCATAGACTGTGGAGCCTCACCTACTCCATAGGCATCATCTTTCTATTGTGGGTTACACAGCACCTTCAGTGCAGTGACACAGGGTTGTCTTTTAGACTTCCCAAACTCAGCATCTTTTTTTCTGGGACTGACTACTGTCTCTCAGAACATGTAAAGTTTCCATTAACTTTATTAGTCTTTTAAAATCCACAGGCCCAGTACACCCTATCTTACATAGAGTCCTGGAAAGGTTTAATACTTATCCCTTTTGTGTCTGTTTTTCTTGGATCCTTGTTTCGCTCCCTTTTCATCAAGACTTGGCTGGTGGCAGTGGTAACTACCCTATTTTTCCTACCGTGGTTATTTTAAATAACCTTGGTATTGTTTTAGGCTACCTTGGTGTCCTCAAACTTAAACTCACTAGCCCATATGGGCTTTTATACAGTTCCGACTGGGTTTATTTGCCATTTCTTTTTTAAAAGGTCTGGTTCCTTTGTTCACCGTCTTTTCGCGGGCTTCTCCATAGAAGCCCTCCTTAGGCGTCTGAAAGTCTGGGTAGGCAGGATGTGAGGGAGGGGTTTTAGGACCCCTGCCATGGGTTCCATTGGTAACTCAAGTTGAACTCCTGTTTGATTGGCTAGGTGACTGTCCCAGCGGGACAGACACCCTGCTGTGTGATTGACAGCCAGGCTGTGTGAATGGGGGAAAACTGCATAAAAAGCAGGTCTCTGTGATTGGAATGGCAGAGTCGCCACTGGAACGAAAGAACTGACGATGAGCTGACAGAAGAGGACCCCTACAATGACTGAACCACCCAGTGAAGCCCTGCTGCAGGTCCGAATCTTCAAGCTCCAACGACAGAGAAGATCTACCAGGAATATTCTTCCCCTGAGCTGGTGGGACCAACCAGTTTGCCCAAACTGAAAGCCAGGACTCCCATCTCTGGTGGAATTTGCTGTACAGAGCTACAGTGAACCGGATAGCCAGGAAGGTCGGACCCTGCTTGGGTTTTAAGGAGCGCACCTTTTCTTTGTTGCTTTGCTCTGCTGCTGGTTTCTTCCCTGGGCAGTGCAAGACCCTCCAGTCTTCCTACTTCATGTCAGTCCGACAGTCGCTTCAGGAACCGTGAGCCTGCAGGAACTGCCTGGAACTTCCGCCTCAGCTACAGCTTCTTCTCCATTTAAATGTAGTGTGCAAATCCGGTTGTTTGTTTCGTCCAGCCACGGTGAAGGAGTGTGAAATCTTTCGCCAATCTGAGGGCTTGTCCTTCTCTACTCTTTAAACTAACTTTTCTGCCGACCAACTTCGTCCGGAACTCTTGGCAAAGACTTAACCAAACTACCCTGAACTGTGTGATCTTGAGCAAAAGACTTTTGTCCTATTGACTTTGGCCCTAAGTCTTTTTGATTTGATTCCATCACTGTAGTTCCTCTTTCTAGATGGTCCCGCTTACTTACCTTTTGGTGCTGCTTAATTTGTGCCTAACATTGTCTTTCCCTCCCTTTTTAAATTACTGGAGTGCCATTTTTCTCATATTTTATTTTGAGCTTAACTTGTCCAGAATCTATCGAGAGTGGTGTGGTGTATTAAGAGTGTGATTTTTCAACTGCTTTACTTTAGTGAGATGTTATACAACTGATGTGGATATACATGTATATTCTTTTACTCAGAAACCTTGAGTGAGTGTTTGTTTGAATCATAGTAATTGCTGTCCTTTGTGTAACTATTGATACTGCTCACTTGCTCTTGAGATAAGTCTGGCTGCTGAACCATCGCTACCACTTTCACTGTGTAGTACAGGCTTGTACCAAAGTTGAATATGTACTGTCACTTGTAGGCTTAATTGTGTGTGGTGTTCCCAAAGGGTACTGCATATAATTCTGCCTAACAAGCCTATTTGGCAGATAGCTAATAGGGTGATTGACATCTTTTAACAAGCATAATGATTGCCTCCTGTCTCGAAATAGAATGAAGATTCCCCAGGCTTACAGCACAGGGTAGTCTTGATTCTATTAAAGACAAGGAGGTGAGCATTATATCCCACTCTAATGTTTAAAAGTCATATTGCTAACTGTACTGATGAGCTATGTTAAGTTATGAACCACCCTTATGATAGCGTCTCTGTTTCTTCCAGGGGAAGAGCAAAATGTGACTTGAGAGAAAATAAAGATACATAGGGGATAGAGTTTGGAAACAAAAACTTCTCGTCATCAAATGGGCGAAGATTCAGCGCAGTGGATTGTGCAAGTTCTACAGTTGATTCAAGTTGACTTTTGGTGTTTTCCGTGGAATTAGTATTGGCTGCCAATGAAAGAGGAGTGGAACTGGCAAATAATCTCCTCTATAGGCAATGCCAGAGCCTGACTGGGCAAATGGGACAGACCAGGACTACTCAAGCCCAGAGGATTATGTGGACTGGTAGTTTATGAAGACATGTTACCTTCAGTTTAAAACTATGCTACCCCTTTTATGTTTTAGCCTCCAGAAGATCTGGGAGGAAACAAAAAATGGGTTGTCATGTTTTAAAGAAAGTTAAAAATGTTTAAAGTTGAATTGCTGAGGCAGCAGTAATAAAGAAGTACATCATAATGCTTGCCTCCTTGTCTTTAATACAATCAAGACTACCCTGCTCTGTAAGTCTGGGCAACCTTTATTATTATTCTGAATTTAGTGGGGATTGGAGGAGGGCTTGTGTAAGTGTTGCGAGTGGGATGAGCAAAAAGTGTGGAAGTATGCACAGATGGGGGTTAGGGGTAGATGGGGTGACAGGGAGGTGTGGACAGAGGACTGTTAGTGACAGCTATATTAACATTGTGTATGACACATAATTAGAAGCTTTTGCATGCATAATTGTCAATATGTGGGTGATGACTCCATTGGGGTACACGTATAGTGTATTGCCATTGTACAAGGAGAAGATAGAGAAGTACCACAAGCAGTGGATGGTAGAGACCCATGGGGGATGCCCCGCTCCTGGCCAGAGCAGGGTACTAACCACAGAGAAATATTAGAGCACATGCTAAGTATAAAGGTAAACAGCTGCAGACCCGAAAAGAGATTTTAGGCTTCTGGAAAATGGTAGAGGATGTAGAGGACACTGCCGAGTGTTTGCCCCAATGAAAAGATAGTGCCTTCTCAAATATAGTGAACACAACAGCACCAAAGGAGCAATGCAGCCCACGCCTAGTGAGAGGCTTTATCCACTTACCATCCACCCAGCCACAGAATACACCAACTCAACATTTGTGCCGCCGCCTTCTCCCACCCCAACCCCATATCAACCAACCCCAGACAGCACTACGCAGTGGGAGAACAAATCACAGAAACAGTTAGAGTAGGCATTAGAGGTGACGCAAGCAGAGGTGGCCTGTTTAAGGACGATAAAAGAAGGGGAAAGCAAACGGGGTGTGAGTTGGATAAGTGGAGGGCTGTAGACATTTTGTTTAGACTGGAGAGCACTGCTATTAAGGATGTGCATGTTGAGAAGCACAGAGTTTGCGGGGCAGAAAGCACAGTTTATGGGACAGTGAGGCCGGACAGGGGGCACATCAAGAGGTGCAAGAAGGAGAATGGGACAGTGTGGAAGAGTTTGAGGATGAGGAAGTTGAGGCAGAGGGGCTTCAGAAATTACACCAAGAGTAGAAGGTTTGTGGGGCAAGTGATTGAGGAGCAGGTTTGGGCAGTTGGCAGTAGCAAGGAAAAAGGGAATTTCTGGACGTAAAGCAATGCGGGGAGCGGGCATGCAACCTCTGTTATTGCATAAGGGACCTGGAAGGATGCATTATGTACTGTGGGCAAGATGGATGCGAATAATTTGATCAAAATGCTCCCCCCCCTTACACCAGGGCTGGGAAGTGAATGTATATATTTCAGAAGTAGACAGCAGGAATACCTTCGGCTTGGGAGGGGGAGACCTGGAGAGTTTACTTGTTGCAATTGTGGGGGATGTGAGAAACCTCAGGGTATTCTCCCAAGTAGACCTCGGGCGTCCCTTATTCAGGTGGCCAGGGATGGGCTGGCGCGCTCAGATCCCACCCAAATGGGTGGACGAGCAAAGGAAGGATCACCTGGGTAGTGGAGCACAGGGTTATGCTTGGGTAAATATCCAAGTAGAGACAGAGTATTATGCTGAACAAAGGGACTGGGAAGACGAGCTTCCACAAGCTTTTATAGGCCGTGCCACCTCGATCTCCCTTTCACCCAAAAGATCTCCCTTATCCCAATCCCACGAACCTTCACTATCTGATAGATACTCTAGGAGCCCAACCCCTGTTGTATTTAAAACCCACAACTCCCAGAATCCTTGTTCTACTGCTTTCCACTCAAATACTCCCTAACCTTCATGTCCACATCCTTCTATCTATTCTTTTCCAAACACACCCGGTCTACTTGGACAAAACACTACCATTCCCACAATCACACGTGTTTATATAGGAAACCCGGACATTCAGGTCTGTCTCACAAATCCTATCAATTCCACCCCTCTAAGTTTATAGAACTCCTTCATACAAACACTATACTTCCATATAGCACCTCTTCCCCTGTCTGTCCCGCAAGATACTTGAACACGCTAACCCCCCTTTTCTAACACACACACTTTCACACACCATGGAAGACAATGGACCAAGTCTAAAACTGTTTACCTGACATGTCCCAACCCAAGGGTCAGACAAAGTCTGGCAATTGATCAGAATCACATACCTGAAGGCCCTTTCCCTTCCCCACAGGGATAAAAGGTGGAGAAACAGAGCATAGTACGAGCAAGACAGACCACACGACAAGACAGCTATCCAGACCGAGGAGTTCAAGAGGAGGAGAAAGGCGGCAAATATCGAGATGCTGACGAGGAGAGACACGACCTTGAACTTTTCGACAAAACCCTGCAAACCCTCTGCTGAAGGAAAAAGACCAAGAACAATAGCCCAAGTGTGCTGCAACAGATGTCAACGGTACATGGAGCGTATTGACGCTGATAAACCCGAGCAAGGGAGACTCCTGCTACCGTGGTACCAACCTTGACTACAGCTACAAGGAAAGCCAAGCGGTCATCACAGCCGGTGAATAGAAGGGAGAACTGATAAGAACCAGGCTGTGGGACTGAAAGTCACAAAGTGGCAAAGTAAGAAAAATTCAAAGAACAGTAAAATTGTAAATGGAAGACCAGCTGCAGAAGAGGACCGGCACCACGTGGGTGCTGCTCTGAGAAACTCTGGATGATCCCCATCTGCGTAAAACTACAGAACCCAGAAGGCCGTAGGAGAGCCGCCAAGATAGGTCAAATTGGTCATACAGGAGGTCAAGCAAAATACCTGTTCAGTCGAAAGTCTTTGATCTACGAACTGTAAATAAAGCAAGGGAAATGAATCCTGTAAACACTTAAAGTGAATGTTAAGGTGAAGTTAGCAAGTGTGAACCCGGAAGAGGGATGCTAATAAGAAGGGGGCAAAGTCTCAAGTCCAAAGAAACAGTGTGGTGACAAGAGTGAACCCAGGAGGTCCACTGGGACTGTTTAAAAAGACAATAAAAGTTGTGAAGGAAGGAAAAACCATAGTGAACCCGGTGGAGGGAGGCTAACAGTGGAGATGAGTCCGAGCCCAAACAAGGGAGATCCAGGGGTGAAGCCATCACCCAAAATATATTAAGAGGACCAGCTGCTATTTGATTTGTGGAGTACAATTTGAAAAGGGTCAGTGTCCGGAAGAGGGGGACCAGGGGTGAATCCATCACCCTAGAGCTACACCAACAGAACTTTGTGTTTGTTTGTTGTTTATTCTTTGTAAACCTATCAGGTCGGTGAGACTAGGAAACTGTGATGCTGGAAATGCATTGAAAGGACAGGGCCTCCCTGTCCCTGTTTCTGTAGTCCTTTTTCTTGTGTGTTTCTGTATTGTTTTCTGCCCAGGAGTCCATGTGGGACTCTTGGCAGTGCAGCTCTTACTCTTTTTGGTTTGGTGTAAAGACCCTTGGGATACCCTTATGGCACTCATGGGTGAGGGTGCCATGCTGTACCCCTGGTGTATGTATTTGGGCACCTGTGTGTGGCCCACAGAGCAGGGTATCGGGTGGTGGAAGCTCCATGACAACCGCTTTGTCCCGCTGGAGAAAGTTGAGGCCGCCGACTCACCAAGGAGCGTCCGCTGGTGGCTTTCCCGCCACCCAAAGACCACAAAGACGCTGACGACACGACTCCCTTGCTTGGCCAAAGTTCTTCACTAACTCTTTGCGGCAACACCCTATTGTCGGCGAGGTGCACCACATGCCTCGTATTCGCAGGACGTCCACGACCGATCGTCGACGAGCACCGCCAGGACCGAAGCTGCTGCCTCAACGCCATCGAACCTTTTCATCGACGACTCTCGATGCCAAGGTTCACCTTCTTCGAGGACTATCGACGATCCGTGACTCCTGCCTTAAAGGGGGGTCACACAGGAAGGATATTTTGATGACCCATCGAAGAAATCTGCAATACCAGGTATATTGGGGTGGTAGAACAATTATAGAAGGAGATTAGACTCATATCAACAATATATGGACTGGGATTGTTTTATATCTTTATTTTACAGGTTGCCCAGGTGGGGGGATCCTCATACAGAACTGTGCCTAGTGGTAGGGGCCCAGTATTCTACCTATTCTTGAACCAACATGCTTTCATTCTATGTCTATTGTTGATTCACTTTATTAACTGATTTGTATGACATTTGAACTGAGTACAGTTGAAGCATTTTAAGGAATCAAAGTGTAATTGTGGGACCACATACAAACTGTATATATTTACCTTTTTAGATTAACTTGAGCACAAAGTGTGTTATTGTGATTGTGTATATAACTTGAGCCTATTTATATAAAGAACAGTGTTATCACAAAGATAGTGTGTGGGCATTCCTTTGTGGGTGCTTGGGGACTACACTGTACTTAAGAACCAGCCTGCATCACCACCTGAGAGTTTAAGCCTTGATTGCATGTCCACATTTACCAAATAGAGAATCTTGTCTGGGGTGCTCTGTGCCTCTACTCTGCCATATGGAGAGCAGGAGTACAGATACCCCCTTCAGTATTTAAAGAAACTATAACCGCAGAAGTCTTGATATCAATAAGAACTGGTTTAGAATCCAAACCTGGAAGAGGGAGATCTGAGAGGTGAAAACGTATCACCCAAGACAATGAGGAAGAGGCGTCAGTGCCTGGAAGGGGGGGGACTAAGGGGGAAAGAATCCTCACCCTAAATAAAACCAGGAAACAAACATTCATTTTGTTGAACAAACTTTTGTTTTATTATTGAATATGTCAGGCCCTCAAAGGAAAGAGACTTTCAGGAGAAACAAGACTTGGCCATCAATGGTCCTGATAGCTTCAAGGGGAAATGTTAACTTGTGCTGGGAAAGCTCCAATGTGTGCTGTGCTCCAAGATCCCATCTTACCACATGCTCAAAACATGGGAAGGGAGATCGACACTGCCTCATCCTGACATATTATTTGTGAACACTTCTTTCTTTTTCTTGAAAACCATCCCACACTCTTTTTGTATTAGTTGGGAGGTTTGGCAATAGGTTTCTTTGTATAGGCCTGTTTTATTTTATACAGCGCCACAAGGATGGCCTTATTTTAATTTGATGGGCGACCCATGCTCCCATCTTAGATATAGGTTTAGATTAGGCGTATTTCTGACCTGCATACTGTTTAATAAACATCCTTGAACTGTGATCACTTGTGTCTGTCTTTACTTTTGCCACCATGCATTCCTTGCAGGGACCAGGCTGGAGACGTGTGGATAAAGGCAGGGTGTCAAGGAGTGAATCTACATGGTGACACACAGAATGGGGCCCTGTTTAACAATATTAAAGCACACGTGTGGGGTGCACTGTTGTAGTAGAACCCTGAAACACCAGACTTGCAGTCCATAATGCAGTACACCATGGGGGACAATAAAGATGCTGCTCGGTACATATTAAAAGTGCAGGAGATGTGGCAATCGGAGACGGGTGACCAATCAATTCCTCTTTTCTATTTTGTTATCAAGAGGGGATTGCCCAAGGAAGTTCAGAAAGTGCTTGACAAGATAGTGGGTATCGAGGTGAAGGAATGGACAGAGATTCCAACTATAATAATGCACCATTGCAAAAGTATTAAATAATGAGAAAAAGAAACAGCTTGGATGTTGTAGGCAGAGTAAGTTAAACTATTGTAGAAGGAAGTCAGCTAAAATAACAGTGGAGGGGCAGTGATGGCAAGCACTGAGAAAAATTCAGTGGAGCAGGCGTAAGGATAGCAACATTTTGGCAAGGTGGAGGACAAGGGCAGTGAGGCGGCGGACCCCTGCATCAATTTCCCGAGTGGCACCAAGGAGATCAGCAGCGGGGAAGATCAGGGTTTTGAAGGAGCAGAGTGGGCCGAGGGGGGTTCGGCAGAATGTGACCCAGAGGTGCTATGGGAACATCTCAGTGTTGGAGCTGTGGGAAGTGGAGACATTTTGTAAGAGAGTATAGAAGCAGGCAGGGGGCGGGCTAATGCACATCCAATCATCCTGCACCAGCACTACCACATCCAACAAGGTTCATCTCCATGTCTTATGAAATACACAAGACCTAAACCCTGTTGCACCAAACTCTTCACACATGTAGGCTCAAGGACTGCCAATTGTGCAACTGAAAGCGGCACAGCAGAACGCAATCTATGGAGACTAAATGCCCACATCCAATGCAGTACCAAATGGAACGGGAGCACCTTGCCGCGGGGTCAGAGTAATGGGAGGAAACCCCATTCACGTTCCCAGGTATAAATGTTTTTCTTGATTAGGACAGCTCACAGAAAGCTCTTGCATGCCCAGTCCTGTCATTGACGATCCACCCTGATGAGGATCCATTGGTGGGCACTGAGGTAATAAGCAATTCATCTTTATGGTCAACACAGGTGCCACTAAATCATGCACCAGTGAGAGAGACTTTCAATTTCAGATGCAAATCTTGACACATAGGGATTCTCTGGGGCTGTGACAATGGTTCCCTACACAGAAGATGTAGTTATCAAAAAAGGGGGAAAAGCGGTGAACCATTACTATATTCAGAGTCATTACTGATGAATTTGTTGGGACGAGATTTGTAGATCCAACTGAACATGACCATTTCCTTCAGGGACCATGGAGTGGTATGTGCCACACAGGCATGTGTGCCTTAAGGGCCAGGGTCATCATGCAGGCAAGAGCAGGTACAATACTTTCCCCAGATTTACAGAGTTTGGTTGTGTTGGCTGTAAGGAAGGCATGGTATCAAACAGTAAGATAGACACAAGTGATCACAGTTTGAGGGTGTTTGAACTTCAATTGGGTTTGAAAAACACCTATCTAAACCTAAATCTATTGATCGGAGCAAGCTACGACCATCAAATAATAATAGCACAGTCCTACTGGTATCTTGTCAAAATAAAAAGTGCCTACATTGTATATCATCAATAACAAAAAGGTACAAGCATCAAAAGGACAAGATGAGTTTTGCCAAGGGAGGTGACTTAGACAGGTACATGTAAATAGCTATTGACAGAGCTGTAAGGGTCTCCTACTGGGACAGGTGTGGAAGGGAAGCTAACCATGTTCCTCAGCCAAGAGAGGAAAGATTACAGGATTATGAGGTTTAGGTGGGAGAGAAGGTGGGTGGGAAGTTCAGCTGTCATATATTGCAAATAGGTCAAGAAGGATAAGGAGGGATGATAGGTTGAAGGCATGTGCATGGTGAAAAAGTTGGGCACATAGGTCAATTCTGGTTATGGGGAACAGTGGCTTACATAATACAGACTGTGGAGGGTTGCTCTGTCTGTTAACCTCTAAGTATCTATTGATCCTATTGAGCACCACACAGTGCAGGATTTTGGCATGATGAAAGACCAGAGAGATGGGATCATAGTTTGCATGTGTTTAGGGTGAGTGTGGAGATTTTTGAGGAGGGGAAGAATAAGAATAGTGGATATTTTGAAGCATTTTGGGAAGATCCCAAGTTGAGGGTATGATGTTGAATACAAACAAGTTATAAGAGGCAGGTTAGTGATGCAAATACTATGATAGTTTTTGGAGCAAACAGATCCACAGAAGCACAGGATAGTTTGGCTGGTAAGATAATGGGAACCAACCTAATAGTAGAGGTTGGGGGTAGACTCTTTCAATGCAGATAGATAATGTTCTACTTCCCGCAAATGCTTTTGATCAGAATGTAGACCTTTAATCTGTGGCATACTTTCTGCACTGCTCCATCACGTTGATCAATGTCTCTTGGCCAACTGAAACAACTGGTTACTCTGTTTTCCTTTTTCATTTTGCTGATGACACATATGTAGTTCTTAACTTCCCTTCAGAATGACCTTTCAGAATACTTACTACTCTTACTGAATGAATTATTAGGACATTTCTGAAACGGAATCCTATGAATACATATCTTCAAGTAATTGATTCATGTTTTTTGTTAATGTTGACCCTTGAACCTAATTCTCATGGCCTAATTCATGTCTCCTCATTAGTGGTAGCACATCTTTATTTACACTCTTTCCACACTTTATATTGAAATATAAATGCCACTTATCACAAAATGTACCCTTTTTTATCTTAAATCCCTAAGGGTCTCTCCCCTGTTCTGGATTTGCAAGATAGAAGCCAGACAGATAGAAGGCATCCACCTTAATCAGAGGACACTTTTAACCATTTGCGGGTCCTGCCTGCAACACAAAGCTCCTTTGGCCTGCAACACACAATATTTTGCCTACTAGTTTGCAATTTATCTTTAGCATGGTCACTGGATTAGACAGGGACATGTGATAATATGGAGAAATATTTTCTTCTCTTTGCCACACCTTGTTTTGCTAGAGTTCCCTGTGCACCATATGGGGATGCTGCCAGCAGAACAAAGCTCTGTGGGCCTTCAACACCCGAATCTCTGACTATAAGCCTGCAAGCCACGTAGTGAAATGTGACTGGATCTCAGAGGCACCTGTCACTGTTTGGAGGTTTGTTTTCATGTTTTGTTCTTCTCTTGGCTACATCCTGCTTTGCCACAGGAACTCCTATACCATTTAAGTGACTTACCTTCAAAACATTATGGGCCTAAAATAAGCAGGACTCTGACAGTAATCCTGGCAGCCACCTGGAGGACTGTGAATGGCGCCGAGATGGATAATTGACACACTGCCACCCTTATTCAATCTGCATTTGGCGTCCATCCTGTACGTCTGCAGCCAAAGGTCTGTTAACTCTGGAAATGGCCCAAGGCCAGAACCCAGACTTCACCAATCATGTCCATTATCTGACTTTATCTGACTACTTATTCCATGCACAGGGATCTTTCTATCCATTTTCTATCCTTTCATTGTGGAGCAATTGTTACCGAACAGGACCAGTGCACAATGTTGTTGTGGGCCGTTAACTTTCTTGTGGCTACCTATAGCCCCATTCTAGCCAATCTCAGATGTTGTGCATGCTTCCTCACAACAAACCATACACCTGTTCCCCTTCAACTCAGCCACCTGCCCCATCTCTCTCTCTTGGGCAGCACTCTTTCTTCATTGTCTTCCCTTGCCTATTTCTTTCTCCCTTCATCATACATCTTGATTTTGCCCCATTCCTCATTCTACTCACTCTTCTTGTTTCCTGCTTTCATAGTGTTCAACCTCAAGTTGGTCTAATTACTGCATCGCTCTCTGAATAACCCATCTTCCTCATTCCACTCTGCACCTGCACCCCTGAAATCAGATGTTCGCATTCTCCCACGATCTCTAACCTTATATATTCCTATACTTATGTAAGGAACTCATGGTGGCTACAGTAAACAACGCGACACAAGTGATCATGATTCAAGGGTGTTTATTTAAACAATACGCAGGTTGTAAAAATGCCTAACCTAAACCTAATTCTAAGAGGGGAGCAAGCTTCAACCATCAAACAAAAATCAAGGCAGTAAAAAGGGCTATACTTAAAACAAAAAAAACTATTGCCAAATCCATACAACTAATTATTGAAAGAGTGTGGGCTAGGCATTTTATTAGAGAAAGAAGTGTTCACAAATTATAAGTCAGAATGTGATTGCCAGGGGTCTCCATTCCCCACGTTTGCAGCACAGGACAAGATTGAATTGAATTGATATTTTATTTCTATTGCGCTCATAGATAGGTGTTTCAGAGCGCGACAAGGCAAGGGGGGGGACAGGGGAGAAGCAGAACAATGATGTCACTAGGCCCAGTGACATTGAGAATGCGCATGTAGATAGGGGAGGGGGAGGGGAAAAGTGTGAGGGAGTGGGAAAAAGTGGACAGTGTGGTGCAAAAGGAGAACAGAATAAATAATAATACTAAATAATAAAAGCAACAAAAATGGCAGTGCAGCCAGCAAGTGGCAAGTGCTGAGTATAAGACAGCAGACAGGGTAGGTCAAATAAGTCCAGGAAGAAAAAAGGGGGGGACTATATGGGTAGAGATACAGACCCCATTGCAAGGGGTGGCCCGGAGGCAGTACAGGAGGGTGCAGGTTGAGCAGGAATCTGGGCCCAGAGGACAGAGTGTGGCTAGGTGCACAGTGCCAAGAGAGAACAGATCCGCAGGGGAGAGGGGGGGCAAAGGAAGAGGGAAAGAGAAAAGTCTTGAGGTGCTTCTCCTCAAGTTTTAGAGTGGCAGGGAGGCTATTCCAGAGGGAGGCCCCAGCCGAAGACAGAAATCTACCCTAGCTCGTTTCTTTGAAAATGACTGACCCTGAGGGAGTTAGAGATAGAGGAGCGAAGAGCCCGAGAGAGGAGGTATTTGCGGAGGGATATCCGAAGTTATATTGGACCCAGGCCCCAGAAAGACTTGTGGATAATGCAGATGGTTTTGAATTTAATCCTTGCATCCACTGGGAGCCAATAGAGAGATTTCAGAGCTGGAGAGATACGATCCCAGGGCTTGAGGCCAAGGACAAGTCTTGTAGTCCTGTTCTGGATTAGTTTTAGCAAGGGTGGAGTTAATCGTAGTGGGACTCCCTTTCTCCTGCGCACCTCCTCTTTCTTGTTTTCGAATCTGACCAGCAGCCTGGATCCTGGCTTGTCGAGGAACCAACTCCGGGGTTCCAATTTGTTTGTGAGAATTGTGGGGATGACAAACTCTGGATCAGTTGGGCGCTGGTAGGGTATGGTGGTCCAATGGTCGCTGTTGAGCGATTTGATCAACTATATGGTCCAGTCAGGTCATAGTCATTAATTTGTTTATTTTTGTTTAGTTAGCACCAAAGAAAACATCACTGTAGAAATGAATGACAAGTTCTTTGACATGGTAACTCGCTTAACTGTGTAAAAAAAATTGATCCAGAGTTTGTCATCCCCACTGTTCTGGATTAGTTGCAGAGGGCGTAGAGTAGGGGCAGGTAGCTTTACAATAGTCCAACCTTGAGAGAAGCAGAGATTGGGAGACAGTGAGCTTCTGGGGGAAGGAGGGGAAGGGCAGGGTACCTCTGAAGAGGTGCAATAGGAAGTTTTAGTTTTTAGAGACATCAGAGATGTGGGCCGAGAAGCAAAGTGTAGAATCAAGGATGACCCCAATGTTCTTAGCCTCGCAGGTGAGGGTAGGAGGAGGGCCAAGGGAGGCCGGCCAAGAGTGAGGGGCAAGGATGGAGAAGGTGTGCTGATGGGGAGTATCTCAGTCTTGCTGTCATTCAGACAAAAATTATTTGCGGAACACCAATGTCGGCTGGCACTAAGGCAATCAGAGATGAGAGAGGGAGAGAAGGAGGCAGAGGGCAGCCTGAAGAGGAGTTCAGTGTCATCAGTGTAGCACTGGAAATTTCAGCAGAAAATGGCAATGCAGTGGGCGAGAGCTGCCAGGTATTGGGTGAAAAGCCAGGGCAAGAGGTTAGACCCCTGGGGAGCCCCACAGGTAGAGAGGGAGATTGATGATAGGAAGGACCCCAATACGATCAGAGAGGAAAGAGGTCAGCCGGGCCAGAGCCTGATCAGTGATACCCAGGTTATCACAGAGACGGTTGAGCAGGATGATTTGGTCGACCGTGTCAAAGACAGAATAGCGGTCGAGTAGAATGAGGACAGAGGTATTGTTAGAATCACGGTTGGAGAGCGTACCTTCATAGATGTTCAGGAGAGCAGTTTCTGTGCTTCTGGGAGCTCTGAAGCCAGACTGGTGGTCATGGAGACAGCTAACAGAATCAAAATGAAGGTTAAACTGGGAGATGGCCAGTTTTTCCAGGGGTTTGCTCAGAAAGGGAGTAATGGAAATTGGGCGATAGTTAGCTGGACAGGAAGGATCTGCTGTGGGTTTCTTGAGAAGAGGATGTACAAGGGAGTACTTCAGAGGGGAGGGGAAGAATCCTGAGGCAAAGGAGTGGTTGCAAAATCATCAAGAGCAAGGGTGTCAATACGGTCCTTGATGGTTTTAGAGGAACAGGGATGGAGCTGTTTTGACGAGGCTTTCATAGATCGGATTTGTCTAGCGACCTCAATGGGGGAGAACAGATGAATGGATGAGAAGGGGGCTGGGGGGTGGATGAGGGAGGGTCAGCAAGCAAAGATGGAGGGGGGAGGAGGCGGAGGGGAAGAAAAGGTGGACAGGATGTCGTGGGTTTTTGAGATAAGGTGAGAGGTAAGGGCATTTCAAAGATCCTGGGAGGCAAGAGGAGGGGTAGAGACTGCAGCAGGGTTGGACAGAATCTTGCAGATTCTCCTGAGCACAGCACACATGGATCTCCTGACCACAGCACACACTCAAGCTTTCCCAGCATGAGCCGACAGTTCCGTTCCAGCTATCAGGTTCTTCAATGTTTAAGTCTCTTTTCAATAAAAAAGGCTCTTGACTTCAAAGGCCTGATATTTTCAACAAACAAACACAAAGTTCTGTTCCACGTATGGCTTTGGGTGACAGCTTCACCCCCAGTTCACCCTCTTCCGGGTGCACACACCCCACAGTCTTACTCGATAGCTCAATTAAACAGTTTATTTTTCAATTAACTTTGGGTGATGACTTTCCACCCCTGGATCTCCCTCTTATGGGTTTGGACCCCTTTTCAATTGCAGCCTCCCTCCTTCGGGTTCACTATGGCTTGTCATTCGGGTTCTCCCTCTGCCAGACTCTGATCCCGATGCCAAGGAAACAATCCACTTCCTTTCCACCCCTGGACTTACAACACTTCACAAAAAAGTAAATGTCTCTTTAAACAGCTCTTTTTAAGCATTGCCTCTTTTTGTTGCCCTCCCTCTGCCGGTTTCAATCTTGTCAACTTTTGTAAAATAGTTATTTGTGGGCATCTCTCTGTCGGGTTCAGTCTTCTCATCACACTGTTCATGTAACTTTAGACTCTTACACTCACAAGTATTAATGTCTTTTAAAACAATTCACTATGGACTTCTCTCCACCGGGTTCATTCATGTCAACACAATGTTCATGGGACTTCAGATTTTGTCCATGCATGTTAGCATTTCTCCTTCAGGTTCACTCTTGCCAACCTTTTCGATACACTGCTTGTGTACTCTTTTACCATGCAGGATTTGTTTCCCTTAATTTCCCAATCATCTGCCGGTTAAAGACTTTCGACTGTACGGAGGATTTGACAAGAACCCTGTATGACCACTTTGACCCCGCCCCACCTTTTCCTAAGGCCTTCTGGTTACTCTAGTGCAACAGCAGGGTAATCACATAGCGTTTCTCATGTGAATATTCACATGGTGTTTGATTCTGTTATGCTGGCTTTCACCTTTCTTTGAATCAATAGTTCTTTGTTGATTCAAAGTTCAATTAGCTGATTGCTACTTTTGTTCAAAACAGTTTGGTTTCTTTATCAGCTCTCACCTTGACTCGCCGGCTGTGATGAGCTGCTTTGAAATCTTGTCTGTAGAAGGCCGGTACCATTGGGCCATGCATCTCTCCTCGACTTGGCAGTCAGCAGATGATGCTCCCGGGTACCCTTGACATCTGCTGCAACAAATGCTGGCTATTGTTCACAGTCTTACAATTCTTTCACTTGAGGCTTCACAGGTTTTTGTCAATAAGGGCAAGGTTACGTCTCCCCTTGGTATCCTCTCGACTTGCGTTGTCTTTCTCCTTCTCTTGAGCTGCCATGCTCAGTTAGCTCTCACGTCGTGCGGTCTGCCTTGTTCGTAGTGTGCTGTTTTGATCCACCTTTTATTCCTCTGGGGAAGGGAAAGGGCCATCATGTGTGTGTGATTCTGATCAATTGCCTGACTTTGCCTGACCCTTGTATTGGGAAATTTCAGGTAAACTGCTTGGGTGTTAATCCAGTGTGTTTTGTGTTTTGTGTTTGCCGAAAGTGTTCTTGTCAGAAAAGAGGGTAGGGGTTAGTGATTTGGAATATCCTACGAGGTAGGATGGGGAAAAGGTGTTTAAAGAAGGGGGGGTACAGCGTCTCACCCGTTGGTGTCTCACTCCCCAAGGACCCCCCATCCTGGAGATTCTCCCTTACTGGTCCACCCCCAGGAGCTGGATCCAAGTCTGATGGCCATGTTCTGGCCACCTGAATGACAGATCCCTGGGGTCTAGATAGTGAAGAACCTTCAGGTTTCTCACACTTACCACAACACACTTGCTTCTCTTCCACAATTCCTGTCCCTCTGCAACAGGTATTCCTACATAACTGACCAATTTGACACTTACCACCCTCAACTGGTGATTCTTGATATCACAGAGATATGAATCTCCCCTCATGGTTATGCTACACTACATTTTTGCCCCATAGGTCTCTATGGGAATGGGGAAGGCGCTAATTACGGTACCGCAAATTGCGGCACCGTAATTAGCTCCACTGGTCCCATTGCAGGTTGGTTTTTAACGCCTGCAAAAAGCAGGCTTTAAATTCCCCAACCCGCAAAGGGACCTCGTAGTAAGGCGGTAAGGATTTACCGGTACCGGTAAAATACAGGTACCGGTAAACCCTTACCGCCTACCGTGTAATGAGGCCCATGGTCTCTTTTTTTATACCTAGAGCTCCTCTCAGGGATTTGTTTTGAAGTAATTGCAGTTTGGTAAGGTTCTTCTTGGTAGTGTCTAGCAAGAGTATATTGCAGTAATCTAGCTTGTACATGATAAGTGCTCTGGCGAGCGTGATACAATTCTGTGTTGAGCGAAATTGGCAGATGAGGGAGATACCTTTGGCTGTATAAGCTGTGGAGGAGGCACGCAAGTTGATATGTTTACACATAGTGAGACTAGGGTCAAGATAGACCCCTAATGATTTAACTTGGCTAGAGATGGGAATGGGAATACCATCAATGTCGATGGAGGTGTAATATTCGGGCAGTTTTTTTAATTGTGCTGGCCATCCGCCAATGAGGATCTCAGTATTTTCGCCGTGCAGGCACAGACTGTTAGTTGTCATTCAGTTCTGGATGATGAAGTAGATTATATTGATTGTGATGGTGTCTTGTTCTTTGTTTCCTGTGATTGGGCTGAGTATTTTGTAGGCAGAATTATGTGCAGTACCCTTTGGCGACACCACGCACAATTAAGATTACAAGTGACGGTACAAATTCACCTTTGGTACAAGCCTATACTACACAGAAAAAGTGGTAGCGATGGCTGAGCAGCCAGGCTTATCTCAAGAGCAAGTGAGCAGTATCAAATAGTTACACAAAGGACAGCAATTACTATGATTCAAACAAACACTGACTCAAGGTTTCTGAGTAAAAGAATATACATTTATTTACACATACGTTGTAAAACATTTCACTAAAGTAAAGCAGTTGAAAAAGCACGTTACTAATACACCACACCACTCCCAATAGTTTCCAGACAAATTAAGCTCACAAAATGAAGTGGGAGCAAAATGGCACTATAGTAATTAAAAAGGGTGGGAAAGACAAAGTTAGGCAGAAATTGAGCAGCACCAACAGGTAAGTAAGCAGGGCAATCTAGAAAGAGGAACTACAGTGATAGAATCAAATCAAATAGGCTTAGGGCCAAAGTCAATAGGACAAAAGTCTTTTGCTCAAGAACACACAGTTTAGGGTGGTTCGCAGTTAAGTCTTTGCCAAGAGTTCCAGAAGAAGTTGGTTGGCAGAAAGGTTAGTTTAAAGAGAAGGACAAGCCCTCAAGTTGGCAAAAGGTTTCACACACCTTCACCGCGTCTGAACGAAATGCACAACCGGATTTGCACTGTACCTTTAAATGGAGAAGGAGCTGTAGCTGAGGCGGACGTTCCTGGTAGTTCCTGCAGGCTAACGATTCCTGAAGTGACTGTCGGACTGACACAAAGTAGGAAGACAGGAGGGTCCTGCACTACCCAAGGAAGAAACCAGCAGCAGAGCAAAGCAACAAATAAAAGGTGTGCTCCTTAAAACCCAAGCAAGGTCCGATCTTCCTGGCTATCCTGCCCACTGTAGCTCTGTACAGTGAATTCGACCAGAGGAGGGAGTCCTGGCTTGCAGTTTGGGCAAACTGGTTGGTCCCACCAGCTCAGGGGACGGAGATTCCTGGAGGATCTCCTCTGTCATTGGAGTTTGAGGATTCAGACCTTCACTGGGCAGTTCAGTCATGGTAGGGGTCCTCTTTCGTCAGCTCCTCATTGGTTCTCTCTTTCCAGTGGTGACTCTGCCTTTTCAGACCCATAGACTTGTTTTTTATGCAGTTTTCCCCCATTCACAACAGCCTGGATGTCAATCACACAGCAGGGTGGCTGTCCCGCCAGGACAGTCACCACAGCCAATCATTTCAGAGTGTGACATGGGTCTCTAAGGAGACCCCGTGCAAGGAGTCCTAAACCCCTCCATTCACATCCTGTCCCCCCAGACATACAGGCGCCTAAGGAGGGCTTCTGCGTAGAAGCCTGCAAAAAGACAGTGAACAAAGGAATCAAACCTGGTTTGGCGCACAGAGTAAAACACGAGAAAGACTTTTACAAAAATAAATGGTGAATAAACCCAGCCGGAACCGTAATAAAACATATCTGGTCTGGCGGGTTTAAGTTCAAGGCTCCCAAGATAGCCTAGAACAATACCAAGGTTATTTAAGATAACCGTGGTAGGAAAAATAGGGTAGTTACCACTGCCACTAGCCAAGTCTTGATGAAAAGGGTGCGAAACAATGCTCCAAGAGAAACAGACAAAAAAGGGGTATTAACTCTTTTCAGTACTCCATGTAAGATGGTTTGTACTGGGTTTGGGGTTTTACAGAGGCTAATAAACTTAATGGCAACTTTTACAGTAGTAAGTCCCAGAAAATGGAGTCTGAGTTGGGAAGTCTAAAAGACAACCCTGTGTCACTGTACTGAAGGTGCTGTGTAACACACAGTAAAAAGAAGATGCCTGTGGAGTAGGTGAGGCTCCACACTCTATGAACACAAAAAATGTTAAACACATACAGCAAAAACACATGTAAGAGTGGGAAAAAAGGGCTCACACTCTTACCAGGTGAAAGAAATAAATCCTCGAAATCCAGCAAAGCTGCTGAGGGACTCAGCTGGTAAGGGAAATTAGCCATTCTTGAGAATTCTCCCTAACACTCACCCCCCAGACCAAGGGGCAGGAGGATTTAATACACTCCTGGCTGAATCTCTACCTCTAGTCTGTTAAAAACATCCTAGAGAGACCATCAGCATTTTGGTGGTGACATCCTGCTATGTGCTCAATGGTGAAATCAAACCCTTGCAGGCAGATTGACCATCTCAGAAGTGTTTGGTTCTCCCCTTTCATTTTCATTAACCATCTCAAGGGTTGGTGGTCTGTCTGAATCACAAAAGTAGATCCATACAGGTATGGTCTAAACTTCTTCAGAAACCACACAATGGCAAAACATTCACGCCCCATGGTTGCCCACCTTGTTTCTGGTTCCTTCAGTTTCCTACTGATGAAGCAAATGGTCTGCTCCCTATCTTTCTCATACACTTGACAAAGGACTGCACCTATACCTGTATTGGCTGCATCTGTCTGCACAATGAAGGGTTGGTGATAATCAGGAGCTCTTAGGACGGGAGCTTGACAAAGGGCTTTCTTCGGGTTTTCAAAGGCTTGAGTGCACTCCTCATTCCATCTAACCTTTTTAGGGAATTCTGTAGAGGAGATTACATTCAAGGGAGAAGCTATGGTCCCATTGTTCTCTATGACATTCCTGTAGTACCCAGTGAGACCTAGGAAGGCTCTCACTTGGGTTTGAGTAGTAGGGGTGGCCCAGTTCTGCACAGCTTGTGCTTTGCTGGGCAATGGCCTTATTTCACCTCCTCCTACCTCATGACCAAGGTAGACCACTTTGCTCTGACCAATTTCACATTTGCTTGTCATTATGGTCAGATGGGCCTGCTCAAGAGCCTGCAAAACATATCCTCAGTAATCCGTATGTTCTTTCCATGTAGGGCTGAACACTGCAATGTCATCCAAGTATGCCATGCAGAAGTCCTCCATCCCATTCAGAAGTTTATTGACCATCCTTTGGAATGTAGCAGGTGCATTCTTTAATCCAAAGGGCATAACCTTAAACTAGTAGAGGCCTTCTGAGGTTGACAATGCAGTTTTCTCCTTGGCCTGGTCTGTCAGGGCTATTTGCCAATAGCCTGACGTTTGATAAAATGTACTGAGGTACTTGGCTGAGCCAAGTCTATCCACCAGTTCATCTGTCCTTGGCAAAGGATGGGAATCAGTCTTAGTGACTGCATTTAGAGCTCTATAGTCCCCACAGAATCTCAACTCCTTGGATCCTGCCTTTGGCACTAGCACAACTGGACTAGACCATGGACTTGTAGAGGGCTCTATAACCCAGAGATCAAGCATCTTGTTGACATCTCCTTTGATATGGGATTTCACACGTTCTGACATTCTGTAACCTCTGCTTTTCACAGGTAGATTGTCACCAGTCAGAATATCATGCTGGCCCCAATGGGTCAAGCCTGGTGATAATGAAAACAGGGAGGCAAACTGATTTAACCGAACTTTGCACTCTCCTGTTGCTCAGAAGTCAGTTGAGAAGAGAGATTGATTCCTTCTATTTTCTCATCCAAAGGTTGGCCTCTGAGGAGGTCAGGTAGAGGTTCACTCTCCTCTTCCTCTTGAGCTGAATGTAGAAGCAAAGCTCCCACTTCTGGTCTCGAAACATATGCCTTTAAACGGTTGGTGTGGAAGGTCTGGGAGCCTCCTTAGGTCTGCCTAAGTCCACCAAAACGTTCACCTCTCCAAGTTTGCCCACAACCTTGAAGGGTCCTATCCATGTGTCCTGAAAGGCCCTCTGCCTTTTTGGCACCATAAATAATACAAACTGGTCTTGAGTAAACTCAATCATGCTGGCCTTCTGGTCATGCCAATGTTTAACCAGAGCCTGACCTGCTGTTAAGTTATCACTAGCTTCTGCCATTATGTGTGACATTCTCTTCCTATCACAAAGTCAGTCAATCTGACTGGCTTGGGAGAAGGAGCACTCTCCACCCCCTCCTTAATCGGTTCCCATGGGCCTTTGACCTGATGGCCATAGGGAAGTTCAAAGGGACTGTATCCAGCTCCCTCCTGAGGGACTTCTCTATAAGCAAAGAGAAGACATGGCAGTAGAAGGTCCAACTTTCTCTTAAGGGGTTCTTCTAAAGCACTTATCATGCTCTTCATAGTACAATTAAACCTCTCTGCCTGTCCATTTGTATGTGGATGGTAGGCTGTAGAGAACTTGTAAGTGACACCACATTTTTTCCACATGGCTTGCATGTAGTGGGACATAAAATCGGATCCCGTGTCGGATATTACTTCCTTAGGAAACCCTACTCTGGTAAAAAATACCAAGTCGAGCCATAGCCACAGCCTGAGCCGTAACAGTTCTCATAGGTATGGCTTCTGGGTATCTTGTAGCATGGTCTACTACAGCCAGGATAAGCCTGTTCCCTGAAGATGTGGGAGGGTCAAGAGGACCAACAATGTTGTAGCCCATCCTCTCAAAAGGAACTCCCATCACTGGGAGAGTCATCAGGGGTGCCACATTCTTGGCTCCAATTTTGCCAGAGGTTTGGCAAGTGTGACAGCGCCTAAAGAATTTGTCGACTTCTGAAGCCATTTTAGGCCAGTAGAAGTATAAGGAGAGCCTTCCCTTGGTCTTTTTGAAACTCAAATGACCAGCCAAAGTCATCTCATGGGCCAACTGTAGGAACTGGAGTCTGTTGGCAAGGGACACTACAATTCTTTTGCAGTACCCAGGGATAGACTGAGTCGGTTCACTGTAGAAGAGCCCATGTTCCCAGCTGAACCTGTGCTTTCCAACTTCTTGCCCATCAAGTTGGTTAGCAGCCTGTTGTCGAAGACCTTCGAGAGTAGGCCACTCTCTTTGACATCTGCTGAAGTCTGCCTTGTTGGGTCCACCTTCTGCCAGTAAAGACTGCAGCTCAGGATGGTCAACAGGGTCAAGATCTCCAACCAAATCAGTGTCTTCTTCCAGATCTGATTCTTCAGAAACTGGCTCAACCACACAAGGTTGCACCTCACACTCTGCCTCAGCAGGTGGAGGGATCACAAGTGTGATCTTGGACAATCTTGGGGACGACCTTGTTGGTAGCACAGGGGTGCTGTCTGACTTTTCCCTTGAGGTATTGGGCTTCCCCTTTGCCTCTGTCTTCCTAGAAATAGCAGTGAGCAACTCCTGTGGATTGGGAGTGATCGTTTCCTCTATCAAGTCCTCTGGAGAGCCTCTCAAGATCCTCTCCCTTGCAGGCCTAGTGAGCTTCTGTCTCCTCTTACTGGGAGGCCTGGGGGTACTTGACACAACTCCAAGAGTTTTGAAGTCATTACCCAACGGAACTCTCGCAGGCACTTCACTCTGCACACTAACAGGTGTTTTGACAGTCATATCATTACATTGGATGAGAACTGGTAACTGGGCAGGCATTTGCATAGGGCCTCCAGCTAACTTGGTGAGACATGTGAGTGCCTTAGCAGCATCCTCCACCTTGAAAAATGATTCATCCACCACAGTTATGCTGGCGCCAGTGTCTCTGATGGCAGGGGTCTCCTGGCCATTCACAAGAACACTATCTTTATAATACTCTTTAGTATTATCTGGGATGGAATTATAAACATCGAAATTCTGTTGTTCCCACAAGCCCAGGGACACTAAGGAAACACTAGCTGAGACTCTCATGGGTTCATCAGCCAGCAGGTGAAAGTTTCAACTTGCCATAGGTACTTCTTTCACTGGGGAGAAGGCTAAGGACACAGTGTGGACCCCTGAAGGTTTACCATTACATCTGGGATCCCCTTTCACATGGTCAGTTGACCCATAAACATAACATTTCACAAATTTCTTGATGAATGGGGGTTTGTTCTGACCACCATCTGGTTTGGGTCCGGATGGTGTACTAGCCTGATTTGGTTTCCCTTGTGGTTTACCCTTATGTTGCTGTTTGTGGCCCTCTTTTGTATTGGAGGTATTAGAATTTTCCTTGGTAAATTTCTTTGGCTGCTTTCCCTCATCCTTCTTCTAAGTTGCCCCAGAATCCTTGTGAGTAGCCCTGTTGGCAAACCAAAAGTCAGCAGCCTTAGCTAACTTCTTTGGCTCTATCTCCTTAGAATCAGCTAAGCGCTGTCGGATCTCAGGAGAGCAGGCATCATAAATTGACTCCAACATAACATGATTTCTCATACCTTCAAAAGTGTTCACTCTGTAACCCTTAACCCAACCATCTAAGTTTTCAAACATTCACATACCCAGGTAGCCCAAGGGGTACCATCATGCTTTTTGAGGGTCCTAAACCTCTTAAGGTACTGGGAAGGGGTCTTCCCAAATATACCAATTAAAGCTAGCTTCACACACTCATAATCCATCCTATCCACCTCCCCCCAATTCCATCACAACATCAGATGCAACAGTAGGTAGCCTAGAGAAGATCCAGGGAAGCAAATGATTCCCTGTAAGACCTTGAATACCATGGTTATATTCAAACATTGCCAACCAATACAAAATATCAAGCTTAATATCTTACATACCCACAATTTCTTTAGGCATACAGGGTCTCTTAGCACTGAAAGACCTAGAAGACTCTGGGAGAGAAGCATTTTCAAGAGATAACTTTTTCAATACTATTTCATGATTCAACTCCATTTCTCTGAGTTTAAGTTCTTGGTGTTTTTGTTCAGTTTGAGGATTTAAATGTTTGAATTCCAATTCAAGCCTCATCCTTTCTAGAGCAATGAATTCAGGACTGAGTGTAGGACCTGGTGCGGTTCCAGTGGAAAAAGTTGAGGTGGCTGAGCAGACAAGGGATCTGTGAGGCCTACATTATGAGACACATCTACTTCCTCTAACTCATCAATAATAGACACATTATCATCCTCATTATTTTCCACACTTCGTGAGAGGTCAGGTTTTTCAGACCCACCCTCCAGACTTTGTTTCTCTAACAACCATTCAATCAATGCAGACATTTTGCCTTTAACAAAGAGATTCCTTTCTCTATACATATTTCTTTTAAATAATCCACAGTGTAACTAAGGAGGGTCTCCTGACTGTACCTTTCCATATCAGACATGATTAATATTGCTTTTTAGTGATGTTAGCTTTGTGGTTAGTTGATCCAAGGTAATAGCAGCACTCTAAGTGTAATTACTATACTTGATCCTCACCGCTGTACACCAGTGTTAGGCAGAATTATATGCAGTACGCTTTGGGAACACCACACACAATTAAGACTACAAGTGACAGTACACATTCACCTTTGGTACAAGCCTCTACTACACAGTAAAAGTGGTAGCGATGGCTGAGCAGCCAGACTTATCTCAAGAGCAAGTGAGCAGTATCAAATAGTTAGACAAAGGACAGCAATTACTAGAATTCAAACAAGCACTGACTCAAGGTTTCTGAATAAAAGAATATACATTTATTTACACATCAGTTGTATAACATTTCACTAAAGTAAAGCAGTTGAAAAAGCATGTACTAATACACCACACTACTCCCAATAGTTTCCAGACAAGTTAAGCTCACAAAATGAAGTGGGAGCAAAATGGCACTCTAGTAATTATAACGAAAGGGAAAGACAAAGTTAGGCAGAAATTGAGCAGCACCAACAGGTAAGTAAGCAGGGCAATCTAGAAAGAGGAACTACAGTGATGGAATCAAATCAAATAGGACAAAAGTCTTTTGCTCAAGATCACACAATTCGGGGAAGTTTGCGGTTAAGTCTTTGCCAAGAGTTCCAAACGAAGTTGGTTGGCAGAAAAGTTAGTTTAAAAAGAAGAGAAGGACAAGCCCTCGAGTTAGCGAAAGGTTTCACACACATTCACCGTGGCTGAACAAAACGCACAACAGGATTTGCACAGACCTTCCTGGCTATCTGGCCCACTATAGCCCTGTACAGCAAATTTGACCAGAGGAGGACGTCCTGGCTTGCAGCTTGGGTGAACTGGTTGGTCCCAACAGCTCAGGGGAAGGAGATTCCTGGAGGATCTCCTCTGTCGTTGGAATTCGAGGAGTCATACCTGCAGCAGGGCTTCACCGGGCGCTTCAGTCGTGGTAGGGGTCCTCTTCCGTCAGCTCCTCCTCATTACCTATGTGGATGACTGTGTCTGAGCACTGCGGTATAATGTCCATATATGTGTACAACAGGAAACTTGATCCTAAGGAATGGACAAGGATATGCACAGGAGCACTAAGGAATAAAGAAGAAGGACGTATATATCACTAATGGGAGGTAATAGTTGCAAATATGGTCAATAAATATAGCATTATTTCATTTGCGGGTTGCCCCACACTATGGTGATAATCCCTCCTACCAAGTGAGGATATAATATCTATTTCATCAAAAGAACGGACATATACATACTTAATGACACAACATGTTACCCTCAGACATCAGAACACTGCTACCAAGCAGCCACTCAGCAAATGTGGGCTGTATGTA
Source organism: Ambystoma mexicanum (assembly GCF_040938575.1). Classification (NCBI taxonomy): domain Eukaryota; kingdom Metazoa; phylum Chordata; class Amphibia; order Caudata; family Ambystomatidae; genus Ambystoma; species Ambystoma mexicanum. The sequence goes on along the minus strand of NC_090930.1, from coordinate 603,427,781 downwards.
TTCTAATTAATGACGTATACCAATATTTTCACTAAAATATCATATTTTAATTCATTGACTTAATCGCACAAGTATCAAAAACATTATTTAAAAAAAAACATTTACACCACATAAAAAGGTATACAATTTTAAAAGTAGTTATTCCACCACACAAAGTCAAGTCTTACAAATACTTGAAACACTATGCAGTAGCAACTCAATTCCTCTTGCTTCCCACTGCATACAAAAAGTTAGCCCAACTTACATAAGTTTCTGTCCTTGATGTTACTATTAACTGGACATTCTTCAGGGGCAGAAATTTGTCTTGTGCTTCCTGTAGACTTCTCTCTATGGTCCCGGTACCTATAACTGAGGGTACATACAAACATAGACACATGGGCATGATTGGTTCATTTACTAAACCTAGCCAACCCTAATCACCATTAGGATGCAACCAGTATACAATTTATAATACACTAGTGCCTCAAACTTGTAGCCATAAATGTTTTCAAGTTTGTTTAACAATTACAATTTTGTTCTTCACTTGAGCAGTGGTTAGGAGAAATAGTCAACATCTAACACCGTTCTCTAATGTCATTTTCAAAATGACCGTGCCTTTATGTGCACGGTATGACCATGAGCCTCACTCATAATTAAAAATAACCCAAAGAGGAAAGGAAGAGCAATTAAATTCAGACCTCACCTCGGTCCCAATTGCAGCTTCTCTCTCTCTTTTGGGGATGATTATAAGGTCTTTTTTTGTAACTGAACTGCCCTAGGACAATACGTCCCCAATGTGGGTCATGTATTGAATCAGGTGGAAGCAGAAAAAACTCAATGACTTTATAGACAAAAAATGGGATGGGGTGTTTAAAAGTAGTGGGGGATCAGTCTGTTCAATCACTGACATACAGTTCCTTACCTTAGTATCACTAATCTGTAGGGTATTAGTAATATCCCAGATCTGAAGTTTCTAATAGGAAATCCCAATCCCTGGCGTTCTGTCCACTCAATGGATAGGTAAGCATCTCACCTATAGTCAAACAGACAAACCCATCAATGTATTACAAATGGGAATAATTTAGCTCAAATTAAGAGGCATCCAACCCCTAGGAAAACCCTTGCTTACCTCGCGTATGTGTATCTCTGACATGTCTACAGGCTGCTGCTACGTGCTACTGGCCAGCCCGTAATGCGAGCATTAAGACGCCCATGGAGAGTCACGGGCGTGCGCGAACCGATGATGTCATCGCCTATAGCGCAACGTGATGACGTCACAGAAACACGCGTCGTTACCCTGGCGACCCGGAATGCAGATACTGCACTACGTTCTCCTATTAAATAAAGCGGCAGATTTAAAGCCACTCAAGGAGCCATGTCAACAATACGACTTAAGTTCTGTTTAGCCACAACACAGAGGGACATGATGGTGACAACCACCTAATGAGCCTTCACTCGACACCCGTATTGTTGAAGGTTACTGATTGTTGTCCTATTTCTAGTTCGCTCATATGGTCTTTTTTTAGTGTCAAGATGTCCCTAATGTAGTTCCCTTCAACACTGCATATTATCTCTAAATTCATTGGAGTGGACTAGGTATGGAAACTCTCTATTATATATAGGCATTTAGTTCCCCTCAGTCCCCGTTGATACACTCTAGACTTTTTAGGATGAAAATAATCTAGAGCCTCTCTATTATACATGAACAATATAAAACTGTCAGGTACACCTCAAAAATCTATTTAAATTTAAATTTTTGACTCCAGAGAGGTGATGGCAGGCAAAATAATGTCAAATTCATTTAACAAAGTAGACTGAATGAGTCTAAACGTACCCTTTCTTAAGTACAAAAGATGTCTTTCCACTGGTTTGTTAATGTACATTCTTCTTAGCAATTGCTCCGCATGAATAGGGAATGTCCAATGGAGATGCAAGGCTCACACGACAATTGTTATAGACCAGATCGTTGTTCATTTAATATTGTGCCACTCAATATTTTCGTTTAGCCCTGTTACATGGCTGTTGGTTAGAAAAATGAGTTTCTGTTCTAAATTGATCAACTTCTTATTGATTTCTTCCTGGGTTTTTCCCTTGATTTTTTTCAGAATACACCACTCAAAATCCATAAATGAATGTCCCTTCTCTTCGTAATGTTTAACCAGAGGGGCTTTCTCTGTGTGATTTTTTAGGCAGCTCCTATGTTCAATCATGCGTGTCTTACATTTCCTATTGGTCTTCCCTATGTACAATAATGCGCATGGGCATCTGATCATGTAAATTATGTTATCTGTTTGACAATTGGTATGCTCTTTCATTTGCCAGTCTGATTTCAAACCTAGATTCACAGAGGTCATTTTACGTGTTAGAGGGCACATAACGCAATCACCACAAGGATGGTGTCCCACAATCCTCGGTAATCCCCATAAAGTACTCTGTCTTTCATCAGAACTACATGTCTTCTGTATATCATTTCTCATAACTAAGTTACGAATGTTGGCACTTTTCTTAAATGCCACTAGGGGAGGCGGAATGGTCATTATCTTCTTCCAATTCCTATGAATGATGTTCTTTACTTCATAGGATATATTGCTGAAGGTATTCACAAATACCAAGGGGTTCTCTGATTTGTTTCTTTTTTTCTTTTCAAAGAGAGCTTCTTGATGGTTGTTAAAGGCTCGCTTAGCTGATTGTTTAACAATCTTAGCTGGATACCCTCTATCTGTAAGTTTGTTAATCAGTATGTTGGCTCCTTCTTCGTAGTCCAACCTTGTGCTACTATTGCGTTTGAGTGCACAAATTGCCCAAAGGGTAAATTGTCCCACACATGTTTCGCATGGTGACTACCATAGTGCAACAATGCGTTTCTATCAGTGCTTTTCACAAACGGTTTTACCCACAGTTGTTTGTCTCTGTGATAGATAGTCAAATCCAAATAATTGACCTCAATAGGACTCATAGATGCTGTAAATTTCAGATATCTATTTTGGTTGTTTAACCAAATCAAGAAGTTGTTAGCTTCTTCTGACGACCCGTGCCACACCATAAACCATCGTCAATGTATCTCAACCACTGTATTATTTGGTGTCTGAAAGGATTCACCCCAGAGTAGATAACGGTTTGTTCCACCATATCAACAAACAGGTTAGCTAAATTTGGAGCCATGGCTGCACCCATGGCAGTCCCTTCGACCTGAATGTAAAACTGTCCAAGAAATTGGAAAAAATTGTTTGTGAGGGCCGTTTCAGCGCACCATACAATAAAGGCATCGCTGACAGGATGATTATCTTCTCGTTGTAACAGGGTTTCTTCAACCACTTCTAGAGTGGCTCTTTGAGGGATGTTGGTATATAACGATTGTATGTCCAGATAAATCAAAATATCTGTAGTCGGGTCAAAAATCAGCCCTTCAATTTTTACAATGGCGTCCCTGGTATCCTGTACATAGCTCTTCATTTTATATACAAATGGACGCAGATAAAAGTCTACGTATTTGGACATTGGTTCCAAAATCGAGTTGACGCCCGATACTATGGGCATGCCTGGTGGTTTTACCTTGTTTTTATGAAGTTTGGGCAGGATGTAAAAAATCGGGATTCTCGCCATTTCCCTAGTGAGGTAGTCACTTTCCTGTCTATTAATAAGTTGCAGGTCTACTGCTTTATCAACCTTTTCCCTTATCTGTTTGATGTAGCATACAGGGCTTATAGGCATACAAATCCCCTAGAGGAGTAACACGATAAATAAAGAAAGAAGACCTAAAATGGTGGTAGTTATATTGAACTTGCCTAGAATGATATACTCTATAGGTTAATGAATACAAAAAAAGCGTATGTTCAAGAAGTAGAGAACAGCTAGAAATCGGAAGAACAGTGAAAAATGGGTCAAAACGTCAGGGGAACAACAGAAACAAAGACTCCCATGAAGTCCTTAAAGAGGAAGCTGGCAAGTAATGGTGTGCGTGTGCACAATATGTGTGTATTCGCCTCGTCTAAAGGGGCTCGAGCCCGAGCACAGAGTGAAATTGTAGTAGAGCAACTAATTCCCGGAAGGATACGAGATAGAGAGAGAGGTTAGGATCGAAAGCATAATAGAATAGCAAAGGAAACAGACAAAACGAAAGCAACTCAGAACCCGTAGAAAGGCACGCACAAAAAGACACAGGAAAAATAAAACAGAACAGACCGGAATCCCTACTGGAAGAGAAAAAAGAGAAACAGAACAAAAATAGGGAAAAGTTTCTTAGTCGATGGACTAACGGAGATAAGCGTTAGCACTAGAGAGACCAGTACGAGCAGCTCAGAACCAAAAACGGATACAACGCATCGAGTACCCAGAAATGATCGCCTATATTACACAGGCGGCCAACTTGGGAATAGACTAGACCCTTTAATGAGGTTCAAGCGTACCTTATCTCCCAACCTCCACAGAGACCGGTGTTTCCAAGGACGGCCATTACAGTATGCCTCCTTTTCATCGCCACCCCTCCTGGCTTGGCCGGGTACCACCTATGGAATTGTTGGATCAGGCGGGGGGCCTGAATATGCCGAACTGGTTCCCAGGTTCTTTCATTAAGCGAATAACCCTTCCAGTGAACAAGATATTGTAGCTCACCACGCCTATAGCGTGAATCCACCAGTCTGTCCACCTCATATTCTTCAGGCTCTTGTTCTGTGGTTGACTTGAGTCCAGAGAGTTGTCTTTTATATGGGTCTTCTACATAGTCCTTTAGCAGAGAGGTGTGAAACACCAGATGGACCCTCTTTAGAGATGGAGGCAGTTTGAGCTTAAAGGCAACAGGGTTAATTTGTGATATTTCATCGGAAAAGGACCGATGTAACGGGGTAAAAACTTCCCATGATGTACCCATCGAGGCAAATACTTGGTGGCTAACCATACCAGGATTAGGTCTACGATTCCGATCGGCCTGAGTCATGTAAGATCGACGCTCTCTTCTAGAGCACTCAAGGCTACCTTGTGGACCTGTTTAAGATGGGAGAGTAAACTATCCACTGTAGGGGAACTAGTGGACGAGAAATCGCTCCATGGAAGCTCCATGGAAGATGATGGTGATCAAACCCATAGGTACAAGAGAATGGGCTCGTGTTAATGGTCGAAAGTCTGGTGTTGTTATAAGAAAATTCAGCCATCGAGAGATATTCGGCCCAATCATCTTGCGCCACATTGCAGAAACAACAGAGATATTGCTCTAGGGTAGCATTTAGCCTCTCCGTCTGCCCATTAGTCTGGGGATGATACCCCAATGAAAGTGCCCTTTGGACGCCCAGCTAATCACACAGAGAAGACCAGAACTTAGAAGTGAACTACTTACCTCTATCTGAAATAATGGTACGTGGTATTCCGTGTAGTCTTACAATGTCCTTGAGAAAAACTTTGGCTGTTTCCAGAGCAGACGGAACATTAGGAAGTGCCAAGAAATGTGCCAATTTACTGTAGGTATCAACTGTTACCATAATAGCAGAACATTGGTTAGAGATAGGTAAATCGACTACAAAAAGGCTGAAACATGTCTGGGGATGCTTGTGGTCTCGTGCAGAAGGGATGTGACCTAGCCGTTCGGGCTGGACTGTCCCTTTTGGGGTAGGACCAAGCCTGATTTGCATACGGTTTTTTCCCTTCTGTGATGGCCTGGCAGGCTGAAAAACAATGGTCTGGAGGGTTGCCGAGAGCTTTGCCCGTGGTTATGATTAATTCAAAACCTTCCAGCCATCACCTTTCTGTTTTGCTAAAGTCACCCCAGTTGGGACGGGTATGCCCAGACGTGGGTCCTGAGTCTGCCAGGCCTAGAGACCCAATCTACTCCTCACTGATGAAGCCCAACAAGGCTGAAACATGTCTGGGGATGATTGTGGTCTCGTGCAGAAGGGATGTGACCTAGCAGTTTGGGCTGGACTGCCCCTTTTGGGGTACGACCAAGCCTGATTTGCATATGGTTTTTCCCCTTCTGTGATGGCTTGGCAGGCTGAAAATTGATGGTCTGGAGGGTTGCCCGGAGCTTTGCCTGTGGTTATGATTAATTCAAAACCTTACAGCCATCACCTTTCTGTTTTGTTGGAGAAGATGACGCCATTCCTTGCATGCTTGTCAAATGGCCAATAATTATTTTTCTAGCACAGAATAGTTCCTTTCGCTGATGGTTAATGTGCGTGAGTAATATGCAATTGGATGTTCCATACCTTCCTTCTCCTTCATGAGAATCACCCCTATGGCACCTCTGGATGCGTCTGCCTCCAAGACAAAAGGTTAGGTTTCATCTGGCTGTACCAATATTGGAGCTGTGGTAAATTGATGTTTTAACGTCTGGAAGACTTCTTGTGCAGCTGGCGAGAAGGCAAAAACAACTCCTTTTTTTCAGTTTGGTCGTAATGGGTAATATCACTTCCGAGAAGTTGGGGATGAAACACCTATAAAAATTAGCTAGGCCCAAAAATCTTTGCACCTCCTTCACGGAGGTAGGTTGTTTCCAGTCCAGAATGGCCTTCACCTTCTCTGGATCCATCTGGACTCCATCCGGGGTAAGAATGAATCCCAGGTATGACACCGTTGATGCCTCAAAGATGCATTTCTCAGGTTTGACATACAAGTTGTTCTTCTGTAGTCTTCGTAACACCTCCTTCACCTGTTTGTGGTGCTTTTCTAATGTGGTGGAAAATACAAGGGTGTCATCCAAATATACCACCATGGACAAGAATAAAAGACCCGCAAATATTTTATCAATCAACCTCTGAAAAATTGCTGGAGCATTGACAAGGCCGAAAGGCATGACCCTATACTCATGGAGTCCTAAGGGTGTCCTGAATGCGGTTTTCCATTCTTCCCCTCTCTTGATTCGCAGAAAATGATATGCCCCACGGAGGTCCAATTTGGTAAAGTATTGATCTCCCTGAACCACCTGCAGAATGTCCCTGATGAGAGGCATTGGATATCGGTCTTGTATGGTCAGGTGATTGAGACCCCTGTAATTGATACAGGGTCTCAATTCCGAGGAACCTTTCTTAGAAATGAAGAACAAAGAAGCTCCTCCAGGGGACTTAGATTCCTGAATAAGTCTGTTATGGAGGTTAGCTTCCAAATATTCCTTAAGTGCCTCTTTCTCTGGGATAGAAAGAGGAAACATCCCACCGAATGGTATCTGTGCACCCTCTTGGATTTCAATGCCACAGTCTTTTGGTCTGTGTGGAGGTAAAAAACGTGGAAGGTGATCTTCGAATACCTCAGTGAATTCCTGGTAATGTCTTGTTACCGAGGATATCGTCTTTCTGGGATGCGAAACGGGTTCACATGTTTGTGAAACGGCCTCACAGTCCTTGAGGCAATGCTGGGAAAAGTAGGTTGAAGCAAAATGCAGAGTGTTCGCCTTCCAATCTATTTTGGGATTATGACGCCTCAACCATGGAATACCCAGGATGACTTGAAAGTGAGCCGCTCTGATGATGTCAAACACCAACTTTTCTGAATGACTGCCCAATGCTAGATCTATGGGAGAGGTCTCCAAGATTATGGGTCCAGAAGACAACGGCGTTCTGTCAACTCCTTCAACGGGAATAGGCTTTGTCTTCTCCAGCAATGGTATTTGATTGGTCTTGGCCCATGTTATATAAATGAAATTGCCAGCCTTGCCACAGTCTAGCATGGCAAGAGTGTTTAGAGTCCTGGTAGGAGACATTTCTAACTGTACAGAGAACACCATGAGACGGCTGTCCTCCTCCTCTTCTATTGGTCAAGTATTGTTGCAGGGAGTTGTCCGATCACCCCGTTACCTCCCCTGCATAGGTACCGGGCTGAGCGTTTCCCTGTCGCTTGAGAAGAACTTCTGGACAGGCATTTAGCTGGTGTTTAGCAGAACCACAATAGGCACAGAGCCCCTTTTCCCTTCTTCTTCTTCTTCTTCTTCTTCTTCTTCTTCTTCTTCTTCTTCTTCTTCTTCTTCTTCTTCTTCTTCTTCTTCTTCTTCTTCTTCTTCTTCTTCTTTCAGCTGGCGATAAAGGTCCTCTCGTTGTGCCTATCTGCATAGGTTCATCTGGTGGTCCTCATTCTCTAGAGGGGGGTGGTGAGGAAGGCGACGGGAGGCAATATTGACTTCTTCTTTTCTCCATTCTCCTCTCTTGACACCTGAATTCTATCTGAAGTGTGACTGTGGCTAATTCCTGAAAGGAATGAGGTATTGGTATACGAGCCAACTCATCCTTAATCTCCTCATGTAGTCCCCTTCTAAACCAAGTCTGTTGAGCAGAATCTGGCTATCCTGATAACGAGGATAGTTTTTGAAACTTAGAAATATAAGTCTGTACATCTTGCAAGCCTTGTATTATCTCCACCATGGCTTCAAAGGAGGAAAACTGCACCTCTGGACGATCAAATCGACTCTTTATGTTTTGCACAAACTGGAGATAATTAGTCATTGATGGGTCTGCATTCGTGATAAGAGGGATTGACCAGGTGAGGGCATTGCCTACCAGATTGGCAACGAGGAACCCCACGTTGGATCGGTCTGTTTCATTAGTCTTTGGGCGGAATTAAAAATATACTTGACAGGCATCCAAAAATTCTTTCACTTGTTTAGGGTTTCCATCACATTTTCCACATGGGAACGGAAGTGGAGGGAGATCACCTCGAGTGTCTTCTCGTAGAGCTACCTGTTGGCTCAATAGGGTATTCTGATCCTTGAGTGTCTGTAACTCCACTCTGAGTCCCTGGATTGCATTGACCATCTCCTGATACTGTTCCAGGGATGCCATCTGATTGGGCATTGTATACTGTCAGGAACTATATTACCTCCCCGATCCCTCTCCTCACCTGTGTCCTCAAATGTATTGTTGGATTCCTCGGACACCTTCTTCTTCCTAGTCCACTTAGTCTCTTTAGGCTTCCTTTCTTTTCTAACGTGCTAATAAGGGTGAGCTCCCTTGGAGGCCACCGTGACCTGCAAGGGAACAGGCTCACGGGGAACCCCAAGGAGCAAGCTCCCAAAATGTCTTAGGGAAAAAGCCAGTTGTGGCGGAAAAAACCCTATTTGAATAGGATGATCCTGATGTAGTCTTAGTTGTGCTGATCTTGAATAAAGATGTCCTGTTAGGCATGTAGCAATAGTTCTTCCTTACAGCGAATATGGACGTAATCTTGTCAGGTACAATTGAAATTCCGTGGTGCTGGTATCCTGTGATCCACAAGAATATACCACCGAAGGCAGCCAAATAGATATGTCCAAACGCTGCCTGAAACAGAATTTCCTAAGACGGGAGACCCCAGTAGATCTAGTACAGCGAAGAGGACAGACAACCAGAGGAGGAAGAGCTAAGGAGAGGACATCAGACTACAGGTAAGGATAGCGCAACCTAGTCAGAAGTAAGAGTACTTAGCCTGAACAATAAACCGAGAGTGTGCCCGTCGGTATGAAAGTAGATAGACTGAAAAGAGGAATACCCGAGCACAGAGTGAAATAGTAGTAGAGCAACTAATTCCCGGAAGGAAACGAGATAGAGAGAGAAGTTAGGATCGCAAGCCTAATAGAATAGGAAAGGAAACAGACAAAACGATAGCAACTTAGAACCCGTAGAAAGGCGCGCAGAAAGGGATGTGGGAATAATAAAACAGAACAGAACGGAATCCCTACTGGAAGAGAAAAAAGAGAAACGGAACAATAATAGGGAAAAGTTTCTTAGTCGATGGACTAACGGAGATAAGCGTTAGCACTAGAGAGACCAGTACGAGCAGCACAGAACCAAAAACCGATATGACGCATCGAGTACCCGGAAGTGAACGCCTATATTACACAGGGGGCCATCTTGGGAGTAGACTTGACCATTGAATGAGGTTCAAATGTACCTTATCTCCCAGCCTCCACAGAGATCAGCATTTCCAATGACGGCACAAGACTCAGAGAGGAAACCAGTCTGGAATGTACAATGATTTTCAGCCTATGCTTAGAATTGATCCAACGCACAAGATGCAAACACCTCACCGGAGACATCCAGAAGTGATAACATGCTATAATTTTCTGGTGTTAATCGGTCTCCTGTTTTCTAAGTGGGAACCAGCATGTCTGACTTCCAACACACAGTCATTTTACAGGTTTCACAAACCTCGGAGAATAACACACTCAGTAATATCGCCCAACCACCCGGGTCTCCATTCAGCTTTGCTGAAGACAATCTGTTGGGGCCTGGGGCTCTAGAATTATTTTACTTCTTAATTCTTAGGCACAGACCACCCATACTGAACTGCATAGGCAAGGCTGGCAAATATAAATTCCATAACTTGCGTGTTAGTATTTTTAATTTTGTTTTGCGCAATGTAACCAAACAGTCTCTGAGATGGGGATCAACGTTTTAGTGTCACCATGGCTCTGTGCCAAGGTAAGCACTTTCCACATTGTTCTAGGGCACTGACTTTGTACTGCATTTTTCATTTTCTGCAACTTTATAGTCAATTCCCTAGCCTTCCGGTTTTTTAGCCAGTTTAAAGAACTATTCCTGGCCAATTTTATCTCTGTGGAGAAACTGCCCTGGAACACCCCATCCTTCTTAATTCATCAGATCTCTCGGCAGATTATTCTTTTAGCCACCTATATTTCAGGATCAATCAAACCAGATCTCTTTCTTTCCAGAGCTACTACTGTCTTACTATGGATTTGCTCTACCCTATGAGCGGTTGTAGAGAGCCAGGAGAGCCATACATTTATTTCATTCCCCAAATACTAGTGCAATGCATCTGAGGGACCAGTTAACAAGTTCTGGATTGCTTTACAAGCCTTGATTATGTCCCCCTGGAACCAGCATAGTTGGTTACCTGCTTGACTTACCTCAGTACTGCCAACCCCATATTCCTTGCTCGTCCCCTTCCTTTTCAAAATCAAACTCAACTGGGCGTGGTCATGTTAGGCAGAATCATATGCCGTACCCTTTGGGAACACCACACTAAATTAAGACTACACACAATTAAGTGCTGCACCCCTCCCTCACATTCTGTCCACAACGGACATTCAGGCGCCTAAGGAGGGCTTCTGTGCAGAAGCCCGACAAAGGTTGGTGAACAAAGGAACCAAACCTGGTTTGGCACGCAGAGTAAAACACGAGAAAGACTTTTACAAGGAGAAATGGCGAATAAACCCAGCCGGAACCAAATAAATGTAAATGTGGTCCAGCGGGTTTAAGTTCGAGGCTACCAAGATATCCTAAAACAGTAGCAAGGCTATTTAAATAAACCGCCGTAGGAAAAACGTGGTAGATACCACTGGCCAAGTCTTAATGAAAAGGGAACGAAATAATGTTCCATGGGAAACAGACCAAAAGGGATAACGATTTACCCTTGTACTGGGTCTGTGGATTTAAAAAGACTAATAAAGTCAATGGCAGTAGTCAGTCCCAGAAAATTGAGTTTAAAGTGGGAAGTCTGAAAAAGAAAACCCTGTGTCACTGCACTGAAGGTACTGTCTAACACATATTAAAAAGATGATGCCTATGGAGTAGGTGAAGCTCCACAGTCTATGAACACCAACATGTTAAACACACACAGCAAAACACATGTAAGAGTGGGAAAAAAGGCTCCCACTCTTACCAAGTGAATAAATAAATCCTAGAAATCCAGCAAATCTGCTGAGGGACTCAGTAGGTAAGGGAAATCAGCCATTCTGGAGAATTCTCCCTAACACTCGACCCCCCCCCACCCCCCAGACTAAGGAACAGGACGATTTAATCCACTCCTGGATGAATCTCTTCACTCTAGTCTGGTGGTCTGTCTGAATCACAAAAGTAGATCCCTACAAGTATGGTCTAAACTTCTTTAGAGACCACACAATGGCAAAATACTCTATGGTTGCCCACCTTGTTTCTGGTTCCTTCAGTTTCCTACTGATGAAGCAAATGGGGTGTTCCCTACCTTTCTCATCCAGTTGACTAAGGACTGCACCTATACCTGTATTGGATGCATCTGTCTGCACAATGAGGGGTTGGTGATAATCAGGAGCTCTTGGGACTGGATCTTGACAAAGGGCTTTCTTCAGGTTTTCAAAGGCACTCCTCATTCCATCTAACCTTTTAGGGAATTCTGGAGAGGAGATTACATTCAAAGGAGAGCCTATGGTCCCATAGTTCTCAATTAAATTCCTGTAGTACCCAGAGAGACCTAGGAAGGCTCTCACTTGGGTTTGAGTAGTAGGGGTGGCCCAGTTTTGTACAGCTTGTACTTTACTAGGCAATGGCCTTATTTCACATCCTCCTAGCTCCTGACCAAGGTAGACAACTGTTCTCTGACCAATTTGACATTTGCTTGCCTTTATGGTGAGATGGGCCTGCTAAAGAGCCTGCACAACATACCCTAAGTGATTAATATGTTCTTTCCAAGTAGGGCTGAACACTTCAATGTCATCCAAGTATGCAATGCAGAAGTCCTCCATTCCATTCAGACCTTGATTGACCATCCTTTGGAATGTAGCAGGTGCATTCTTTAATCCAAAAGGCATAACTTTAAAGTGGTAGAGGCCTGCTGGGGTTGAGATTGGAGTTTTCTCCTTGGCATGGTCTGTCAGGGCTATTTGCCAATAGCCTGATGTCAGATCAAATGTACCGAGGTACTTGGCTGCACCAAGTTTATCCACCAGTTCATCTGTCCTTGGCAGACGATGGGCATCAGTCTTATTGACTGCATTTAGAGCTCTATAGTCCACACAGTATCTCAACTCCTTGGATCCTGCCTTTGGTACTAGAACAACTAGACTAGACCATGGACTTTTAGAGGGCTCTATAACCCTGAGATCAAGCATCTTGTTGACCTCTCCTTTGATATGGGATCTCACATGTTCTGACATTCTGTAACCTCTGCTTTGCACAGGTAAACAGTCACCCATGAGGATATCATGCTTGCCCCAAGAGGTCAAGCCTGGTGAAAGTGAAAACAGGGAGGCAAACTGATTTAACAGACGTTTGCACTCCTCCTGTTGTTCAGATGTCGGTTGAGAAGAAAGATTGACTCCTTCTATGTTCTCATCTAAAGGTTGGCCTCTGAGTAGGTCAGGTATAGGTTCACTCTCCTCCTCCCCTTGAGCTGAAGCTAGAAGCAAAGCTCCCACTTCTGGCCTCGAGACATGTGCCTTTAAACGGTTGGTGTTAAAGACTCTGGGAGCCTCCTTAGGTCTGCCTAAGTCCACCAAAGAGTTCACCTCTCCAAGTTTGCCAACAACCTTGAAGGGTCCTATCCATTTGTGCTGCAAGGCTCTCTGCCATGTTGACACCATAACTAGTACAAGCTGGTCTTGCATAAACTCAACCCCACTGGCCTTCTGTTCATGCCAATGTTTGACCAGAGCCTGACCTGCTTTTAAGTTATCATTAGCTTCTGCCATCATGTGTGACATTCTCCTCCGGAGACCTATCACATAGTCAGTCACTCTGACTGACTTGGGGGTAGGAGCACTCTCCAACCCCTCCTTAATAAGGGCCAAGGGGCCTCTGACTGGATGGTCATAGAGAAGTTCAAAAGGACTATAACCAGCTCCCTCCTGAGGGACCTCTCTATAAGCAAAGAGAAGGCATGGCAGTAGAAGGTCCCACTTTCTTTTAAGGGGCTCCTCTAAAGCATCTATCATGCTCTTCATAGTATGATGAAACCGCTCTACCAGTCCATTTGTCTGTGGATGGTAGGCTGTAGAGAACTTGTAAGTGACACCACAGTTTTTCCACATGGCTTGCATGTAGTGGGACATAAAATTGGATTCCCTGTCGGATATCACTTCCTTAGGAAACCCTACTGTGGTAGAAATACCAATTAGAGCCTTAGCCACAGCCTGAGCCGTAACAGTCCTCATAGGTATTGCTTCAGGGTACCTGGTAGCATGGTCTACTACAACCAGGATAAACCAGTTTCCTGAAGATGTGGGAGGGTCTAGGGGACCAACAATGTTGATGCCCACCCTCTCAAAAGGAACTCCCACCACTGGGAGAGGCACCAGGGGTGCAATATTCTTGGCTCCACTCTTGCTAGAGGTTTGGCAAGTGTGACAGCTCCTACAGAATTTGTCAACTTCTGAACCCATCTTAGGCCAGTAGAAGTATAAGGAGAGCCTTTCCTTGGTCTTCTTGAAAGTCAAATGACCAGCCAAATGTATCTCATGGGCCAACTGTAGAAACTGGAGTCTTTTTTCTAGGGGTACTACAAGTATTTTGTAGTCCCCAGGGATTGACTCAGTCGGTTCACTGTAGAAGACGCCATCTTCCCAGCTCAACCTATGCTTCCCAACTTCTTGACCATCAAGTTGAGAAGCTGCTGGTAGGCTGTAGACCTTCAAGATTAGGACACTCTCTTTGTCCTCTGCTGAAGTCTGCACTGTTGGGTCTACCTTCTGCCAGTAAAGACTGTATCTCAGGATGGTCAACATGGTCGAGAACTCCAAGTAAAACAATGTCTTCCTCCAGATCTGACTCTTCAGAAACTGGATCAACCACACAGGATTGTACCTCACACTCTGCCTTAGCAGCTGGAGGAGTCACAGGTGTGACTTTAGACACTCTTGGGGATGTCCTTGTTGGTAGCACAGGGGTGCTAGCGGTCTTTTACTTGGAGGCCTTACGTTTCCCCTTTGTCTCTTTCTTTCCAGAAATAGCAGTGAGCAACTCATGTGGACTGGGAGTGATAGTTTCCTCTACCAACTCCTCTGGAGAGCCTCTCAAGGTCCTCTCCCTTGCAGGCCTAGTGAGCTCCTGTTTCCTTTTACTGGGATGCCTGGGGGTGCTAGACACAACTTCAAGAGTTTTTAGGTCATTACACAACAGGACTCTCTCAGGCACTTCACTCTGCACAGTAACAGGTATCTTGACAGTCATATCATTACACTGGATGAGAGCTAGTAACTGGGGAAGCATTTGCACAGGGCCTCCAGCTAACTTGGTAAGGTTTATGGGTGCTTTAGTAACATCCTCCACCTTGAAAAATGTTTCATCCACCACAGTTATGCTGGCTCCATTGTCTCTGATGGCAGGAGTCTCCTGGCCATTCACAAGAACAATATCTTTATAATACTCTTTAGTATTATCTGGGGTGGAATTATAGACATTTAAATGCTGTTATTCCCACAAGCCTAGGGACACTAAAGAAACACTAGCTGAGACTTTCATAGGTTCATCAGCCAGTAGGTGAAAGTTTGCACTTGCCATATGTACTTTTTCCTCTGCGGAGAAGGCTAAGAAGACAGTGTGGACCCCTGAAGGTTTACCCTTACATCTGGGATCCACTTTCACATGGTCAGTTGACCCACAAACATAACATTTCCCAAATGTTTTGATGAATGGGGGCTTGTTCTGACCTCCATCTGGTTTGTGTCCAGATGGTACACTAGCCTGATTCGGTTTCCCTTGTGGTTTACCCTTATGTTGCTGTTTGGGGCCCAATTTTGGATTGGAGGTATTTGAATTCTCCTTGTTATCTTTCTTTGGCTGCTTTCCCTCTTCCTTCTTCTGAGTTGCCCCAGAATCCTTGTGAGTAGCCATGTTGGCAACCCACAAGTCAGCCGTCTTAGCTAACTTCTTTGGATCTATCTCCTTAGAATCAGCCAAGTGCTGTCTGAGCTCAGAACAGGCATCATCGATTGACTCCAACATATCAAGATTTCTCATACCTTCATAAGTGTTTACTCTGTAACCCTTAACCCAACCATCTCAGTTTTTCAAACATTCACATACCCAGGTAGCCCAAGGGGTTCCATCATGCTTTTTTAGGGTCCTAATCCTTGGGTCTTCCCAGATCTAGCAATTACAGCTAACTTCACACACTCATAATCCATCCTATCCACATCCCCAACTCCATCACAACATCAGATGCAACAGTGGGTAGCCTAGAGAAGAGCCAAGGAAACAACTGATTCCCTGTAATGTCTTGGATCCCATGGTTATATTCAAACATTGCCAACCAATCCAAAACATCAAGCTTAGCCACATACATACCAACAATTTCTTTAGGCATACGAGGTCTCTTAGGACTGGAAGACCTAGAAGACTTTGGGAGAGAAGCATTTTCAATAGACAACTTTTTCATTTCTATGCAAAGGTTCATCTCCATCTCTCTAAGCTTAAGTTCTTGAGGTTTTTGTTCAGTTTGAGCATTTATACATTTAAATTCCAATTCAAGCCTCATCTTTTCTAGAGCAATGAATTCAGGACTGAGTGTAGGACCTGTAGGGTTATCCAAGTACTGGACCATAAGGGTGGTCAAATACCCAAATCTTCCCTTCGATATTGTGTATTCACGTTAGGATTTGGGCAATTTTATTTATAATAGTTCCTTAAAAAACAAAAAGGTCTTGGAAACACTTCTGTTGTTTTGTCATAAAAGGTTGTCCTCAAGATGAAGCAACATTGACTTTATTAGGTTTTCCCTTGAGGGCAGGTTCTTTCTTTAAAAGACCCCCACTTATCCCTGATTAATGTATTTTCTGGGAGGTGGGTATATTTCGTATATCTGGGACCTACAGTCCTCGCGTCAGCTTCTTTTTTTATTTCTGTTTTGTTTTTTTCTTTTGTCTTGCTGTTGTTAATATAGAAAGTTTTTCCTATATTTCTGTGTGTTGTAATGCACCGCAAGTGCCTGGAAGTGCTTCAGGCTGTTTGGCTGTGGACCCTGCCGGATTGAAATCGGACCTATTGACTGTTTGCATGAGCGAGAGCCGTCGGCAAGAGGAAGTGCCTGCTTCTCGCAACGCGCTGCTACCTGGACTACCTGAACCATAATTCACAGTGTTGCAGGTAGCCCCGCTCCCTAGCATCGGGATTGGTGTGCTCCATTTGAAAACGTCTGTGCACGCGCACCGCGCGTGCACCGCAAGTGCCTGGAAGTGCTTCAGGCTGTTTAGCTGTGGACCCTGCCGGACTGAACTCGGACCTATTGACTGTTTGCATGAGCGAGAGCCGTCCGCAAGAGGAAGTGCCAGTTTCTCGCAATGCGCTGCTACCTGGACTACCTGAAGTAAATAGATTTCTTTGAATCTTGTCATAGCGTTTCTTCTGGGGTTTAGGTTTAGCGTTTGTATTTGTGCTGTGGTGTTAGTGTCTCTACAACGTTAGTTACTACCCTCCTCTTTCTTACAGCCATAATTCACAGTGTTTCAGGTAGCCCCGCCCCCTAGCATCGGGATTGGTGTGCTCCATTTGAAAACGTCTGTGCACGCGCACCGCACGCGCACCGCAAGTGCCTGGAAGTGCTTCAGGCTGTTTGGCTGTTCGGCTAAGTGGATGAGCGGGTGGGCGCCCTTGGTCTAAGCACGGATTAAGCATAGGTCCTTTTCCTTTTGTGTTGGTGCAAGCACTCACTCGCAGAGTCCTCTACTGCATTCTAAGGTGGGATCTTGCTATTGAAAATCTTTAGTTATCTTGGGAACTCTATAAAAACTTACAGTGAGGCATTTGATTGGGCATTTATTTAGCCATCATAGATGTTGGCCAGTGGTCTGAGGAGTAAAAAGTGCTCTGATATGGCGGTTCCCTCTAATCTTACCGACCAAATTAACAATGGGGCATCTTCTACAAGTATTGTTGATATGGATATTACAAGACATCCGGTTGACTTGAACATAGAATCTAAAGTGCCTAATGACTTGTCTCCAAGCTTTACTAATGAACTGCAGCCTCATAATAGCAATTTAGATCTCGAAATCCTGGCTGATTTGGACTCCCGCATTAGGTTATCCATCGGTTTACTGACTCCACTAATACCCAGAAATCGTGATTCGCATATGAATGCAGATAATTCTGATGTATATCTACCATCAAATTTACATCTGCCATTGTCACCTGCTAATGCTATAGCTTTAGATAATGCCTCTCACCCGGAACTTCCTATAAGCCCTGATCTCCATGTTCCATACTCACAAAATAATGGGAGTGAACTTAGCTCATCCCATACTTCTAAAGACCAAGAACCATTCACTTTCCCAGTGATAATACGGATACTGGATTTGCTGGACAAAGGACATGATGTCACTCATTTAGAATTAAGGGATATAAAATATTCTATGAGTGAGATTGTGTCCAAAGTCACTAGGATGGAAGGATTTATTCTTGCATTGGAAGGGCTCCATATAGGGGTAAAAAATCCCAATGGGGCCAAAGCTAACATTTTTCATGAACAAAGTACACAAACTGAAGTAAATTACTCTTTCGACCTACAAGGTTTTGCAAATCAACCTTCTAAAGGACTTGACTTGCTCCTATGCGAATTAGGTATTATCAACTCTACAATAGTTGAACTTAAAAATAAACTTGAACCTTCAACCCCTAATATTTTGCCAGAGATAAGTGGGAATACTGCGGATAGCCCATCAGCCCTAATTAAACTCATAGAGGAGCGAAAACAAAATGCGGGTACTGCCGATAGCGAAATTGACTATATAGGCTACTCTTCTAGAAGATTTCGCAAAAATCAAAAACGGTGTGTTAAACGTGCCGAAAAAAACAGAGATCTGCAAATGAAAAAATGAAAAAATCAAAAAAAGAAATCTCTGTGATCTCCGAAAGTGGTGGTGAAGATGTGATTGATGTGGCACAGCTTTCTGTAGAATGCCAATCACATCTTGGGGCAAAGATAGGAAAGGCGAAAGAGTCAATAGATACCACACCACTATCAATTCCTAACAATCATGTCAAAATGGTTAGTGTTGAAGTACACTCAACTTGTGTAAACTCCTTAACTATGCCTGATATTCCAATTGACTCCGTTAAAACAATTGAAGATGAAGTAGAAATACAGACAATTCAAAAAATGCTGCCGACCTACTTTAAAAGTGTAGGTAGGAAACAGACCTCAAACAGATCTGTACTATCTCATAATCCTCCTATTGAACTGAACAAAGGCATTATATCGTTCTTCTGTTGTATTACCTAAAATGGCCCCATCTTTGTACTGCAAAACTTTACAAAAACCTGTCATGGACCCAACTACTACGATTGTTAACGTACCAGTTATCCAAAACGGTGGAGGAAAACTTACCACTATTCATAATCAGTTGCATAATTTGAGTTCTCTTCATCAGAACCTGGGTGATGGTAACAGTGCCATTTATGGTATGCATGAAAAAGATAATCAACCAATGCCATGCATAAATAACGATGTAATGAATGTACATGATTCTACGATAAATATTCAAAAAGGTGGAACTCCATCATCTGAGATGACTGGTGGTATCAATGAAAAAGCTAAGCAAATTTTGCCTTGTATAAATAATGATGTAATGAATGCGCATGATTTTATGCTTAACGCTTTAAAAGCTGGTATCCCACCATTTGAAATAATTAATCAGTTTTTGAAATCTCAAGAGTGTGGTGATGAAAATATTGCCCAGCCTAATCCGACTTGTCAATCTCTTGTAAGCATCCCTATATGCAGAGAACTTAATTCATCTGAACTTGCAGATAGGCATCATAATGAAACCCTTATCAATTTGAAAAGCGTGCTGAATTTAGATGAACATATGGCAAGGTCAAATGGTTCAGCAAATGCTAATGTGGGTAACTTACAATCTGAACAAGGTAAAATTACCGGACATCTGCCCTGTCACACTACGGTAATAGTAAGAAATGCATTAATATGTTGGGCCTGGAAGGTAAGCAACAAATTCTAGGTGAAGCACGTATTAATAGAAAATATCTTTTAGATCTGCTGTATACAATTCCATCATTGAGAATAATTGTGTCTAGTGATATTGACTATTTTTCTTTGGCTCCAACTAATAATTACCGTATGACATGTCATTTATTTTCTGAATATGTGCTGAAACTTATTTGGTCCTTTAGAAGGGAACTACATGAAATGGGTTTCCTGTTATTCACATTCAATGATGAAAAGTTGGCAGGAGAATTCTTATTTGATAATCAAAGATCCGTATCCTCTGAGCAAAATACAAATGGAGACTTGACGACTAGCGCAAGAAATCAAAAAATGTGTATATCCCAACTATTAACGACTGCTCGCACCAACAGTGAAATGGCGTGGATTGAACCACTATTAAAAACGATATTTGCGGCAAGTCCTAACTTGGAATTCATGTGGCTTTAAAAATATCATGATTTGGCTTTCCACTCTTGTTAAATTGCCATCAATTTTCATGTTTCAAGAAACAATGAAAATTGAACCACTTGTTATCCCTGATTATCGATCATATTGTTCTCCTGCCAGCAAAGGGGTTGAAGGAAGACCTTATGGTGGGCTAACAATTTCTATCAACAATTCCATTGCCTGTACTATAACTCTGGTGTACTCATCTATACATGTTCTAGTGGTCTTCTTGAATTTAAACAAATATGACACAAGGATTATTCTAGTCATTAATGTATATTGCAATCATTTGAAATACAAATTATTGGAGATACTTGATGACATAGATTGTTGTTTTGACCAAGTGTCAACATTATACTCCAATTACGACACTATTATGGGTGGTGATTTTAATTCACAATGTATTGGAACACCAGTGTATTATAAAGACCACAAACAGGCAAATTTAAATAGCTTTAAGAGAGGAACTATATTTCAGGATTATTTTGATGACTGGGGTATGTCATTTGTGAAGTTTGACATGGATTCCAACAAATATACTTGGAAAAGCGGCAATACTACCTCAACGATTGATTTCTTTTGTGTCTCTGATTTGTTGTTATCGTGCATTGATGATGTCACAATTGGGGACATTACCTATAGTGATCATGCTCCCATTACCCTTAACACTTCTATTGTTACGAATCAATGGCATGTTAATCAGTGTCTGCAAGCCATTGAGATTAAAAGAGAAAATATATCTCTTAGATGGAATCCTACCTTATGCAGGAGATTAGTAGAGAATGTATTAAATCATCTAAAACATGTGGTCAATTTTCTAATGCAGGAATTATATTCTGTAGAATATCTAAATCAGATGATTAATGATTGTATCAGAGAAGCTCTTAATAAATTTGGAATAAAACAAACTCCTTTTGTGACAAATCACAAACATAGATTTAATTACAAGATTAAAATTCTGATAAGATCTAGAAATCGCGATATACGAAAGCTTGAATTAGCGAAACTTCCTGCTAAACTTTATTCACTAAAAAAGAAGAGTATAGCCCTAGAATACAAATTTAAAGTAAAGGGAGTACATATTGAGCAATATAACAAAGAAAATTGTGATATGATCAAAGCCATTTGTAGTAGAAATTCCCACAATATTTGGGCTGCCCTTAAAAAAGGGGGTACGGCGGATTTCTGTAATGGATCTATAATTAATGCTGTAACTTGGATAGCTTATGTTAAGCAAAAATATGAATTACCAGATCGCTTTGCTAAAAACCAAGATGACGTGGAGCTATCATCTACTGACATGCAATTTGTATGGACCACCTTTGATATTATGTGGGCTATCAAAAAATTATCTAATTCCCGTGCCCCTGGCCCCGACGGGATCCCATCGTGCGTATATAGGTCCGATCCTATTTTTTGGAGTATGATCCTAAAAATTAAGTTTGACAGTATTCTAGTGAGTGGCACTATCCCGTCTTCATGGGTTACTTCCGTTCTTATCCCATTGTATAAAAAAGGTGATCCTAGATTGCCCGAGAACTATAGACCGATATCATTAACAGATGCAGCGGCAAAGGTGTTCGCTATCCTAGTTATCTATGAGCTTGATAAACATCTAGCAACTTATAAGACCTATTCGAAATGCCAAGTGGGATTTAGACGTCAAATGGGAACAACACTAAATGCCACCATAATGAAACATCTGATTGCCGGAGTGAATAAAAATGAACTGAGCACAATTTATATTGCATCCATTGACATGTCTTCTGCGTTTGACACTGTAGTGCGCAATGTATTATGGATCAAAATGCGTAAATTAGGAATTCCGGAATATTTGATATATTGGATCAAGAAATTTCATACCAATACATCTCGTAGAATTTGTCTAACTCAGGGTGGTTCTTTAACTGAACCTGTGCAACTTCATCTTGGTTTAAAGCAGGGCTGCAATTTTGCAGCCCTGCTGTTCAACCTTTATCTCTCTCACATAGACAAACTTTGAGAATCCACTCTTACGTTACCAGCAAGGCTATGCTCACTAAGAATACACTGGCTAGCCTTTGCAGATGACCTTATCTTTTTCGATTTAACACCTGCTGGTCTTCAGGCTAAGATAAATATATTCACAGATTTCGCGTATGAACAAAATCTTCGACCTAATTCATCCAAGACATGTATAATGATTTTTAAATCAAATAAGAAACTCACGAAGTTCAACTGGTATATCGGGGGGACTCGTCTGTGTGAACTACAAGAATCAATTTATTTAGGATATCACCTGAGCAACGCAAATAGTATAAAGTCATGGGTGGAATATTTAAAGCTGAAAGCCAGACCACTCTTAAATCAGATGAAATTTATTTTTTATAAGTTGTGTAAGTTTTCGATGACTCCGTTATTAGAGTTTCTTACGTTGAAGGTTGAGCCTATTCTTTTATATGCTATGGATACTTGTGTTGGCAATTTACATAAGCAACTTGATTCCATACAGGGTACTTTGGTGAAAAGAGCTTTATGTTTATCTATATCAATCCCGAACTGTGTTATTAGACATGAGTTGGGATTGATTTCTTTATCCACTAGGTTCACCTGGCGAGCTCTCTCAAACTATTCCAAAATTCTTAACTATCCCGATAATTCTTTATATCAGGATCTTTTTGAATTCACAAAGGGTTGTTCATCTAGTTCGTTCACTAGCTACCTTGAAACCATGGCTAAAATTATAAAAAATGTGGGCACTGATCTTGATGATTTGCTTATCCGTCCTAACTATGTTAAACATAAATTATTTGCGAACGACTGGTGTAAAACTCTAGATGAAATATCAACTCTGAGTACCTATAAGGAATATGCAAAATTCCTACATAAAAGAGATGGCTGTTATGATTATATAGCGTTATTTCCGTGTAATAAAACCAGAATGTATTACATGAGATTTAGATTAAATCAATATCATACTCTCGAACTAACAAAATTCTGGGGAACTGCAGAAACTAATCTAGGCGCCACTAAGTGTCGCTTTTCGAGGTGTATTGAACAGAAGGAAACGTTAAAACATTTGATTTTAGAATGCCCACATTTTAGAGATGTACGGACTAAGCTTTTTCTACGATTCATAAATGTGAATTACGCAGATTGTATGATATCTCTTTGGACTTGACTCATGCAAGGAAACGAGAGAGCATTTATCTTTGCTTTGGTAGAGTTTTTGAAAGTAATTGAGAAAGAGATTTTGTTATTTCAGTGTTAAAATTTGTTTTTTATTGGGTTGTTTTTTTTGGAAACTGTGTTAAAGCTTTGTTCTACTTTTATCAGTTTTATTGAGATGTTTTGTATTTTGTCTGTTTTTTGAATTTTTTTGTATTAATGTGCTATTTTGTAAAGGTTCATTGAACCATATACAAATAAAAAAAAAATGCACTATACCTAGGTGCTAGACAATACATCATCAATAAACTCCAGATCCTGCAGAATAATGCCCTTAGAACTGCCTTGGGCATATCCAGAAGGCAACACATCTCAGCAACTAGAAACATTAACAATTGGCTCTCCATCAATGAGAGAATACAACTCAAAACAGCCTCCTTGACTCACAATTGTCTAAAGAATGCAGCCCCTCAATACCTTTATGAAAAATGCACCAAAAACAACCCTACCCAGCCTATCAGGATGACTAACTCTGGCTGCCTAAGAGTGCCCAGGTACAAACTAAAAAAAGCAGGGGAAGCAGCTTCCCAGTTATGGCTGCTAAACTCTGGAACTCCCTATCCCCTACATTAAGAATTGACCAGGTCTTCTACAAATTCAGGAAAGACACCAAACTTTGGCTCATCTCCAAAGATGCACCTCAATAGACCCGGCTAGCCTTCCCTAACTCAAACCATCTATATTAACACTATCCCTAGCACTACAACATCCAGGATCGATTTGATAATAAGATTACTCTTTGCGCATCCTGCACGGTAATCTCCTTTTTACCCATGACATCAGTTTGCTTTATCATCAGCTTTTACAAATGCACATAATTGTACGTTCGAATCGAGAGAAAAGTGATTCTTGAATTGCCCGCCATTGCCCTACACGAGGAAGGCTTCTGTTCAAAGATGGCCGGCCCACCTCCCAAAAGGCCCACGAACGCAAGGCCATTGCCTATCCCAGCCTGTCCTGAGCCGTCCGGACCGTCGGCCTGACACGCTGTTTCAACAACCCCCCACTAAGTAAATACATGAGCTTCCATCTTTCATCATCACCAATCCAGAGTGTCACGGCGCCCTCTCTATCCCCATCCGCAACCTATGAGCCTAAGGAGCCCGTGATGCCAATCCCACCCCCAACCAACAGACCTATTCAAGCTCATACCGCAATCCACTCTGCCCTCAGGCCGAGTAACCCTGCCACGCATACTCAAGAACAAACTAGCCCTGTACACCTGCACGCCTCTCATTGCATTGCATATGCCCTGTGCACTACCCGGATAACGCACGTTGCTTGTACTGCCTGTGAATTGCCTGATAACACCCTTTGGCTACACTGTCAGCGTACTGCCACAATTACCTCTATGTCCCCACTCAGACCAGAACTTCATCAAGGGCAATATCACACTGCCCACACTTCTATTGCCATGTTGACACTGCTATTTTCATCTGTAAACTACTTACTAGACCACGAAAGTGACACCCACCTCTACTGTCACATATGCACATAGTTGCTAACACACAGCTTTTTTAGCCCATACTGTGCAAACTGAACTAGGCACAGCAAAAAATGACCATTGTTCCATAATGTTGAAATTGCACCTAGCTACTAGCATATAGCATTTTAGCCCATATTGTGAAAGTTGCACCTATATACATATACTGTTGAAACTGCAACTAGTTACTAGCATATAGCATTTTAGCCCATATTATGAAAATTTAACCTAGGTGTAGCATAAAGTGACCTTTATCTCCTACTGTTGAAACTACATTTAGCTATTAGCACATAGCATTTCAGCCCACACTGTGAAAATTAAACCTAGGTATAGCACGAAAGTGAGCTCTGTTTCCTACTGTTAAAACTGAATCCAGCTGTTAGCACATAACATCTCAGCCCATACTGCAGAAATTGAAACTAGACATAGCCCCTTAGCGATACCCTACTGCTATATCGCTACTAGCCTAAAGCATTTGCTACTTACAACCAACCTGCCTAATATGAGTAAACATCAGAAGACCCAGACCCGCCTATTCATGCTCAGTCTCCTCACAATCATGGCCCTTGCTATTACTAGAACAAGCCCACCCAAAGACAGAAACATGAGACTTAGGTCAAGACTGCCTTGCCTCTATGAACCTAAAAGAACCAAAACAAGTAGCACCACTAGACTCCTCACTACCCAACACAATGACCTCTTGTCTAAGCAAGCACAGGCAACCAAACTAAATACCCTATACTCTGTGCCTGCCCATACCTACACAAAGAATCACATTAGCTGAAGTATCCACACAACTAAACCTCCACATATACCCAAACCCAAGAGTACCCTGACGCTAACTGGGTCGCTCATTAATGCTAGATCTATGGTAGCCAACGCTACCAAAATTGCAGACATCCTAAACAATGACAACTTGGCCCTACTTGCCATTACAGAGAACTGGCTCCATGAGGCAGCAGGACCTATCCTTATGATAGCTGTACCTGACAGCCACCAGATTCTCAGAGCAGATAGGCCTAATGCCAGAGGTGGTGGTCTAGCCATCATCTCCAAAACCACCTTTCCCATTAGACTTGCCATCTCACCGGCTCATCCTGTGAAATACTCACAGCTAAACTGCTGCTATCCAACAACCGCACGTTGACCATCCACCTGATATGCAGGCCCCCGGGCCCACAAGGAACCTTCGAAGATGACTTAACTAGTCTTACAGCTAACAATACTAAAGACCACTCACAAACCCTGTTGATGGGTGATTTTAATATTGGCTTTAATGATATAGACAACAAACATGCCCAATCAATACAAGCCCTACTCAAAGATCATGGGCTTACCCAAAAAGTCCTCTCTCCCACCCATATTAAGGGCAGGACCCTCGACTGGGTATCCGATCTCAATTGCAATATTTTCATCACTGACACCGCCCCGCAACTCTGGACGGACCACTACTTAATAACCTTCATCGCTACACTTGATCTCCTTAGCCCTAAAACCATCAGTATGGCACCCCCCCTACCAGAAGTAACAAGGACATTACTGCGGAAAAACTCACCCCCTCCTCCTTCCCGCTATCACTGGACTGGAAAACAACGCCGATCCTGACACTCTTGCAGATACCTTCAACAACGCCATCACCAAAGCACTAGACACTATTGCACCATTTAAACTGTGCAAAGGCAAGCAGGAAGCGCATTTGAATCCCCGGTTCACTCCCCAACTCAAGGATCTTAGAAAACAAAAAAGAAAGCTTCAAGCTATCTGGCACAGCTCTCCTACTGACAACAATAAAGACAAATTAACCCAACTATCCAAACTCTATAAAAAAGAAATCATTAACACAAAAAAATGTATATTCAATGACAGAATCACATAAGCCAAATCAAACACTAAGGAACTCTTCTCCATCCTCCGGGAAATGGAATCCCCAATCCAACCGGTAGACATTGTCCCCAAGGACAAGATATGGTGTACTAACATACAAAATGTCCTATCAAATAAAATCTCCACTCTCCAACTTAAAATTGCTAACAAATGTCCACACTGCCCCTCTCTGATCAACAACTACCACTGCCCATTGAGACCAGAACTATTCCACCCTTTAGCTTCACGACTATCTCAATTATTGATACAGAAAAAATCATACTCACCCTCAAAACCTCCAACTGTAAGGGCGACAGTTGCCCAGAGCAAATAATAAAGGATGCAGCTAGGGACCTAGCCCCCTTCATCCCGAAGCTCATAAACTCTTCCTTTAAATCAAATACAGTACCTACCAATCTGAAAGAATCCTGGGTCCTTCCCTTACTTAAAAAACAAACCCTTGATCCTTCCATCCCAACCAATTACAGACCTATCACCACCGTGCCTTTCCTACTTAAAATTATTGATAGAATTGCCTACTTACAAATTCAGGACTACCTGGAAGCCAATCACCTGTTAGCCTCTTGGCAATCGGGCTTCCGACCCCTCGATGGCACCAAAACAGCCTTGCTACTCCTACTGGACTTGTCGGCAGCCTTCAACTTGGTGGATCATGCAGTCTTATGCAGTCATCTCAGGCTTGCTGCCAACATCACAGGGGAAGCTATAGCCTGGGTCCAATCCTTTATAGCTAACTGGACTATGAGAGTTTTCTCCACCTCAGCCTCCGCTGATCCCATCCAAACAACGGTCCTGTGTCTCACCCACTATGTACAACATTTTCACCAAGCCGTTGTTCGACAAGTTGGACAGACTGGGCGTCACCTACACTAACTATGCAGATGACACCTAGATCCTTATACCCTTTTCGGGCAACTTCGAAGTGGACTCGGCCTTGGTGAACAAGATATATATCCTCATTCAGGCATGGATGGCGTCTCATGGCCTCTGTCTGAATGACGATAAAACTGAGATACTGATCCTCGGCTCTGACACCAATCTAAACAAACGAACCCCAAACTACGCATCCTTCAACATTGATAATAATATCATCAAGGTGATGCCTGTGGTAAAAACCTTAGGATTCCACCTGGATTCCTCTCCCACCCTCAAGAAGCAAGTCAATTCCCTTGCCTCCACAACAGCCTATACTTGCAAACTCATCCGAGCCTCCAGACCATTCCTCTCCAGTGCCAGCTGCATTACCCTGGCCAATGCACTCATAATGTCCACATTAGACTATTGCAACGCCCTGTACTCAGAAGATTTACTCATGCGCCACAAGGGTACAGGGAGAGCCTGAGCATTTATAGTAGGGCGTTGAAAGAGCAGCTCAATACACTTGAGTTGCCTCCCACTTGTAAATTGCTACATTATGTCGATGATCTAGTTTTACCTGCAAACTCAGAAAATGCTTGCAAGGAAGGCACTGTGTTATTGCTTATTCATCGAGCAAAACATGGACATAAAGCTTCACTGAAAAAGTTTCAGTATTGTCGACAGGAGGTCGCCTATTTAGGCTATCTCCTGTCAAAGGAGGGAAGAAGATTGACACCTCTATGAATTAAAATCATTTCAGGCATCTCTGTACCAAATACACCGAAGGAAGTCAGAGCCTTGATAGGAATGGCTTCTTACTGTAGACAGAGGATCCCAAACTTTTCGTTAGTGATCAAATCAATGTTGGCATTGACAAAGAAGGTCCTTGCTTTGCCACTGCCGTGGAACTTGGAACACCGGAAAGCTTTTGATTTGCTGAAGACTTCACTGTGTTCAGCACCAGTTTTGGGCACACCAAATTATGAAAAGGACTTCGAGTTGTATGTGCATGAATGTGATGGATGTGCTTTGGCTGTGTTAATGCAGGAACATGGGGGGAAGAATAGGCTGTGCGGTTACTTTTCCTCCACCCTTGATCCTGTTGCATGTGCTTTACCGAGATCTTTGAGAGCTGTCGCTGCTGCTGCTGCATCTGTAAAACAGAGTGAGGGTATGGTCTTAGGCCATGCTTTAACCTTGTTGGTACCTCAATCTGTAGACGTTCTATTAAATAAAACGCAAACACAACACCTTACTTCCGCACGATTAACGAGATATGAATTGATCTTGTTTGCACCGCATATACAAATTAAAAGATTTTGTGTATTAAATCTGGCTGAATTGTTACCTCTTCCGCAAGATATTGCTTGCAGTGACAAAACGTTCCATGGCTGCCTTTATACCACAGAACAAGAAACTAAACACAGGATTGATTTGAAAGCTACACCTTTGACCGATCCTCAAGGGGAGCTGTTTTGTGATGGCTCCTGCTTCAAACTTCTGGATGGTACATCCACTGCTGCTTATGCCATCACTACACTAAGTACGATTGTGGAAACCAAGAGAATTTTGCATAACTCCACGCAAGCCTCAGAGATCATTGCACTGATTCAAGCTTGTGAACATTCCGAAGGGCTTACAGTGAATATATATACTGACAGCCAATATGCCTTTGGGGTGGTTAACAACTTTGGTAGATTATGGGCAGAACGAGGTTTCTTGACCTCACATTGAACGAAAATCCAATAAGGCACCTTGATAGTTCAGCTACTCTCAGCGCTTGCGCTTCCCACTCAATTAGCAATTATGAAGTGCATCGGCACATCAGGAAATCATAGATGATGTAGGAAAAGGGAAGTCTTTTGCTGATCAGATAGCTAAAGGGACTGCTTCTGACCTCCATTCAGATATGTACGCTATAAGGGAAGCCATAAACACTTGCACTATCGATGAAGGGATTGATTCCATAAAACATATTCAAGCAGATGCCACTCTAGAAGAAACCAAGCAATGGGCTGAGGGCTTGGAAAGGTTAGATGAAGAAGGGTGTTGGGTGGATAATTCAAAGGGAAAATGGATGTTGCCTGACGCGTATGTCACCACAATTATCACAATGGCCCATGGTCCCACTCATATATGTGCTAGGAAGATCTGCAAAATGTTAGAATCCGTCTGGGTAAATGTTAACATCCCAAAAACTGCTGAGCGTTTTATCCAGAGTTGTATGGTCTCTCTACAGCATAAGATGGGGAAGGGTACATCGATGCTGAGGGGTAGTTTTGGTCCACCTTCTGTCCCTTTTTAGGTAATTCACTTCGATTTCATTGAAATGGAGCACTTTAATAACTATAAGTACGTGTTGGTAGTCATTTGTGCTTTTAGTAAATGGGTCGAAGCCTTCCCTGTGAAAGATGCCACAGCAATGACAACGGCGAAGACCATGCTTAAGAAATATTTTCCTAGGTTTGGTTTGCTTAGGGTTATCTGGTCGGATAATGGTCCACATTTTATTGCTGCTATTATTCTGCAAGTATGCGTGGGATTACAGATCGATAAACAGTTCCATTCGGCTAGACATGCTCAAAGTGCTGGACTTGTAGAATGTCACAATGGTATTTTGAAAAATTAAATTGCTAAGGTTTGCGCCGGCAGCAATTTGAAATGGCCGGACGTTTTACCGATAGCACTCCTATCAATGCGGACAACCCCACAGACTAGGACAGGGCTCTCCCCATTTGAAATCGCCATGGGGAGACAAGCCAATATTTGGCACTTCCCCAAGCCTAATATCTGAAAGATGTAGAGCATTTACTTCTCTCTGAATCCTGTGATCGGTTAACTCAAAATCTGTATTTGATTTATCAACAGGTGCGAGAAGCCCTCCCAGTTAAATACGAGGGGCCAGGTCATAGAATTCGACCCGGCGACTGGGTGCTCACAAAGTCATTTGAGAAAGTATCCAGTCTCGCACCGTGCTGGAAAGGGCCATACTAGGTCCTTTTGGCCACACAGAGGATACCTTTCCCTTTGCCACACGAAGAAGAAGATAAGAAGAAACCTACTTGCTCTGTTCCCAATGATCAGTCAGTTTTGAACAGCATCAAGGGTGTTTCAGAGACACTTCCTGAGCCCGTGGGGCTTGGGGAGATTGCTGCACTGTCTCTGAACTCTTCTACAGATCCTTCTACACCCTTGCACGATTCTGTTGCCATTTCATCACTTCCATCAGGAAGCAACGACACACTGTTCGCAGATCACACAGTACCAGGAGTCTCAAGGTACAATCTGCATCCACGGCACTAGACTTACTGCACAGCACGGCTGTGCCCACAAGAAACGATTGTTGAGAGTGTCCTTTGCCACTTTTGCTCTGAAGTATAAGTGAGTGGCTGGAGACTGGCTAGAACTATCTTAGATCAATAAACCACATGATCAAGAGATCACCAGCAAACAAACTACGGAGTTTCCACAGGAACTTTTCGGGAAAGAGCTTTTTAGGAACAATGCCTGTCGTTATCCCTACTCATGCGGAGCAATCGACTGATGGTGTGGCCAACAAAGACATTGGACAATCAAATGCCTGGTCCTTAAGGATGTATTGTGTTCTTGTTTTAACCAGTCTTACAGTATTGATTGCTTTTGGGTTTTGGTATATAGAGGGGTGTGTCCACTTGAAACATTTTTGCCTACTGAGAATGTTCCCACTAAGTGTACACCTTTCTTGCACCTGCACACTCTATCTCCAAGGGACTCTCAGCACAGACAGAGCTATCACAACAACACACGTCTGTTAATAATTAACGCAACTCATGCGATTCTAAATAGAACAAATTGTTGGATCGGTTCACATTTGCCACAGCATGGGGAAAAAGGGTTGGGCTGGTATATTCATCCTTTGCCTTTAACTACTGCATGTTATGCCTCTCTAAGGGCACTATGCTTTGGTCGTTGCAATGATAGCATCTCAGGGAACTTTGAATGAGTTTGAGAGGTGAGTCCTGACGCCTCTCGGATGCTTACTTTTTGCAAATAGGAGCAAGCTTAATGTTGCTTCCATTAGGCCTTCCGATAGACTATCTTGACCTTTCAAATCATTGATGTCTTTCAAGATGGCTCCTGTAGGCAACCGGGATGCCACGCAACCTTCTTACACTATCAATCATAGCCCCACCTCTGTCTCTTTCTGCATACAAAGGAATGGTACTCAGTCAATGGGCAATTTCGAGGGTTGTACCAATGTTGCAAACTTGACCAGTGAGGACAGACCTTTGTATGTAGGTGAGCCTGTCTATTTTGTTTGCTGTAATGAAGCTTATCCGTGGCTACCTAGGGATTGGCAGGGAACCTGTTATTTGGTTATCCTGTTACCATGGGTATATGTAGCTAGTACCACTGAGATCTATAGCGCTCGTCCAAGGCGGGACGAGAACGGTGATACTCCTTCACAAGTCATGGGTGATGTAGCAAAATCCTTTGTACCATTTTGGGGACAGATCATGAATTCCGAGGATATTAGGAGACTAGCAAGCGTATTGGAGAGAACCATCAACCGGACCACTGACATACTCTACAATATGACTCTAGAGAAAAAAGCAATTAGATTAGTGGCTCTTCAGAACCGGATGGTGTTAGACGTCATCCTGGCTGAGCGTGGTGGAGTATGCAAATTGGTGGGGTCCGCTTGTTGCGTTTTCGTACCTGACTCCTCCCCAACCATATTTAAGGCAATACAAAATCTGCATGTCCTAAGTTCAGAAGTGCATGTTCCCGAGGGAAACTGGGATCTTAGTGCTTAGTTCTGGGACTTTTTATGGTCTTGGGAATGGAAGCTTTTTTCAGTCTTGATGGTAATCCTTGGTATTCTGTTGTTCTGTTGTTGTTGCATACAATGTCTTCCTGCCATATGTTCGATGTTAGGGGGATGTTGTGCGCAAACGGTAGGTACATTAGGACCGAAAGTGCACACACCTGAGAAGATGACTAATGTTTTTGTAATGAAGGATATTACTGTCAAAGATTTAATGGCAATTGATATATCTGATGAATGTGATTCAGGATGTACAGATGTTGAAACGTGGAGTTACGAGTAAAGCAACAATTTATTTTTTTGTAAAGCTCTTGGCTTAGGCTAAAAGGAGGGTTTGTTAAATGGTAAATGTTTAATGCCTCCTTCATATTTATATTGGCCTAAGCCTAGTCGCTCTACGAGGAAAACCGCGTTGCAAAGTTCAATTTTAGGTTGACTTTGCCGCCATTTTAAGATTTGTCCGCCATTTTGATTTCCACTCGTGTGTTTCTTCGTTCTAAAATGGCAGACTATGTTTTCAACTTGCAACTAGGCTTCTCGACCTTTGAGTTCTGTTAATGTTTAGACTGTCCAAGAGCCCACTGTTTAGACTAGGCAATAAGGTCTTGCACTGCATATGAACTGTTGTTTAAGTGTTGTCTGCGCTCACGAGACTCATCCTTGAATGCATATTGGGGATAATGTAGAACAAACCTCGAGCATAGACACAGGCCGAACGCAATTGTAAAGGGACATTGAATGATGTTTACTGCAAGATTCGAGAACATACATCGCCATTGTGCCACCACTGAAATGCAAACCTATGTAATCCCTTGTATAATATTGTATGATCCGTATGTGAACTAGGCACAAACTCTAGACCACAAATTATTAACGTGAAGAGCGGCTGGACAATATTACTCAAAATTGTATAAAAGTATGAACGTTTAGACGTCCTGCTCTCTCACCTCTCTCTGTCGGGCTGGTACACATTGCGGGGTGTTGAGAGCCAGATAGCTATCTGTGTTCACTTTGTAAACTGTACAGTAATAACAGATGTGTGAATCTTTTCAGCCCGTGATTGGTGTATTTCCTTTGTGGTACTCAGCCTCGATATTTCCTTGTTCTTTCAACTGCACCTGACACTACTACTGTGACCACTCCACCTGACTATGTATTCCCTGGCTGCAGGCTTGCCCTCAAAGCATATGCAATGTTAAGCACTGTATTGTCACGCAATTATGTATAGCTATATCTTTTATGCTCTCTGACATGCACATTTTTGCACTATATTGTATGTGTGTATGCACACGCATGTACCTGCCTGCGACAAGCACTGTAACTAAGCTTTGAGACTTCTTGTACTGCTGCGCCCAGCTACCTAAGGGTTTGGTGCGCATTATCAAATCAATAAACAAACTATCCACTTCCTGGATTTCTCAGTTCAACCCAACATCATTACTATATTGCACTATACTGCATGAACATGTTATTCCTTTATTGTACGGATTTACTGTGTATTTCTTATTATGTAACTAACTGTATACATTCATTTTTACTGTTTATTCCTTATTCTGTGTATTCCCCATTGTGCATCTAAATGTTTATATTCCTTTTTTTGTAATGACTTACTGTGTACTGCTCACTGTAAAACTACAATAATGCATGTCCTTGTAATGCGCCCAGATACCTCCGGGTTTGAAACAGGAACATTTGCCAAATGTTTTCGAAAACGTGTCTGCTTACGCGTCGGATAAAAGAGAGACAGGTGGAATTTCCTTTACTTTGATATGCTGGTTCTTTTCTTTCCACAAATTACTTAAAACACAAATTGCTGCCCCCTGTTTGAGCACATCCTCAAGAATATGACCACAGAGTATCAGCAAAAATGTGATGGCGAAGTGAAACATGTCATTATTTACCACAACCCTCTTTCCGGCTGTAGTATTTGTGCTACTGTTGTTAAAGTTGCCTTCATTAGCACCCACAATCAGGTCTGCGATTGAGCGACTAGGTGTAACAGGTGTAGCAGGACACAAATTGGGGCGGACAGATAGCCTCTGCTGGGGCACACTATGACTGTGTGTCGAACCATCAGTGTCAGGTGCCAACTGCAATCCCTCAATTGGTACCAATAACTGGAGGTGCAATGCTTCCCCATTGCACAATGAATAACCCAGTTCTAAAAGAGAATTATTGTTAATATCACCCAGCGATAATTGGTGTTCTTGAGGGACAAATTGGCCTGTATATGTATGTGATGATTTTTCCGTTGTCAGAAATAGCAGGAGGGGGAGAGCAAACCCCCTTTAGAGTTCAGCTGATCCGTTTACTGGTGAGAGCATCATTTGTAGCCTTTGGCTTTCCCATACGTTTGGGCTTCCTCAAATTGTTATTGCAGGGCTTACTTGGAATTTTACCCAGCATAGTTCACCAACACACCAGCCACCAAAAATGTGCCGCCCAGTACAAAGATACTTTTGACCAGAAGAATGTAAAAGTTAGAAAAACAGAGCCAAGCGGCCTTGCGTTAACAAAAGTAGGTAGGCTGAAATGGGGTGGGCCCACCGACCCACGGCCCCCAATGGACTACAAGACGAACACTTTGGCTCCCATTGCGCTCGTCACCGAGCGATTCATGCTGCAACCATAGTTGTGTCTCTGTCCAGAAGAAACAAGCTCCCACTCCAACAATGGTCTGGAAGAAAAGACTGTGACCACCAAAGCCCACCCGGACTCCCACTCCAAACTGCGCTTCATGCTGCAACCAGAGTTATGTCTTCATCCAGAAGAAACGAGCTCTGCCTCCAACAATGGTCAGGAAGAAAACACTGTGACCACAAAAGACCACCCTGGCTCCCACTCCACTCTCTGTAGACATAACATCGATCTTGGAAGCAATGCTGTCCATTTCAGTGACTTTAGAGAAAATGTTAGCAGTGCATAATGCCAGGACAATTCACATTACATGCACAATTGGGCTTCTGTCTCAAAGTCTCAACGAGGATACCTCACTGAATATCTTTATGTCATGGAGAATCAACCGAATCATGTGCATATTTGCTTTGGTGAGTGATGAATGATTCGTGTTTCATCCAGCGTCTTCAATTTCGACTTATAGCTCTATTCTTGTTTAACTTTTTAATTGCTGGGTGAGAATGATGAATGTTGAGGTAACTGCTGAGGAACAATGAATGTCGATATGTCCGTAATGTCCCATAGATTGCACTTGATGAATACACAGTATCCTAAATATGCAGAATATAAATACAGCATTTTGGAGGAATTCAACCTACACTGGCAGGGTTCATTACATACATTGTTTGACATTTTAATTGACAGGAAA
The DNA here is from genome assembly GCF_040938575.1 of Ambystoma mexicanum. Taxonomy (NCBI): domain Eukaryota; kingdom Metazoa; phylum Chordata; class Amphibia; order Caudata; family Ambystomatidae; genus Ambystoma; species Ambystoma mexicanum. Next base: position 603,392,186 of record NC_090930.1, on the reverse strand, counting down.
TGCATTCGGCAATATGTATGTGATCTAAATGAACGTTTTGTTTGAGCTTGCCTTCATAATTATTTTAAGAGTAACAGTTGTACACATGTCTAACCATACGTGTTCAAAGAAGTATGCATGTAAACCACGAGTGAGCAAGCGACGCAGTTACTTCCACGCAACAGTTAATGTGATGGCCATTGCAAAAAAATAGTACAAAGCAAATGGCAGATAGCCGAGGCTGCCGGGGAATGTCCCGTGGGGCGTCCCAGGGGTAGCATGGAGAGCACACGGTCTGCTTAATGTCGGCCAGTCAGCAGGTAATTAAGACAGAAGTGTAGCTTGGAGCTATCAGCAGGTGTCCATGAGAACAGGAGGGTATCAAAGCCGGGCATTGATTTTGCCGCATTTATTTCTGCACCCTTGTGAAATATAGATCTACCACAGTGCTTTAATCCAGTTTTGCTGAACATTGTGGATTATCCAAATCCAAAAAGGACACATCTGTTTCACATTAAGATAACGTTTTGATGGAACTGCAATCAAACTCAGATGTATGTCCTCTACATGCATCATACACGCCCATGCAGACTCAATTTATGACATACAAATTGCATCTGAATAAGGATTCATTTTTTAGGAAAAACAGTTGCGTTAAGTTCCAACACATTTCTATTAAACAACGTGCACATCAAATAAGAAAGGTTTCGTTGTTTTAACGGAACTATACAAAACATAATTGTTGCCCCATTGATCTGTTATTGCCATTTTTACAAATGGATATTGAGGTGGGGAGAGTGTACATTTAATGTATGGGCACACAATGTGGCATTGCAAGTTAAACATAGTCCACTGTAGGGGTGTGACTGGTGTCGACCTGTGCTCAAATGTTTCACTTTGAAATCATGATCAATTTGACATGTGCTTATGAGTGCTAGTGGGTGGGTTTCCACTGTTGGCTTCACTGTTTTCTTGCCCTTTCCCTGCATGTGAATGGAAGCAACATAAGTGAAAAAACCTCACGGTCCCGTGCTCACCCTTCAATGCCTCCTAGCACTTCCGATCTTTCTCTGCACTTACCACGCTTCTTTGAAACCCGGTGCAATCTAGTCCGACTGTGGATCTCTTCAAATCACAGCTTTAACTTCACATGCTTGCTAAAGTGGGATCGCCCTGTGCCTCCTGCGCCACCTCCTCCAGTGCCTCAAAATAATGTAATAATGCCCTGTTGTACATTTGCAGAGTGCTCCTCTTTAGTTTTAAGCACTTTCCCCCCAGGTTAATGTTATGTTTGTAAGTAACCTATGCAATATGTATTTTTAATTGTTTGTTTATTTTTCTCATATCATTGGCCTATGTCCCTCTTCGTTCAACTCCTCATAAACTGGCAAGGCACATGTTCTAACCTTTGTGCTGTTGTAGAGTCACCCTTTGGGGGATGCACCCCCATTTCTTTCATGTATCCATTCTGATCAAAATAGCAATTCATGTTTGACAAATAAATAAGAATATAAAATGAAACATGCAACATAATATTCCCCAGTGAGCTAATGCAACCATATTAGTTGAGCTAGGATAAGATGGCATTTCTTACATCTAAATAGAACTCTCCCAGCTAGCTCTGCATTCCCTTAAGTCGGTATGGCAGTTGATACAAACTGTTGTAGACCAGAAAGTCTGGCTGTAGTGCAAGTCAGTATACTCGACATATTCACACACCAAGGTAATACATGATCTAATAAGATTTCCCAAAGGGATGGGCATTTAACATCCATAAATATCAATGTTTGGCAATTTATTTTATTTAAGAAATTGTGAATAACTTTTTGTTTTATTAAAAACGTTGTTTATAGTTTGATTAACAAACTTTTACAACTTTCATTTTCGTTTCATGTTCATACATCCTTTTTACATACAATTTACATACATTTTCCAACAGGGTCATTTTTACATAGAGTTTACATGCAATTTCCAACAATAAAACAATATAAACATCTAAAACAATTAAGAAATGTTCCCATGTGAAATTTCCTCCATTTTCATCAATTATCTACATTTAAAGGAGGCTACCTTTTAGCAGCCACAAGCATGCAGATAGATTTTTTCAATTTTTTAGCATCATATTAACGTCAGAAAGTTCTGGGATGTCAAAATATCTCCTTTTGCCAATCAAATATTTAAACTGTTAGATTAATACCTCTCATATAATTAATTTGCTATATGGCTTTGTGTCGCTTACATGAGGAAGAGCCCTTCACTATTAAGCTTACCCACTAATTTAGAGAGATATTATCAGACCATATTTTTAATAGAAATGCAACTTATTTCTGATTTTGTGTGTTTTTATTCAATATTTAAGATAGAAAGGAATCACATAAGCTGTAGAATCGATTTGGTGGTACTACCCCACATGCATGCAAGACAAAGCCATTTTCTTGTAGCGGCCAAGGCACTCCCTAGCTTGATTCCAAATATTTATTTGCATTCTATTTCAAAGTAAACACAATCAATAGTCAAGTGCTTTAAAGAGTCCTGCATGTTGGACTCTGCAGAATCTGCAGCTATCCCCAGATGAAGCATCAATAAGCGTTGCCCAATGTTTTGTTCTTTCTAATGTTAGCAGTTGATGTAATTTAATTCTCAAGTATAACAGGCCGATTCATGTAATTCCTCACAAAAGTGTCGCACGCGGCTGGCGCACAGAGTGCCCGTGCGAATGTCTGTGCCAGCCGCGTGCGATAAAATCAATTTCCGCGCACAGCGTATTCATGGATTCTCACCTCCAAAAGCAGACGTGGTGCAGAGTGGCGCAGCGACCCTGCAGCAGCGCCAGTTACGCCCCCAAGAACGCCCTCGCGCAAGGAAAAGCCATCAAGATTGCCAAACCATCGCAAAGGGCTGCGCCAACCCTGTACCAGTTTACCGGACAGGCAAACAGCAAACTCAAAGTGGGGAACGCGTATTACAGGTTTCGGGAACACGCGTGCGCGAGAAGTTTCACACGCGATCTGGCCTGGGGGAGCGTGTGCATGTATATCAGGGGTACGCGAGAAGTCGAATACGCGAATGGCCTGGGTGCGTGTATTTCAGAGGTGCGTGAGAAGTTCCACACGCGAATGGCCTGGGCGCGTGTATTTCAGGGGTGCGCGAGAAGTTCCACACCGAATGGCCTGGGCGTGTGTATTTCAGGGGTGCGCGACAAGTTTCACACGCGATCTGGCCTGGGGGAGCGTGTGCGTGTATTTCAGGGGTACGCGAGAAGTCGAATACGCAAATGGCCTAGGTGCGTGTATTTCAGGGGTGCACGAGAAGTTCCAGACGCGAATGGCCTGGGCACGTGTATTTCAGGGGTGCGCGAGAAGTTCCACACGCGAATGGCCTGGGCGCGTGTATTTCAGGGTTGCGCGAGAAGTTCCACACGCGAATGGCCTGGGCGCGTGTATTTCAGGGGTGCGCGAGAAGTTCCACACGCGATTGGCCTGGGCGCTTGTAGTTCCGAGGTGCGCGAGAAGTTCCACACGCGATCGGGCCTGGGGGAGCGTGTGCCTTTATTTCAGGGGTGCGCGAGAAGTTCCACACGCGTTTGGCCTGGGCGCGTGTAGTCCAGAGGTGCGCGAGACGTTTCACACGCGATCGTGCCTGGGGGAGCGGGTACGTGTATTTCAGGGGCTCGCGGGTGGTTTTACATGCGATCGGGCCTGGGGGAGTGGGGTACGTGTATTTCAGGGGTGCGTGAGAAGTTCCACACGCGATTGGGCTGGGTGCGGGTATTCCAGGGGTGCGCGGGAAGTTTTACACGCTCGCCTACAACACTTGGCCAATCCGGAAACACGTACACCAGCAGGAAGTAGGCGTACATCCACCTGCACAGCATAAAAGTGCACGCAAACAACAAACAAGCTCAGACGCCAGGATGAACATACCGTTCCCAGCAGCAGTGGCCGTGGGATACCGCAGGAGGAGGAGGAGGATAGTCCGGGCCAGAATTTTTACACCCAGAACCAGCCTTTTTGGGATGCCTGATGACCATGTGTATGGGAGGTACAGGTTTCCACCTCACATAATACTTGACCTGGTCAGTGAGTGAGAGGATGACCTCACATCAACCACCCTGTGCTCCCAAGCACTCAGCCCCCTGGAGAAGGTCCTCAATGTACTGAACTTCCTGGCCACTGGATCATTTCAGCGGACAAGTGCCATAGTGGGGGGGTGTCACAGGCCACGCAGTCACGCTGCCTACACCAGGTCTTGGCCATCATCACTGCACGCCCATCAGTCCGCAGGCACATATACCTGCCCAGAACACCTGCAGAAAGGCAGGCTGTCGCCCAGGATTTCTACAGGGTGGCACAATTCCCCAAAGTGCTAGGTGCCATTGATTGCACCCATGTGGCGCTACGTCCCCCCAGGGCAACTGAGCACATCTATAGAAACCGCAAGCACTGCCATTCCATCAACGCCCAGGTAGTATGTGATTCCAAGGAAATCATAACCTCAGTATACGCCAACTATCCAGGCTCCACCCACTACAGTTTCATCTACAGAATGTCTACTCTAAACCGGGACATAGAAGCTGGGCGGCATGGCGATACATGGCTGCTCGGTGAGTATAAATGTCACTGCGCATGCATGCATGTCAGATACTGAGTAATGTCACAACCCCACTAATGATACCCATCACCACCTCCCCAGGGGACATTGCCTACCCTCTCAGCACCCACATGATGACGCCAATTCGGAACCCCACCACTCCACCCCAAGTAAGATACAACACAGCCCACATTGCAACCCGGGGCATCGTGGAGCGCACATTCGGAGTGCTCAAGTCACGCTTCCGCTCCCTTGACCGTTCTGGCGGGCAGCTGTTATACGCTCCCCCAGTAGTGTGCAGGATCATAGTGGCAGCATGTGTCCTGCACAACGTTGCAACACGCCGGGGCCTGGCCGTGGACATGGTGGTGCCCCCACATCCCCAAAAACATGCATGCCCACTGCGCATGGGAGGGGAAAGGGCACGGGGTGAGGCAGCCCGTACGCAGCTCGTGGCTAATTAGTTCACATAAAATCACACCCCTGTGGAGTGCACACAGCCCTGGCACATACCAGCTGACAATCAATGATGATTGTAACTGACAATTATGATGTGTCAATGGACAGTCAACTGTAACAACCACATACCAGCCTGAGATTGTACATCTGGAAGTGTTCCATTGTGTGCTTCCCTACCTACACAAACACCACCAATGCTGTGTTCAAAAGACACACTTCTATGCTGCTAAAATCATTACCCCCTTACAAGACACAACATGACAACAATGCCATGTCACCCAACCCCTCCCCAGCACCGCCACCCAACACACCATGGCATGACATGCCATGTGAGAGCAAACAAAGTCATCCCCCAAACATGACACGTGTCACAATGTACAGTGTCCCTAATGGAAACTGGCCACACACAATATGCCCACATAAATGTAGAAACAACAACACACATGACCAAATACTTACCACAATACAATCGACATAGCATAAACATGACAGTACTAATGCAAAGGATACGTAGTCTTACAACATGAGAATGCCAGCACATCCACCACCTCCAACTGTACAGTGTTGTTGCCACGCACATCTGGAAGTCCACTGCTCACAACATGAGCTCCATCTCCAAAGTGGACGGCCTTGTGAAGACATGAGCAATGAACCTGCAAATTAGGAGGGAGACATGGATGCACAAGCACATATCAATACACCATACAGTGCACAATACAACAACACTATGCACTAGGAATGTATACACAGCATTGACTACAGACTGCCCACACATGTCGTGGGAGTCCAACGTCACTGTGTAAGTCACTGTCACTTGGGCACACCCTTTGCAAGCCCATGGAAACAGGAAGCAGGAGGGGTGTGTGTCTCACGAACCCAAGCATCTAACCCAAACAGAACAAGCCTGCATGTGCCCAGCCGGAATACAGTGGATGCCCACGGGAGCCACACAAGGCAACACACTGCAACAAAAAATCAAAAATCAAAAATGGCCATGTGTGGGCCACGGGGTGTGGGGGAGGCCACCCAGGAGGTCCGAGGACAGGGTGCCCACCAACAGCCACCTGCGTGAATGTTGGGGAAAAAAAACACCTCCATGGGCTCATGGCCTGCACGACTACTAAATTGTGGGAGATTCACTGCTGGATTCGCTAACCTCAACCTCTGCTGCTGCTGCCACAGGAGGTGGTGGTGCTATGGGAGGCAGTCCACGCAAAGCCCTAGTTTGGTCCTCCATGGCAGCAAGCATGCGGGTGTGGAAGGCCTCGTTCTGGAGGGATATGGTGCGGAGATACCCATGCAACACCCAACGTGTTGCCCGGACCTCCGCTCGAGTTGCCCGGGCCTCCGGCCGAGTTGCCTTGATCTCTGCTGAGAGCGTACGGGTGACGCGCTCCAGCAGCTGTTCCGTCCTGGTGACAGTGGAAGCCTCAAGGTCCACAAGAGTCTGCCTGAGGTGCCGGACCTCTCCCCTCAGGGCTTCCCTCTGTCCCTGGGCATCTATAGAAATTGATTCCCTCAGATTGTCCAGGGCCGCCTGTCTGTCCCTGTTGGACGCCAACATGTCCTCCCTGACTGATTGGCAAATGGAGTCTGTTGCCTGCTGTAGTAGCTCCATCTGCCTTTCTGGGGGGACAATGGAAGTGGTCACCCTCTCCATGGCTTGAGCAATCATTTCTGATGATGCTGCCTGTTGGTTGGCCATACCGTAAATGGATTGCTCTCATGCGGTATTGCCCGGTGGCGGACAGCCACCGCGTTGGCGGGCACCACACCTGTCTGAGGCAAGGCGAACTGCGCCTTGCTGTGTCGGCACTGCCTGAGGCTGCAGGACTGCATTTCCCCTCTGAACTGCTGGCCCAGGAACAGAATCAGATGTTGCGGAGCGTGGCCCTGCATCCGTAACCACCACAGGCGCACCTACCAACACTGACATCCCCATAGTGGGCTCTACCCCTGATGCAGGTGGGTCGGACAGAACAGTACCCCTTCCATGAACACATACCTGCGAATCCACATAGGTCTCATCCGAATCAACACCTGAAAAGAGTTCTGGGGAGGTGCAGCCAGGGACACCCCTGGACAATATGGCCTGCAGCAAGGGAGGGTTCTCCCCCACCACCAAACCACGTCCCCCACTGGTGCCTGGTCGTGCTTCAGATCCCTCCTGGGCCTGCACCATCTCCTCTCCCTCAACAGCATCAGGTGCGTCATCCTCTGCAATAACATGAAAGACAAAAAATGGAAACAGGCATTAGCACCATGGCACGCTATTAGGCCAGACAAGCTACAGTACCAGTACTTGATTTACACATGTCCCACATGACTATACCCTCCCATGCATGCACTGTCCATGAGTTGGAAGGGGAGGAAAATGTCAGACACTGATGACACCAAGATGGGAGAGCAACACATCAGCTGCATGCTGGCTAGCAGTGCCATCACACATTGGCCTGTGAGTGGCATGTCCAATACACATACATGACACATGCCATCACACAGATGGCATGTACCATAGGCATGTCATATATGTGACAATAGGGCAGAGTGATGCGCAGTAGAACCACGTGAATCTCTACAATCAGCCTGAATGAACACAGCTAAATACGGAACAATGTTGTAGCAAGATGCCACTTCAAGGGCAACTGACGCGATGTAGTGCAAAACGCCTACTGTGGGCAGAAGGGATGCTGTAATACCCAAATCCTGGGGCGCCGAATGCATTGGATGAAGCACATGGGTGGCCCAAAACACTCAGGCACACACACCCTGACCTGGCACTCAACCAGAACCCCTCCCACAAACAACATACACATGGATCACACACACATGCATGTGCACTCACTGGACAATGCCTCGTAATCTGGCAGTTCTCCCACACCTTGGATCTGCTCCTCTGTGGCGTAGGTCCCAGCAACATGCTCATGTAGAGTGAGTTCAATGTCCTCTTGTGGAGACCCACCTCCAGTCACCAGAGTTACGGCATGACTTGAGGCCAGCTTTTTCTTTGCCCTATGCTTAAGGTCGTTCCAGCGCTTGTAGCACTCAACAGCTGTGCGCCTCATAAACTCAAGGGCACTTATGCTCTCCGCGATGGACTGCCAGTGTGCCTGACGTCGAGCAGGTGTAATCCTACACCCTGAAGTGACCAACATTTTGGTGTCATGTTCGGACACATACTGCACAAGTGCATCCAGTTCGGCATCATTTAAGCTAGGCTTCCTTGGCGTGCCGGACCGTGTAGCCGTGTCGGGGTCATCAGCCTGTACTGGACGAGCACTCTTCCTCTTTCTTTTTGTGGGTGGTGGGGATCCGGAGTGCCCTACGCCGCTCTGGACACTAGAGGCAGGAGCACCGGTGGACTGTGTAGTAGTAGTGTGCGATGGCACACTGACCACATGACTTTCTGCAGGCATTAGCTGAAGTGTGATGATGGCAGGGGGAACCTCAGTCTGATGTACCGGGACCAACACTGTCCTGGCTGGGAGAGTCAGAGCTGGGGTGGACGGAGCTGCAGCTGCCCCTGCAGCCTCCCCACCCCGCCTACTCGGAGCAGCAGATGACATGGCTGCCCCTGTACCACGTGGCCTGGTGACACTGGCTTGCGCCGCCACCCGTGGCCTAGACTTGGTGACCTGGAAGTCAGCCTGGGAGTCACCCTGTGCTAGGTCAGGTGCCACAACGGGCCGGTCCAACAAGGGCTGAGCAGGGATGGTGTCAGCCACGTTTCCCTCAACCACGGGGGGGATGTGTGTCCCTGATTGGTCCTCCACACGTGGGGGGCTAGGGGGAGTCTGCAAATCCTGGCCACATCCCCTACCGCGCCCACCACGCCCACCTCTTGAGGCTCGGCCACCTTTGCCACCCTTACCACTTGCTCGCCTCCCAGCCATGGCACTGATGGAGTTGTGCGTATGGGAGTTGCAGTGGACAATTGTCCTGGGCATTTGGGGATCAAAGGGGTAGGGTACTAGATGGAATTCGTACCCAAGTGCTCTAACAAGGCTGTATGGAACCCCTGGGGAAAGATGACGGGTCACGCAATGCACAGGCACCCCTAAAACAGAAAATGACGTGCACGCGACCCCTCGTAGACCACGTGCGTGGGAAAAGGAACCTGCACTACGCTGTGGCACCCAGAAACACAAAAATGAACGTATGCGTGTCACACGCAGCCTACAATGACCTCTGATGGGGTACGCTACACACGGGGCTAGCACAGTTGGTAAATACGTGCGCGACTCACCGTCTGCCTGGGAAAAGAGCGTGAAAAATACGCGCGTGTGCGCGTTGGCAACACCCCCGCCAAAAGAAGATTTGTACACTGTCTGAGGAGACAGGACAAAAGGAGAAGTCAACGCTGTTTGAGGAAACAGGTCGAAGAGAAAATCAGAAAAATACTGACAGAGGTAACAGGGAGTACGAACTAGAAACGCTGTGAAGTAAATCGCGTGTGAACTGACAAGAAGTACAGATTTCACCCACTCGCTCTCCACGGGAAGCACATACAAGGAAATTACGTACTACACGTACCTTTTAAACCGCACCACACGTCCAACGTCACTTCCGCGTATACGCACTGAGGCACTATCCTCCAATTATGCGGGCTGACACTCGGACGGGCCGTTTTTGGTCTTGTAACATTCCCCCGTGTACAGGGACACGCCTGCGCATGTCACGTCACAGACGCGCCTGCGCTGTCAGGGCCTTTGGTCCAATGGAATCGCGTACACAGGCCAATCATGTGTGGAACTTCTTGCGCACCCCTGAAATACACGCGCCCAGGCCAATCGCATGTGGAACTTCTCGCGCACCCCTGTAATACACACGCCCAGGCCAATCGCGTGTGGAACTTCTCTTCTTCTTCTTTTTTCCTGCGCAGGGAGGCTACTGCCTACTTTCGTGTGGTGGACATGTATGGGCCTGTGTGCGTCTTTGGCCGTGCGCTGTTTTTCCCCTATTCGATTCCATGAATACGTGTTGTAGGCGAGCATGTGGGCGTTCTGCGCACTTGCCTCCTGTACTTCCCCCGTGATGCCCACATTTTCACGAGTTGTTCCCCATTCTACGTGTAATGCCCCGTGTTACGCCTACTTTTGTTATGTGCGCCGCGCTATGTGCGAATTCGCCTTAAATGGCCTTATCCCACGGCGTTTGGTGACCTGTGCGCCAGCGTGCGCCGCGCACTTTTATCAGCACACATCCCACATTTTGCGCGTGCACGGACTTCCATGAATAGATGTGCGATGTTTTCTGTGCGATAATCGCACTTGCACTGCGATTTACGCTATTTCACTGCGAATCGCACGTTTTCGCGCGCGTGCACCATTTTTTCGGCGCACATTGATTCCATGAATCGTCCTGTAAGTCTCTTGCTCTAGGACATGGAAATTGCAACAGGTATGGCTTATGCGGTGATCGGGATGTGGCAAATTTGGCCGCTTCTTTATAGGTTTTAAATTTGTCAATAGCATTTATTGTTTTGCACCAGTCATACGCAAATAAACAAAGTTTAACATGCGCTTGCCGGAATTCTAGATCAGCCGGGGTTAGTGCTATATCAGCCAGTAATGCTTCCATTTTCCTGTAGAAATGTTCAATAGATGGAGGGTTGGCAGTATTTAACATCAACCCCAAATCTTCGTACAAAGAATTTTTTGGGGCAAATAGCATTTTTCCCAGGTTTGATAATTGCCCCCAGTTATAGCTGGCAGACAAGGACGTTAATCCCAATTCCTGCCTTAGTACCACATTAGGTAGGGAGTTGGCCAAGCGCAACACACCCTTCCATAGGCGTCCTTTTAGTTGATCAAGGAATTGATCTATATCTGCCAAACACATATCGAGTGCGTAGAGTATTATCGACTCCACTTTGAGAGTGTAAAACTCAAAGAGAGGAAGCAAATAAAACTTGCAGTATTTGTTAAGTACCATACGCATTTGAGTAGTAAGAATTTTGGCTTTTTCATTCATTACGTTCTTCCACATTATGCTTCCATTAGAGTCAGATATTATATAACCCAGATATCTAATTGTGGATGCCCTAGGAATGAGGGTGCTGCCGATGGTCCACTTCCACGAGCATGTGCGTTTCTTGAGATTCTTAAATATAAATATATATGATTTGCCTGTGTTGAACGATGGATTGTGAGAAGAGCAATATTCAGCAAATAGGGACAACTTTGTTTGCAGGCCTGAAGGTGTACGGTCAAAAATCACAATATCGTCAGCGAAAGCAAGCCACTGAATTTTTAGATGACCTAATCTTGCAGGGTAGCTGATTTGTTGCACCCAAATGTCATTAATGCCACATAAGTACAAGTTAAATAATGTGGCTGCTAAGTTGCAGCCCTGCTTGACCCCTACCCCAATAGGGATGGGATTGGTGGTTGTTCCTGCCTGGTTTACTCTGACATAGTAAACAGTGTTTGCGTGCAGTTTTGTTATGAAATATTATGATATGCGATGGGATACCCATCGTGTGCATTTTTTGCCAGAGCATTCCCCGCACCAAGCAATCAAAGGCGGCTGTCAAGTCTATAGAGACCATATACAAGGGCCCTGAATCGGGAATCTTTGTTTTAGCAAGCAAGTGTGCCATGAGCGTTGCATTTAGTGCTGTCCCTATCTGGGCCCGAAAACCAATTTAAAAGTGCGATAGAACATTGTTTTTTTCTGGAAACCATGAAGTTCCCTGAGTAATGGAATTGCAAACACTTTGGCCGCGGCATCTATCAAGGCGATAGGCTGATAATTAGCTGGTTGTCCCTAGCACCCTTTTTGTGGATTGGTACAATTATTGAGCCTAACCAAGAAGAGGGGATAACTAAAGTTGTTAGAACATTATCAAATTGTGATTTCAATAATTTGGCCCAAAGCAAGGGATTGCGTTTTAAAACGCAGGGAGGGATACCATGCGGACCTGCTGTCTTGGAATATTTTAGTGCATTAATTGCAGTCTTGCAGGGACCATAAAGGTATCAGTAATTTAGGAGTGGATGGTTCTTTTGCATTGATGTTATGAAATGTCAGGGGAAGCGCAAATCTGTTCACATAGAACTTAACCCATGATGCAGCAGTTATCGTAGAAGCCTGATTCGTACTTAAAGTGCATGAGTCTGACCTGAGAATTGCCCAGGTTGTATGCCGATCATTACGGCATAATGAGGTTAATATCTTTTGATTGGCCAGATTGTGAAGATGACGTTTTAGATTCATGCATTTATTACGATAGGCATTACAGATCTTTCTTTTCTGTCTCGCGTATTCTTCCAGTGAGCAGGATTTGTTTTCAAGTTTGCATAGTTCAGCATTTTTTAAGCGTTTGACAAGAAGGATTTCAGGGCAACCAATTTGGGGATTTGTGTAATATGAGCTGTTATTTTCATTATGTATTGTAGCCATTACGGCCGCTACCATTTCCAAGTATTTCCTTGGTTGTAATTTGTTTTGTAATTCAAATTTGGGTGTACCCTGGAGCCAACCACGCCAGCCATCAATACGAGCATTCATTTTGTCGAATATTCTATTATTCCATCTGATGGAGATCCCTGGACGAGCTCCTTCCAAAAGGGCTTGGTTTGGCTCTTGATTGAGAACAGCGATAGTGATGTTAATGCTCAGCTGAATTATCATATGATCACCGAGCTCTGGGTCTAGTGTCACAATATATTTATACCGATCCTGGAGATTTGCGGAAATAGCAAAGTCGTCAATACGCAATGCCAGGGGTCCCCTCTTCCAAGTAAACCCGGGTCCCTGCTTCTGAAAAGGCAGAACAACTATGTCCCATAATGCTAGATGTTTATTATGCCCAGTTTTGTATTTATGCAAATAGCTACACCGTCATGTGGTCGTCCTCTCTGACCCATTCAGCAAATACTTGGTGGACAGTGAAACCTGGCAGTACGATTTTTTGTGTAGCCATAGTTTCTTGGCAGAAAAGTATGTTGAAATTATCAACATCGCTCAGTTTATTAAACCATATATGCAAGTTGTGAATAACTTTATGATTTCACCCCATGATACATGAGGGACTTTGTCGCTGAAATTAAAGTCAAATGGCCTTCATATTTCCACCAAGGGATACACCAAAATCTTTGATGGGCTGCAGTGGTAGAGTAGGAGTGGCTTCATTCAAGGGATGGGATAACATCTGAAACACATTGCGCTCTGAAACACATGAGTATGAACGTGATACAAATAAAATATCAATATCAATAAGGACGTGGATAAGTAAAATTAGGCTGAATAGATTACACATAAGAGGACACGTCACACGTATAATAAATACATTGCACTTGTTAGCGTAGCTGCATGCCGTCATTAATATTCCAAACATTATCTATATATTCAGTGAAAACACTTTGTAAAGGGACGTTATGGTAAAGTTACACTAATAAAAACCTAGGAAATTCTGTGAAAAAAACTTTGTTAATGGGAAGTTATGGTAATCAAAGCACCCATAACTTGCAACACCACTTGCACCACTTGCCCTGCTGAGACTAACACCAAGGACATCAAAGATGACATCACACATATCACAAATGGCATTGATGACATCAATGATGACATCTCATACCTAGGCCCACTTGTTTTCTGTTCACTGACATATCTAGGCCAGGTGTTTTTGTTCACTGACAGTCAAAATATGGAAATTCAAAAGATGCTATATATCTAGACGTTAACCATGTTGTATGTATTTAAAGTACTTTCCTTAGGGTTTGGTCTCAGTTCATGGTGCACATACACGGGGCAATAATCAGGCCTCAAAGACACAATTCATTTGTATACATGAAGATGAACTTTAATGTTATTGACATTTTCTGTTGATGTTGTTTCGTTCTTCCTTACTTTAATTTCCCTATATGTGTCTCTGATTTGTATGCATTGTGGGCCTTCCTATGTATTGTTTCTATTAGCACAAGTGTGTAGTAAGGCTTGGATTGTTAGCTATTTATACAATGTATAATATTACTGAAAACTATGATAAAGTAGCCTTCATTATTTTACTGTCCAAAATTACCAGACACAATATTTTGTATTTGTATGGTGCATGCTGCAGCCATTGCTATGTGTATGTGTGATTAGGTTCCTGTATTAAAAACACTACAATATAATGTTTTGTTTAGATGAGTACATTCTTTAATACATTAAGTAGTTCATGAAAGGTCTCCCGATCACCCCTGACATCTTGTTACAAACATTTAAAACACAACCCCTTGAAACTTTTCATCAAAATTAATTTCATATGTGATGTCATCAGTTACATTTGTGATGGCATATTTGATGTCCTGGGTGTTAGTCTTAGCAGTGCATGGTGGTGGTGTGAATTATGGTTGCTCAGCTTGCCATAACTGGAAAATGTAAGTGGGGTTTCAGTTTTATTTGTAACCATAACTTCCCTTTAACTACTTTTAAGATTTTTCACTGAATTTCATAGGTTTTTATTAGTACTAGTTAACCATAATGTTCACCAAAATGTTTCATGATATTACATCACTGTATATAGGTTATTAATCATTACTCTTTTAAAATATATGAAAGAACTGTAAATCTCCTTTAACATACATATTTCTTGCAACGCATACTGATGTGTGTGTCGATATCAGCAGTGCATGCTGGGGATGAAAGTTATAGTTGAATTGCTTAGGGAATGAGGCTCGACCATGTCCCCAGCCCCACCAAACCACCCCTGTTATCCACTGCACTTACCCTGCATTCACTATACCCTCATAATGTGGACAATGACCAGTGCTCATGGCTTGCAGCCATGGCCAGTCTCCACAATCCATGGGGCATGGGTTTCCGTAATGCTGCATTCCTGAATAGGCAAATCAGACTAAACATTTGTCCTTGCCGAGGGCCAGGCCCACTGCCCAGGCAGCAAAGTTATACCACAATTTCTTGTGCTTATATTTTGACACTTTGAAAAAAGTACAACACAGGACAGATTTACAAAAACATTCTTTCAGGTCCTTGCAGATGCTCCTCACGCAGGTTTACTGCAATCCTGCCTGTCACTTTGGGCTGCAGCCATGGGTGTAATTATAGAGGGGGCCAGGGGAAGACAAGTCCCCCCAACATTTGTGGCATGCCTTTTTGTCCCCCCATCTTTTGGTGGGAGGGCCGGGGCCGCATTGTGGCTCCCGCATTGATTGATCATAAAAGTGGACAGCGTGAGCCTTCCTGAGGTGCCCAGCCAGGCTTGCGCTGTCTCATTACATAATGCAGACATGTGCTCAGCTGCGTGTATGTTTGCTGGAGGGTGTTAGGCAGAATCCTGTGCAGTGCCCTTAGGGACCACTACACACAATTAAGACTCCAAGTGGTATTACAAGTTCACCTCTGGTACAAGCCTGTACTACTATGTTAAAGTGGTAGCAGTAGCGGAGCATCCAGGCTTATCTCAAGAGTATATGAGCAGTAGCAGAGATTCCAGAACGGGACCACAATTACTGTGACTCAAGCAAACACTGACTCAAGGTTTCAGATACAAAATCTAAGTACATTCATTTTTAAACCATTTGTTATAAACACAACACTTCTATTAATTTAAAACCACACGTAAAATACACTACAACCAACCAATTCACTTGGTACACTCTAACTCAAGGTAAGTACCCTATGTTTTAACGGACCGGTGTTGCGAAACAAAAGACGTTACCGGGAATACATGTGTGATCACTTTTTTTGACAGTAATGACAATTCGGTCTTACTAAACATACGCGTATCCGCGGTAAGAAATGTTACCGGGGCAAAACACACTTAGCACCTGAGTTAACCAGAGAGAGTTGGGGGTAAAAATCATATGCAACACTTTTGTTAAGGCAGACAATATCAGAGAACACTCGTTGACAGAAATTCAAGAGTCAATAGGCCACAGCCAGTGTCAAGTGGAACCGGGTTCCTGTTGTCGAGGATCACACAGTCGGATAGTACAATATTCAACGTTGCCAGGAGTACTTAGATATTGTCAACAGAGGAAGCAAAAGTTATAAGAACGAGGGAAGACAAGGGCAAGCCTTGGAGGTAGAAGAAAAGGGATTCACCCTATTTCCTCAAGCAGAACACAGTACCTTATTAAATGAAGAAGTTGGTGCCACGGCAGTTGTTCCTGGTAGTTTCCTGCAGACCCACGGTTCCTGGAGCTTCGGCAAGAAGGAGGACGTCTGGAGGGGTCTGCACCACACAGGGATGAAGCCAGCAGCAGCGACGGTGAATAAAAGGTGCGCTCCTTAAAAACAGGAGAGGCTCTTCAGATGGCTATCCGGACCACTACAGCAGTGTGCAGCGATTTTGACCAAGAAGAGGATCCTCTGGCTGTAGAAGATGTGCTGGTTATCCCCACCAGGCTCAAGTGAAGAAGACTCCGGACTGGATCTTCTCTGGTCGTCGAACGGTAGGACTGCAGCAGGGCTTCACTGGTATGGGGTAGTTGCAGCAGCCATCTTCTTCTCCGCTTCTCTTTGGTTCTTGTAGTTCCATTGGCGACTCTGACTTATAGCCCAAGAGACCTGCCTTTTACGCGAAAATCCCCCATTCACACAGCCTGGCTGTCAATCACGCAGCAGGGGGGTTGTCCAGCCCGGACAACCACCTCAGCCAATCATGGCAAAGTGCGACTTGGGTTTCCTAGGATACCCTGTGCAGGGGGTGACTACACCCCTCCCTCACATTCAACCCACCTAGACACCCAGGTGCCTGGAGGAGGGCTTCTTGGCAGAAGCCCGCCAAAAGACAGTGAACAAAGAAGGCAAATCTGGTTTGACACAAGAAGGATTTTAACAAAAAGAAATGGTGAATAAACCCAACCGGAGACAAAAGAAAGAGTATTTGGTCAAGCAGGTTTATGTTTGAGGCTAATATAATAGCCTAAAACAATACCACGTTTATATTGTAAAAGCACGGTGGAAATGTTAGGGTAGATAAAACTGCCACCAGCCAAGTCTAAATGTTAAAAGAGTAAAACAAGGCTCTAGGAGGTACAGATAAAAAGGGGTAAGGAGTAACCCTTTCCAGTACTACATGTAAAATGGGGTGTACTGGATCTGTGGTTAAATGACTAAGTAAAGTTAATGGCAACTTTACCCTTTTCTGGGGGACAGTAGTCAGCCCCAGAAATGGAGTCGGTGGGAAGTCTAAAAGCCAACCATGTGCCACTGCACTGAAGGTGCTGTGTAACACTCAAAAGAAGGGGGCTACTGAAGTGGTGTACTCCAGAGTCTACAATCACAAAAACAGAGGAAATACACATGGCAAAACATGGATAAGAGTGGGGGAAAAGCTCACACTCTTACCAAGTGAAAAAAATAAACTCCAGAAATCCAGCAAAGCTGCTGGGGGACTCACTAAAATTAGCCATAAAATGAGAATTCTCCCTAACACTCGCCCCCCCCATACTAAGGGACAGGAGGATGTAATCCACTCCTGGAATGATCTCATACCTCTAGTCGGTTATAAACATCCTAGAGAGACCATCAGCATTTTGGTGGTGACTTCCTGCTCTGTGCTCAATGGAAAAATCTAATCCTTGCAGACAGATTGACCATCTGAGTAACTTTGGGTTTTCCCCTTTCGTTTGCATCAGCCATCTCAAGGGTTGGTGGTCAGTCTGAATGATGAAGGTAGATCCATATAAGTATGGTCTAAACCTCTTCAGTGACCATACAATAGCAAAACATTCACGTTCTATTGTTGCCCACCTTGTCTCAGGATCCTTTAACTTCCTGCTGATGAAACAAATGGGGTGTTCCCTACCTTTCTCATCCAGTTGACTAAGGACTGCACCTACACCTACATTAGAAGCATCAGTTTGTACAATGAAGGGTTGGTGATAGTCAGGAGCTCTTAGGACTGGAGCTTGACAAAGGGCTTTCTTCAGACCTTCAGAGGCTTGATTGCACTCCTCATTCCACCTGACCTTTTTGGGAAATTTGAGAGAAGAGATGACATTCAAGGGAAAAGCTATGGTCCCATAGTTCTCTATGAAGTTCCTGTAATACCCTGTGAGACCTAAGAAGGCTCTCACTTGGGTTTGAGTAGTAGGGGCGGCCCAGTTTTGTACAGCTTGTACTTTGATAGGCGATGGCCTTATTTCACCTCCTCCTACCTCATGTCCAAGGTAGACCACTGTACTCTGACCAATTTGACATTTACTTGCCTTTATGGTCAGATGGGCCTGTTCCAGAGCCTGCAATACTTATCCTAGGTATTCAATATGTTATTTCCATGTAGGGCTGAACACTGCAATGTCATCCAAGTATGCCATGCAGAGGTCCTCCATCCCATTCAGAACTTGATTGACCATCCTCTGAAATGTAGCAGGTGCATTATTTAGTCTAAAAGGCATTACCTTGTATTGGTAGAGGCCAGCTGGGGTGGGGAATGCAGTTTTCTGCTCGGCATGCTGTGTCAGGGCTATTTACCAATAGCCTACGTTAGGTCAAATGTGCTGAGGTACTTGGCTGCACCAAGTTTGTCCACCAGCTCATCTGTCCTAGGCAAAGGATGGGCATCAGTCTTTGTGACTGCATTTAGAGCTCTATAGTCCGCGCAGAATCTCAACTCCTTGGATCCTGCCTTTGGTACAAGCACAATTGGGCTAGACCATGGGCTAGCAGAGTGCTCTATAACTCCGAGATCACGCATCTTGTTGACCTCATTCCTTATATGAGTTCTTACATTGTCTGACATTCAGTACCCCCTGCTTTTGACAGGCAAACAGTCACCAGTGAGTATGTCATGCTGGCACCAAGGGGTCAAGCCTGGTGAAAGTGAGAACAGTGAGGCAAACTGATTTAACAGTAATTTGCACTCATCCTGCTGGTCAGATGTGAGACTGGAAGAGAGATTAATTCCTTCCACTTGCTCATCTAAAGTTAAGCCTCTGAGGAGGTTAGGCAGAGGTTCACTCTCCTTCTCCTCCTGAGCTGAAGCTAGAAGCAAAGCTCCTATGTCATGTCTAGAGACATAAGCCTTCAAACAGTTGGTGTGAAAGACTCTAGGAGCCTCCTTAGGATTGTCTAAGTCTAACAGATAGTTCACCTCTCCAAGTTTACCCACAACTTTGAACGGTCCTATCCATTTGTCCTGCAAAGCCCTCTGCCTTGTTGGGACCATAACAAGAACAAGCTCGTCTTGAGTGAACTCAATCATGTTAGCCTTCTGGTCATGCCAATGTTTAACCAGAGCTTGACCAGCCTTCAAGTTATCACTTGCCTCTGCCATCATGTGTGACATTCTCCTCCAGAGACCTATCACATAGTCAGTCACTCTGACTGGCTTGGGGGAAGGAGCACTCTCCAACCCCTCATTAATCAGGGCCAATGGACCTCTGACTGGATGGCCATAGAGAAGTTCGAAGGGACTGAATCCTACTCCCTCCTGAGGGACTTCTCTATATGCAAAGAGAAGGCATGGCAGTAGAAGGTCCCACTTGCTTCTAAGGGGTTCTTCTAAAGCACCTATCATGCTCTTCATAGTTCTGTTAAACCTCTCCACCAACCCATTGGTTTGAGGATGGTAGGCAGTTGAGAACTTGTAGGTGACTCCACAGGTTTTCCACATGGCTTGCATGTAGTTGGACATAGAATTTGATCCCCTGTCAGATATCACCTCCTTCGGAAAACCTACTCTGGTAAAAATACCAAGAAACGTAGTGGCATGATCCACTACAACCAGGATAAACCTGTTGCCTGAAGATGTGGGAGGGTCAAGAGGACCAACAATGTCAATCCTGACCCTCTCAAAAGGAACACCCACCACTGGGAGAGGCACCAAGGGTGCCACATTCTTGGTTCCCCTCTTGCCTGAGTTTTGGCAAGTGTGGCAGCTCCTGAAGAATTTGTCTACTTCTGACCCCATTTTAGGCCAGTAGAAGTAAAGAGAGAGCCCTTCCTTGGTCTTCTTAAAACTTAAGTGACCAGCCAAGGGCATCTCGTAGGCTAACTGCAGAAACTGGAGTCAGTTCACTAGAGGTGCTACAAGTTTTTTGCAGTCTCCAGGGGTTGACTCAGTTGGTTCACTGTAGAAGAGGCCATCTTCCCAGTGCAACCTATACTTAACAGGCTCAGTCCCACTGAGCTCAAAAGCTGCCTGTAGGCAAAGGCCTTCAAGGGTAGGACACTCTCTTTGTCCTTTGCTGGAAACTGGCCCACCTTCTGCCGGTAAAGACTGCTGCTCAGGATGGTCAACAGGGTCAATATCTCCTACCAGAGTAGGATCTTCTTCTAGATCTGATTCCTCGATATCTAGCTGAACCATACAGGATTGAACCTCACACTCAGCCTCTGCTGGTGGAGGAGTCACAGACATGACTTTGGACAGTCTAGGAGATGTCCGTCTGGGCACAGGAGTGCTTGCTGGTTTCTTGCTGGCAGACTTGGGTTTCCCCTTTGTCTCTGTCTGACCTGTTATAGCAGTAAGTAAGTCCTGTGGACTTGGGGTGATAGTTTCCTCTAGCATGTCCCCAGGAGAGCCTCTCAAGGTTCTCTCCCTTGCAGACCTAGTGAGCTCCTACTTCCTTCTGCTGGGGGGCCTGGAGGTACTAGACACAACTCCAAGAGTTTTAAGGTCATTACCCAGCAGGACCCTCCCAGGTACGTTATTTTGCACACTTACAGGTATTCTGACAGTCATGTCATTACACTGGATGAGAGCTGGTAACTGGGGAACCATTTGCACAGGGCCTCCAGCTAACTTGGTTAGGTGTTTGGGTGCCTTAGCAACATACTCCACCTTGAAAAAACATTAATCAACCACAGTTATGCTGGCTCCAGTGTCTCTGATTGCAGGGGTTTCCTGACCATTCACAAGAACACTATCTTTGTAATACTCTTTAGTATTATCTGGCATTGAGTTATAGACATCTAAGTTCTGTTGTTCCCAAAGACCCAAGGACACTAAAGAAACACTAGCTGAGACTCTTATGGGCTCATCAGCTAGTAACTGAAAGTTTCCACTGGGTATAGGTTACTTCATCCATCTGGGAGAAGGCTAAGAAGACAGTGTGGACCCCTGGAGGTTTACCCTTACATCTGTGATCACAAAGAAAGCATTTTCCAAATGCTCTCTGGAATGGGGGCTTGTTCTGACCTCCATCTGGTTTGGGACCATATGGTACACTAGCCAGTTTCGGTTTTTCCTGTGGCTTACCCTGGTTATCTTTGGGGTCTTCTTTTGGATTGGAATTATTGGAATTTTCTTTGTTGTCTTTCTTTGGCTGCTTCCCCTCATCCTTAATCTGAGCAGCCCCAGAATCCTTGTGAGTAGCCCTCTTGGCAACCCACAAGTCAGCAGCCTTAGCTAGCTTCTTAGGATCTATCTCCTTTTAATCAGCCAAGTGTGTCTAAGCTCAGGAGAGCAGACATCAAAAATAGACTCCAACATTACAAGATTCCTCAAACCTTCATAAGTGTTCACTTTGTAACCCTTAATCTAAGTTTTTCAAACATTCACACACCCAGGTAGACCCAGGGGTACCATCATGATTTTTGAGAATTCTAAACCTCTTAAGATACTGGGAAGGGGTCTTCCCAAACCTAGCTATTAATGCTAGTTTCACACACTCGTAATCCTGTTTATCCTCCTCACCCAACTCCATTACAGCATCACATGCAACAGGGGGAAGCCTAGAGAATAGCCAGGGAATCAGCTGATTCCCTGAGATACATTGAATCCCATGATTGTACTCAAACATTGCTAACTAATCCAAAACATCAAGTTTAGTCTCATTCATACCAAACATTTCCTTTGGCGTACGGGGTCTGTTAGGGCTGGAAGACCTAGAGTCTGGGAGAGAAGCATTTTCTACAGACAATTTCTTCATTTCTAGTTCATGATTCAGCTCCTTTTCTCTGAGCCTTTACTCTTGATGTTTCATGGCAGTTTGTTCATCAATACGTTTCACTTCTAATTCAAGTCTAATTTTTCTCAAGTGCAATAAACTCAGGAGTAAGTGCAGGACCTGTGGGGGTCCATGTGGACAGAGGTTGTGCTTTCTGAGCAGGCAAAGGAGTTGTAGGGTTTCCTAACAAGGACTCATCTACTTCTTCTAAAGTAACATTCTCAGAATAAGAAACATCAGTATCCACATTTTCTGGAGGGTTAGGCCCGTCTGACCCACTCTCCAGACTTTGTTTTCCCATTAACTTTGCAATCAATTCAGATTTCTTTCCTTTACCAGAGAGACTCATCTCCCTACACATGGTTCTCAAAACCTCAGCAGTGTAGTTTAAGAGACCGTCTTCAGTGTAGCTTTCCATATTTGACATGATTTCTCAGTTAAATAGAATTAGTGGTGTTTAGCCTTGTGATTAGTTCAACCCAAGCAATAGCAGCACTCTAAGTGTAATCACTCTACTTCCAAATCCTCACCGCTGTACACCAGTGTTAGGCAGAATCCTGTGCAGTGCCCTTAGGGACCACTACACACAATTAAGATAACAAGTGGTATTACAAGTTCACTTTTGGTACAAGCCTGTACTACTATGTTAAAGTGGTAGCAGTAGCGGAGCAGCCAGGCTTATCTCAAGAGTATATGAGGAGTAGCAGAGATTACACCAAGGGACCACAATTACTGTGACTCAAGCACACACTGACTCAAGGTTTCAGGTAAAAAATATAAGTACATTTATTTTTAAACCATTTGTCATAAACACAACACTTCTATTAATTCAAAACCACACGTAAAATACACTACAACCAACCAATTCACTTGGTACACTCTAACTCAAGGTAAGTACCCTATGGTTTAACAGACCAGTGTTTTGCGAAACAAAAGACGTTACCGGGAATACATATGGGATCACTTTTTTTGACAGTAATGACAATTCGGTCTTACTAAACATACGCGTATCCGCGATAAGAAATGTTACCGGGGCAAAACACACTTAGCACGGTTACCAGACATTTGATCGAAAAAAATTGGTCGACTTGACAAATGGTCGAACCAATTTGGTCGAAAACCAAATGGTCGAATTTTTTATTTTTTTATTTTTACCCCTTTTTTGTTTTGGGGGGGTCCCCCTCAACCCCCTTTTTTTCTAAAAAAAACCTTTTTTTTAAAAACGAAAACCCGAAAAATATATATATATAAATAAAAAAAAAATTCAACCATTTGGTTTTCGACCAAATTGCGTCGACCAAATGTCTTTCGACCAGTTTTCAGTCGACCAAATGTCTGGACACCACTTAGCACCTGAGTTAACCAGAGAAAGTTGGGGTTAAAAATCATATGCAATACTTTTGTCAAGGCAGACAGAATCGGAGAACACTCGTTGACAGAAATTCAAGAGTCAATAGGCTGGAGCCAGTATCAAGAGGAATCGGGTTCTTGTTGTCGAGGATCACACAGTCGGATAGTTCAAGATTCAACGTTGCCAGGAGTACCTAGATATAGTCAACAGAGGAAGCAAAAGTTATAAGAAGGAGGAAAGACAAGGGCAAGCCTTGGATGCGAAGAAAAGGGATTCACCCTATTTCCTCAAGCAGAACACAGTACCTTATTAAATGAAGAAGCTGGTGCCACGGCAGTTGTTCCTGGTAGTTTCCTGCAGACCCACGGTTCCTGGAGCTTCAGCTAGAAGGAGGACGTCTGGAGGGGTCTGCACCACACAGGGATGAAGCTGGCAGCAGGTACAGTGAATAAAAGATGCGCTCCTTAAAAACAGGAGAGGCTCTTCAGATGGCTATCCAGACCACTACAGCAGTGTGCAGCGATTTTGACCAAGAAGAGGATCCTCTGGCTGTAGAAGATGAGGTGGTTATCCCCACCAGGCTCAAGGCAAGAAGACTCTGGACTTGATCTTCTCTGGTCATCGATGGGTAGATAGCTCAGGACTGCAGCAGGGCTTCACCGTTACGGGGTAGTTGCAGCAGCCGCCTTCTTCTCCGCTTCTCTTCGGTTCCTTGTGGTTCCAGTGGTGACTCTGACTTCTAGCCCAAGAGACCTGCCTTTTCTGCAAAAATTCCCCATTCACACAGCCTGGCTGTCAATCACGCAGCAGGGGGGTTGTCCATCTTGGACAACCACCTCAGCCAATCATGGCAAAGTGCGACTTGGGTTTCCTAGGATACCCTGTGCAGGGGGTGACTACACCCCTCCCTCACATTCAGCCCACATAGACACCCAGGCGCCTGGAGGAGGGCTTCTTGACAGAAGTTCACCAAAAGACAATGAACAAAGAAGGCAAACGTGGTTTGCAGCGCAAAGTAAAGCACAAGAAGGACTTTAACAAAATGAAATGGCGAATAAACCCAACCGGAGCCAGAAGAAAGAGTATTTGGTCAAGCAGGTTTATGTTTGAGGCTAATATAATAGCCTAAAACAATATCACATTTATATTGTATAAGCGAGGTAGAAAAGATAGGGTAGATACCACTGCCACCAGCCAAGTCTAAATGTTAAAAGAGCAAAACAAAGCTCTAGGCGGTACATATAATAAGGGCTAAGGAGTAACCCTTTCCAGTACTCCATGTAAGATGGGGTGTACTGAATCTGTGGTTAAATGACTAAGTAAAGTTGATGGCAACTTTACCCTTTTCTGGGGGACAGTAGTCAGCCCCAGAAATGGAGTTGGTGGGAAGTCTAAAAGACAACCTTGTGCCACTGCACTGAAGGTGCTGTGTAACACAGAAAAGAAGGGGGCTACTGAAGTTGTGTACTCCAGAGTCCACAATCACAAAAATAGAGGAAATACACATGGCAAAACATGGGTAAGAGTGGGGGAAAAGCTCACACTCTTACCAAGTGAAAAAAATAAACTCCAGAAATCTAGCAAAGCTGCTGGAGGGCTCACTAGGTGAGGGAAATTAGCCATAAAATGAGAATTCTCCCTAACAGAGGGCAGGGCTGCGGGCTGACCCTATTGAGGGTTCTATTTCGACAATTACATTTGGGTTCAGGGGTGTATTTAGTCTTGCACGAGTGGGGGTGGGGTGAGCCACTAAATGCAGTGCATGTAATATTCTCATTCACACCCCCAAATGGCCCACCCTGCCCCAATGTATTTTTTTGGTAACATTAGTGGCAGATCGCATTTATTAAAGCGCTGTCCAGGCGCTCAGGTGCAAAATATATGGAAACCTCCAGAGTTGCATATGGATTGCACCAACAGAAATTATTTCACAGAAAAGAACATTGCAAGGAGCATCATCAGTCTTTGATATGTGGAGGCACCATGGTAGTGACTTTAGAATAAGTTTCCATAAGTAAGCCAAGTGGCAAATAAATTTGTGGTGCAACATACCTAAAATGCACTATTGTTATGTATAGAGAAACTCTATAGTCATCAGGCTTTTTTATTATAATAGCATGATATTTTAACATAAGCTTTGAAGTGAATCAGAATCACATACAGAGCTTTAGAGATACGACACAGCAGGATTAAATAAATTGCCTAGGATCAAACACTTTGGTTAAATGGTGAAACTGGGATGTGTACAATTTAAGCAACTGTGCACATCTTCCCAGGTCTAGTTGATATAGATATTTATTAAGGTATTGCTTTGCATTTCATGTGCTTAAAAAACTATTTATATCAGTGCCTTGGAAGCAAAGCACATTAAACAATAAACTAGCCTTTGAAAGTCGACTAACTGTACACTATATATATATTGGCAGAGAAATATGTTGAGGAATGAGAGTATGGCTTTAGTTTTATTCTCCCATCCTGCATTATTATTATTTATTCATATTTGTATAGCGCGCAGAAGCCCTAAGGCATCATGGCACTTGTTACATAGCATGGACATACTTAGTACAGTGGTTATACATACTTAGTTACAGAGTTATACATACTTAGTTGCAGAGTTATACAGTTTATCTTTTACATTTAATGCAATAGGTATATAGTGATGATACAGATTACATTTTTTTTATTTTTAAACATGATTAAGGGTGGTAGGGGATTAGTGGGGTTCGAGGAGAGTTAGTTTAAGTATGTGAGTTTAAGATTCTTACGGAAGGCATGGATGGAGGTTTCAGCTCTAAACGTGGCAGGGAGTGAGTTCCATCATTTGGGTGCTAAGTGTGAGAACCCTATCCCCCCTGCTTTGACTCTGCGGATGCGAGGTATATGTAGTTGGTTGGTGTACTGTTTTCTAGTGGGGCGTGCAGAGATGGTTCTGGATATAGCCTCAGATAAGTGGGCGCAGTGTGGTTGAGGCATCTATGCGTGATGGTAAGAATTTTTAGTGTGATGCAGTCTTTCACTTGGAGCCATTTGGCTGACTTTCTGGCCTGAGAGATATGGGCCCTCATTACAACCCAGGCGTTAAGGGGTTAACGGCACCGTAAAAGGTGGCGGTGCAATAAAACCCTTAACGCCTCATTACGAGGTCCCTTTGCGGGTTGGAGACTTTAACGCCTGCTTTTTGGTGGTAATTCCCCATTCCACCATGGCGGAGTCGGTAAGTTACCGGCATGGACCATGGTGCTATTAGCACCATTGTCCAACGCCATGGTCGTAATGAGGGCCATGGTCTCTTCTCAGGATGCTCAAGGCGGCTCTAAGGACATTGTTTTGTGTCATTTGAAGTCTATGTTTTTGGTTGAGGTGCCTGCTAGGAGAGCATTGCAGTAGTGAAGTTTAGCACCTATGGTTGCTCTGGCTATTGCGAGGCAGTTGGGTTTTATGGAATTGATGAGTTTGGTGCTGTATGCTGATGCAGAGGCAATGGCGCTAACGTGTTTGTTCATTGATAGGTTGGCATCAATATACACACCTAGTGTCTTAACTGAGGGAGAGACCTTAATAATGGAATTGTCTATACTAAAGTTGGCGTATTGTGGGTTGAGCTTGGCTAGTGTGGTTGTCTGACCAAGGATAAGAATTTCAGTCTTATCCCTGTTGAGGCATAGTCCATTGGCAGCCATCCATACTTGGATTGTGGCATAGATTTTGAGTAGTGCCATGGCGTCTTGGTGATAAGATGCAGATAGTGGATGTAGTATTGGGTATCGTCAGCATCATTTGTATATGCTATACCCAAAGAATCAAGAAGGTTGAAAAGTGGTTTTGTGAAGAGGTTCTACAGGGTAGGGGCTGTACAGGAACCTTGGGGTACACCACAGTGTATGGTAGTGAGGTCAGCATTTGCTATGTTAGAGAATACTTTCATAGCTCTGCTTTCCAGAAAGGTGCTAATCCAGGAAGCTGCTTGTTTGGCGAAATGGGCTGCCTGGGTAAGATGGGAGGTAAGGGTCTTGTGATCAACCAGATCAAAAGCTGCCAAAAGATCGAGAAGGAGGAGGAGGGCAGGTTTACCTATGTCCGTGATCTGGGTGATCTGTTTTTTTACGTCTAGTAGGGCAGTTTCCGTTCCATGACCTTTTCGGAACCCTGATTGTCTTTTGCCCAGTACTGAGTTGGATTCAATGTATAATTGAATCTGGCTATGCGCTGCCTTTTCCAAGATTTTAAAGAGGAAAGGGACTGTTGTTATAGGCCTATAGTTGTTGGGCTGGGCGTACCCATGCTTCTTTTAGACTGTCAGGAACAATACCTGTTCTGAATAAGGCATTAATGAAGGCAGTTATGAGGGGGGTGAGATCTGGGGTGCATTCCTTAATGTTTTTTGGAGGGCATATGTCACCTTTGCAGAGAGAAGGTTTAAGATGTTTAATGAGATCAATGACCTCCGATTCAGTGATGTTTTTAAAGAAGAAATGGGATTGGGGGGCATCATTGTGCTTAGTTTGTGTACAGGAGATTATCTCTTGATTTGGGAGGGCTTTATAGTGATCTTGGATATATAAGCCACAAAAGTATCATGCATATTAACGTGAGCCTAACAAATCCCCATTGGGTTTTAAAGCCATAGTCATTGTTTCATAAAAGATGCAACATTATGCACCCTTCTCACTTCTGATCACTCCCTCCCATTCACATATCAAAATGGACAAAAGTCCTGCTAATAGTCACCCTTTCCCTCCCATTAGTGTCTAATGGCTCAGAGTGTAATGCTCTGTTGACACAGAGAAACGTGAGGACCCTCTGCTTCCTGGACCTCTTTGGGACATTGTCCTGGCACCGGGACACCTCTACCATTTGGACAAGGTAAGGTGTCCTGCTGCCAGGACAATAAGCGTACTGAGCAGGAATTGCTCGGCACACGTTGTTCTGCCAGTGGGAAACCTTTCCCATTGGGCACCCTCTTTGAGGTGCCAAATGGGGGTGCCGTCCCTCTGACAAATGTCCCAGTATGGACTCCCATTCGGTACACTACTGCTTGGGGTCTTTTGAACACAGGAAAACATACCTTAATGTTAATGAGTCAGAATGTTGCAAGTAATTGCTGAAATTAGAATAAGCAATCTAATGTGTTGTTTTAAAATCTTGCAGACATCCGTTTTGTTTTATGTCTATTTGCTTGTTTGAGTCAGTGCCCTGGTGGCAATAATCAAACACCAGCTTCCTTCAACTTACTGGCAGGCCCTCTTTAGGTGGAGGGGGGCGCAATGCTTGTTTTACTGTTGTCAATGCAGTGAATTCTAAAGATCAACTGTGGTGTCATATGTTTCAGAAGACTGGCGTGCCTTTAGAATTGAATTATAAAGAAAGGCCACCAGTCTTATGAAAGTTATAACAGAGCGTTGGTAATGGACTGTTGTGGTGTAGTAGTTTAGTATTATCCCTCAGAGCCACTGTCCGTAATTCCTCCACCCTGCCCCATTCTTTCCGTTGTCATGTCCCCACCAACATTTTCAGCAAAGTTACTCCACTGGCTGAGGCCGCAAGCAGACATTTGTTTTCCCACCTAAACCTAGGGCTTTGGCCATGCCACATACCCCAATAAGGAAACCAGAGTAGGCATTTGGACTTACAGAGAGCCAGGCCCACTGTCCATGCACCAAAGTTGTATACATATTTTTTGTGTTTCTTGACACTTTGGAAAAATAAAACACAAGACAGATTTGCAAAAGCATGCTTCAGGTCCTTACTGATGCTCCTTGCGCAGATTTGTTGTAATCCAGTCCTGAACTTCAAGCTGTAGCCGCAAGCACAATATGTTTTTCCCATTCAAACCTAGGGCTTTAGCCATGCTGCATGCCCCGATAAGCAAATCAGAGTACACATTTGTCTTTGCTCAGGGCCAGTCCCATTGCCCAGTTTCCCAGGCACCAAAGTTATATCACAATTTCTTGTACTTACATTTTGACACTTTAGAAAAAATAAAACACCGTACAAATCTGCAAAACCAAGCTTTGAGGCCCTTGCTCATGATCCTGGCGCAGTCTTGCTGCAATCCCGTCCAGCACTTTGGGCTGCAACCACGAGCACACATTTCTTTTCCCATTCTAACCTATCTATATTTCGAAACACTTTACCACATAGCCGGTCCCAAATCGCCATACCCAATTTAACCCCATTGCTGGTCCCTCATGGTCATGTCCAGTAGCCAGATTGTCCAGTTAATCTATCTAGTCTTTGCACAAACATTCACAAACATTCAAGGTTGGGTCTATGATCTTTCTGAAAACCTTTGTGCAGATTCATCAAACAGGAACCGAGTTATAAGACATCTAACAATGCTGAGAAAGCCTCTTTCATTTTGCCCCCTCTTGACAAAATCCCACCAAACTTTACAAACACATTCAAATCTGGGTCTGAAATCTTTTTGCAAACATTTGTGCACATTCGTCAAACGTCACCAAATCTATAAGCCTTTCCAATATTTGGGACTGCTCTAATTTCGCCCTCTTTTGGCGAAACAGCACCAAACTTTGCAGAACCGTTGAGGGTCAGGTCTAAAATCATATTACAACATTTCATGCAGCATCATTGAGTGGCACCAAGTTATACGCCATCCAAAAACCGCTTTTCACCAACCCTGTAATGCACAAATATGCATGGATGTCCCTGAACATCTTAGATGTTCGTGAAAATCACAGGAATGCCCCAAACATCTGAGATGTTTGCATAATTTGTAGAAGAAAAAATATCTGATTTTTGGCTTTTTTTGGCCATATCCCCTCTCATTCTCATCACTCCTCACTTCCCCAGAGAAAGTTTCATTGGTTTGACAAGTGCAATGTTGTGTTATTCAATATGCTTTTACAGCAATATCCGCGGACTACGGACGATGTTCGTGAATCCTACATTGCGTCTTTTTCAAAAGTGTTGACCCACCTCACGTTTTTAATTGACCAATCAGCGAACACGTATAATGTCTGCGAACACCACGCTGCTCTCTGATTGGTCCAGAGATATCCATGGTCTCTGAATCTGGAAATTAGTCCATGGACCGGACCCAGATATCCCTAATTTTTTTGTACATACTTTTTGGCCATTTCAAATAAAAGTGCAGGACAGATTTACACAAAATTTACAAAAACACGCATTTGTGACCAAGCAGCCGCTCCTGCTGCAAACTTGGTAAAACTTCGTCCAGCGGTCTGGTCTGTAGGCCCGAGCAACATTTATTTTCAATTGCCTCTATGTGGATTTCCCCACATTTTGTGACCCCCCTATAACTGTGCCCCCACTGGACGAAGCTGCACCAAACTTCACAAAATCATTCCGAGGGAGCCATATACTTTTGTTTGGTGAGGATTCATCCAGGGACGCAACATTATAAGCCACCCAAGTTGAGCAGCTTAACCATAACTACAGGGCCGCTACCACAGGCCCTGTAATTAATGCACAACTCACAGTAAGTACAGTGTAGATCAAAAAAGAGAATGTGGCCTTCGGTAAGACCCTTCCCACTTCTAAAACCTATGTAAGACTGTTCCTCGGGGTACGGCCAACATATTATAATACTAAGGGGTCGGAGAAAAATCCACTTCTGCAAAGAGGCAACACAATTTACTTAGTCATAATCAGGACCCAAAAAGACAGCATTTGCCTCAAACTCTAGTATAAATTAAAACAACTACCTCACATTAAAATCACATACTGAACTGTATAGTATCAAGAGGAAGTTAAAGGGCTTAATGTTAAAAAAAGAGTGCTACCAATGGCTAGAAAATAACTATGCTTATAATAGCGAAAGAAAACGGTCGCAGCACACTCCTAGATAGAAACAAAAATACACAAATTAGGCATTAGTACTCAATACATTTCCAGCGACAGGAGTGCAGTTAAGTGATTTATTACTTTAAAGTACTTCATAAATCTCTATCAGTAACTACTAATCCAGTCTTCAGTGTAAAGCATGAGGGTCCCAACATGGATCCATGGCAGATGTCTAAGCTCAGTTAAGTACTTTTTAAAGTTACTTTAGGAGGTTTTACAAAGTTTGTTAATGTATCTCCAACAAGCAAAATCCATAGAAAAGCTCTCATATTGTTTTAAAGCCAGTTAAGTAGCAGTTCTACCCTACAAATGCAGCCAAAAAAGCAATGCACGATTGGGAACACCAGGGGGGACACCACTTGAAGAGCTGGAGATCCAGGTTTAACACCCAACCATCTGGTGAAGGGAACATTCTAAACATTATTTGGACCAATGGAAAGCTGCAGTCAAGCGAAGGTGGGTGTGTGTGCACAATACCACTACTGCCAAACTCAGGAGACTACTGAAAATTATTAAAGTAATAGATCATGATCCCTGGACCTGGGGACAAGCATTCACAGAGCCGATTAAGCAGGATGCAGCTTGGAAATGGCAGGATAACAAGAAAAAGAGGTTGAAATGATAGGTTATTTATAATGTGCTTAAGACCCAGTGGTTTCTAAGCACGGATCCAGGGATCAAACCTGTGGTGCTCCATGTCGTCTTGCTTCCAAGGTAAGCATGTTGCCCCTGAGCTATCCTCCTGAGGCTTCTCATGATTAGTACAAGAAGCTGCTACCCAGGGCTTTGAACCCTTGACCAGAAACACTTCAGATAGATAAGAAGAAGAAACATGAATGTACCCAGAAGGATGGCCCACCAGCTAGAAGCAGCAGCAGGGATGTAGAAATCATAATGTAGACAACACCATGATGACAGGGGAACAAAACCAAGGGGATTAGTACAGCTCAAGGAAAGTAAAAAAAGAATGGTCCCACAATGGGATTACAGGGTGGATGTGATCCAGGATATCCCAAGAGAGTGGTGTGGTGATGTAGTGGTGATCCACACTCATACAGGCCAGGAAGATTCTCTACTTCTAGGCACTTGTTCCAGGAGGATATCCCAGGGAGGCATCACAGCAATGACCAAGAAACAGCCCCAAAAAGGGACTTCCAGTTCGTCTAGCAAGGAAAACTTAGGGGAGGATAAGGAAATGCCCAGTGTAGGCTTCCAGAAGAATTCAGAAATCATTTCTAAACTGAAAGTTGAGAGCTTGAAGGTTACTAATTCATTTAACCATTGGCAACTGCTCTGGGGAACCCTCCAGACCATAATTGTCAACCAGCACCGTCATTACAGAAGGGTAAAGACCATAAACAAATCCATATGGGACCCTTCCAAAAAGGTGTCAATCCAGCATGAACCTCTCGGTCACAGCCCTACCACCTGAGACAACAAGCAACTGAGATATGATTTGAATCCATTTGACATCGTCAGTGAGGTGCAACTTGGATCTTTAGGCATAACAGTCTCTGGACACAAGTCTGTTCCTACCCATCATTCTTGCTGTGACAAATCTAGGTTGATGGCACAAAGGCTACACATTAATCTTAACCACTGTCAGTTGCTCTGGGCAACCCTCCAGACTATCTCTTGGGACCTGTCCTGCCCTTTCTGAAGGGGAAAATCCATATTAATAACAGATTTGGTCTTCTTCCAAAAGGGCAGTCCAGCCCAAACTGCTAGATCTCATCCCTTCTGCACAGGACCACAACCAATGCCAGAAATATTTTGGCCTCATGAAGCATGATCAGTGAAGTGAAATTTGCTTCTCTGGACAGGACCCAAGTCCGGCCATAACCATCTCTCCAGTTGACAAATGCACAACTCACTTTTGAGGCCAAAAGGTTATTAATGAATATCAGACACAAACCTGCAAACCATTGTTTGTCAGCCTGCCACATAATTGCTAAAGAGTACATATGATATGGAAATCAGGCTTCATCCTGCCCCCAAAAAGGACCAGTCCAGCCCAAATTTCTGGTTCACATTCCGTTGTGCATGAGATGACAAACAGCCCCAGACATGTTTTTGCCTCATTAAGCATCATTTGTCACAATCCCATTTCGGGCGTGGGGGTGGCAGGTCAGGAGGAGGGGAGGCCCCTCTTCTAATAAAGTAGGGAGATGGTGGGCAGGTATGTTGGCTGGCTGGCGCGAGCATGTAATACACAGAGGAGGCAATGCCCGGCACAAGCCGAGAAGCTGTGAGCACATGCAAGCCCGACACGTGCAAAGAAACACCTAGCACGTGCGAGAAACCAATGCCCCTGCGCATCTAGCCCTGACAGGGTGTGGCTCAGGGCTATAAAACCGCCCCCAGACTGGACCCTGTCCTTAGCGTTTCATCTGCTCCTAGCAAGGGTAGTGTTCCACTTACCACTCATGTTGTCAGTATACTTCAGCATCTCTACGCTTACCGTTTCGGCCTGCAGCAACCTTCAGTATCCCTTCGGTTGCCGTTCTGGTCTTCAGTGCTCTTCCGAAGCCTTCAGCATCCCAGTTACAGCAGTTCATCTGTGGATCTGTGGACTTTTGGTTGTTCGTCGCATCTCTGCTTTGGACTTTGGTTCTTCCTCTCGCCTTCAAAGCCTGTCTAGCCCGCAGTGTTCGAGAACCTGGAAAAGCAAGCAAATGGGTGAGACTCTGCATCCTGCTCCTACCCCTGCCCTACCCGCCTCCTCGAGAACTCACCTGTGCCTTGAAACAAGTTCTCCTTCTCCGGCTCTCCACTTCAGCTCCTCCGTTAGCTGCTCTGCTCCTGGTTGGGGCAAAGGACAAAAGACAGTTAAGGGCAAGCCAACAATCATGGGAACAACAAACTCCTGTTCCAGCTCATCGTGTTACAAATAGACTTACCTGTTCGCAACCGTATCCTGTGCAGTGTAGTCCTGTGACCACGCGTCTTCAGTGAAGTAACTGGAGATCAATATGCCTTAGATGCCTGGAACCATCATCGCTACAAAATAAGGTGAGCCGTGCCCACACTCTCCAGTCAGCCACGTCCTGGGGAGGGGAATGAAGGGGGGAGATTCTGCTAATATACAGTAGACTTACCCTGTGTTCATCTCCAGGTTCATCTAATACACCCAGAACACCACAACCCAGAAGCCCCAAAATTACTCAGGCCCCTCCCAACCTCACAGTCCCTTGGAGATTAATCCCCAGTCGGCCGGTGGGGGAAAGTATGTTTTAGATAAAGGTCCGGGCTAAGGTCACCAGTAACGGGGCTACTCTGCCTTATAGACTGGACCAGGCACTCCTGCGGGGTACCAGAGGAAAGCACGACAAAACGCTAAGCCCACGTCATAAGCCCTGCCTGAGTAGCATGGATCCTGGGGTGGATTAGTTGTTCACCCTTTTGGGGGAATCGCGGGCCGAGGTGCACGCAGCCCGCTCTGAGACAACTGCAATTAAAAAAGAGGTTGTAGTTAAAAGGGAGAAAACAGAAGACTTGGCTAAGCAGTTGTTAGTCTCTCAAGCTGGCCAGGTTCCTCTCCCAGGTCCTACTGACAGGGACGTGTATAGGGCGCCCCATATCCAGGTTACCACACCACATGCTGTTCCACTGGCCCAGAGCGATTCCTAGGGGACCCCCAGCGGTACGTAATGTTTATGAATCAGTGTAGGCTACACTTCTTGTGCTGACCAGTGGCCTTCACCTCGGACCAAACCAAGGTGGCCTTTATTTTGTCCTATTTGGGGGTCATGCGGCCAATTGGTTGGTGCCCTTTGTGAATACAGATGACCCCATCCTGCATAATATTGCCGCCTTCCAGCAAGAACTGGACAAACTGTTTGCTCATAAGAATCATGGGGCTGCATTGGATGGCGAACTACTGGCTCTACAGCAGGGGTCACAAGACCTATTGGTGTATGCCACAACCTTTAACTGACTTGTGGCCAAACGAATTGTCCAGAAGAAAAAAGAACCACCCTGTTCTGCTGTGGCCTCAGAGGAGAACTGAAAGACGCCCTGGCGCAGGTGGTCAACCCACCTGAGCGCTGCACAGACTACATCGATTTAGTGATGCAGTTGAATCACTGCCTGCAAGAACGAAAGGTAGACCAAACCAAGGTGGAGGCTCAGCCAGTTTATGTGTGCCCACGTGAAGTACAAGGGTGCCCCTCAGAGAATGCCCCAGAGCCCATGCAGTTGAGTCCACGAGGAACCCTCTCAAAGGAGGAAAGAGAAAGACTATGGCAAAAACAGTTGTGCTTGTATTGTAGCATGGCAGGCCACTTCTTAAAAGACTGTACTAGTAGACTGAAAAAACGGGCTGTGGGAGTCACTGGGGAGGCAGCGACCAATGCCGAGAATTCAGTACATCCGTTGGAAAACTGCTGAACTCGACAAGAGTAGGGATCGGCTTGTCGAGAGAAGTTAAACCAACTATGGTCTCACACCTTACTGTACCAGTCAACCTGATCAAACCAGGACAACCTCACCAAATGCATGCGCTGGAAGTGTACACTGATTGTGGAGCCATCAGCAAATATATTGATATGGGTGTGGCGCATAGAATTGGCCTACAGGGGAAACGTAGAGGAAGAATAAACAACATTGTTTCGGTGGATGGCTCGCCGCTGATATCGAGACCCATATCATTGTGCACCGAAGATGTGGAGATACAGTGTAAAGATGGCCACCGAGAGAGTATGACTTTTGATCTAATTACTGCTCTGCAATTCCAGCTCATACTTGGCATGCCCTGGTTACAACGTCATAACCCTGTCAGAATGCTGGCACACATAATATCCATACCTGCCTCCAGTCCATAGAGCGCTTACGTTTGGGGCGGCAGCGTCACCTAGCACATCAGGGCAGCTACCCCCCCAGGTACCAAGAATTTGAAGATGTATTCCGAAAAAAAAATCTGCTGATACCCTTCTGCCACACAGGCCATCCGATTGCCAGATTGACCTGATACCTGGTACACAGCCCCCAAGCAGCCATATCTATGCGCTCACTGAAAAGGGAAATCAGCACCTGCGGAAATATCTAGATCAATACCTCGCTAATGGGTTCATCCAGCCATTCAAGTCCCCTGCATCCTCGGCGCTGTTTTTCAAACCGAAGAAGGAAAGGGACCTCTGGACGTGTATTGACTACAGAGTGCTCAACAAGATTACGGTGAAAAACAGATACCCCCCTGCCTCTGATTCCCATGCTATTGGATCAGGTTAAAGATGCAAAAATATACACCAAATTAGACTTACGAGGGGCATTCCACTTGGTCCGCAAAAAAGAGAGGGACAAATGGAACACGCACTTCCATACGAAATATGGGTTGTTCGAATACATGGTAATGCCCTTCGGCCTGTGCAACACCCTGGCGGCCTTCCAGTTCTTCATGACAGATGTGCTACGAGAACTACTGGATGTTTGCGCCATGGTCTATATTGACGATATATTCATCTATTCCGCAACTGATGAGGAACACGTACAGCACGTGACAGCAGTCCTGAAAAAACTTTGCCAGCACCATTTGTATGTGAAATCAGAAAAGTGTTTTTTTATGTCACAACAGTGGAGTTTCCCAGCTTTATATTAACCGCTCATGGTATTCAGATGGATAATAGGAAGGTGGAGGTAATTCTAAACTGGCCCATGCCAACTTCAATTAAGACAGTGCAGAGTTTCCTGGGTTTTGCAAATTTCTACCGACGATTTATACATGGGTTCTCAGATATAGCTCACACAATCAACTCACTACTGCGAAAGCGCAAACTCTTCAAATGGCCACCTGAAGCTGAAAGAGCCTTTAGACCGCTCAAGACACAGTTCATCACAGCCCCCATCTTGAAGCACCCAAATTCTGAACTACCTTTTGTGGTAGAAACAGATGCATCCAGTGTCGCGATTGGGGCGGTGATGTCCCAGGGAGATCCAATAACCACTCATCTACACCCTGTGGCATTTTGCTCAAAAAAGTTTTCACCTGCGGAAATGAATTACTCTATAGCCGACAAGGAGCTCCTGGCCATCACAATAGTGTTTAAGGAATGGCGTCACCACCTGCTAGGTGCACGGCATACTATCATGGTCTATACCGGTCATCGAAACCTGCATTAATTACCTCTATGCAACCTCTATGTCACTTTGATGTTCACCATGTCTTTGCGCCCAGTTACCCTAGGGTTTGGCTGTGCTCTACAAATAAACTAACTAAACTAAACTAACTAAACCAATCACACACACACAGCCACCTCTCCAACTCTGATGTGCTCAGTTCTTCTCTGAATATGATTTTGTCATTATGTTTCACCCTGGAGTCAAGAATCGAAAATCCAAAGCCTTATCACGCATAGGATGGAGTCTCAAAGGGAAAGATGCCTACGCAGTCCCCGAACCAGTGACCATCATCCCAGGAAGCAAGCTACTGGGGCTGATAAGCCCACCACTACCACCTCTAGATCAACTCCATCGGGACATCCAGCAAGCCCTAACCTCGGAACAATGGCAAGAATGGGTGACTCAAGATCTGCAACGTTCCATTGAAAATGGACTTATGTTCTACCAGGGACGACTCTATGATCCAGAACCCCAAATTCAAAAGGAAATATTACGCAACTTCCATTACACATTGCTCGTGGACTACCCTGGAATTACCAAAACCCTAGGAACGATCTGACAGCACTATTTGTGGCCCGCCTGGCCAAAGGACATAAATCAATATATCAAGACCTGCGATGTCTGCGCTTGAAGTAAGACACCCAAGACTAGACCCTCTGGATTACTCCACCCTTTACTGATACCACCGGTCTCGTGGCATACTATTTCCTTGACTTTATTACAGAGTTTCCCCCATTTAATGGATACAACACCATTATGGTGGTAGTGGATCTGCTAATGAAGATGGCACACTTCATTGCT
The DNA here is from genome assembly GCF_040938575.1 of Ambystoma mexicanum. Classification (NCBI taxonomy): domain Eukaryota; kingdom Metazoa; phylum Chordata; class Amphibia; order Caudata; family Ambystomatidae; genus Ambystoma; species Ambystoma mexicanum. The sequence goes on along the minus strand of NC_090930.1, from coordinate 603,354,218 downwards.
CTAAGAGGGCTACCAAATGCAGGGAACCATGCACACACTTTCTTGAACAACATTGTGTACATACACGGTTTTCCATCAGTCATCATCTCCGATAGAGGAAGACAATTTATATCTAAGTTCTGGAGGCACTGCTGCAACAAGGCCCAAATTTATGTCTGGCAGACTACTAGTCACCATACGCAAACGGACGGACAAACAGAGAGAACTAACCAGACTCTGGAGCAGTACTTGTGATGTATGCTTAACCAGGCCGAAGACAGTTGGGTCGACCATCTCTGGGTGGCAGAATACACTTACAATAATAGCATCCATAGCGCTACCGGATTCTCACCTTTCTACTTCCTCTACAGATAAAACCCAAAACACACTGCTTTCGATCTGTCCACAAAACTGGAAATGCCCGCAGTCACGTCATTGCATACCAATATTAAGTAAATATTACAAAAGGGCCGTGAAACACTTCAAGAAACTAAGAACACTCAAAAGTTCTTCGCTGATGAAAAAAGAAATGAAGCCCCTGAGTATCAAGTTGGCGACAAGGTTTGGCTTTCCACCAAGTATATTTGACTAAAAGGCCCAAAAAGGTTCCACCCTAAATATATCGGCCCCTACTCTGTACTCGCCACTATTAACCCTGTGGCACTAAAACTTGAGCTCCAACCAACTCTAAAAATTCACCCAGTTTTTCATGTATCCCTGCTCAAACCAGTATACCCTGGATCACGGAATTCCTTAAGTAATCCTCCACCAATAGAGGTCCAAACGGGGGAAAAGAGTATGAGGTAAAGTAAATTCTTGATTCTAAAATCAGTAGGATGGTTTATATTATCTGGTAGATTGGAAAGGGTACAGTACTCAGGATAGAACATGGGAACCTGTGGAAAACAATCATGCCCCCCGGTTCTTTGCTCGATTCCATCATAACCATCCCCACAAATCAGGACCGGGAGGGGTTCTCCTTGGGGGCGTCTTGGAGGGGAGTGCTGTCATGATCCCATTACAGGCCCGAAGTTGGCAGGTCAAGAGGAGCGGAGGCCCCTCTTCTAATAAGGTAGGGAGACGGTGGGCAGGTATGATGGCTGGCACGAGCGTGTCGGGGGGCACGACACCGCTGCAGCCTGTAAGGAAGGGCCTACCACACATCCTTCAGTATCCCTTTGGTTGCCGTTCTGGTCTTCAGTGCTCTTCCGCAGCCTTCAGAATCCCGGTTACAGCAGTTCATCTGTGGACTTTTGGTTCTTTGTCGCATCTCTGCATTGGAATTTGGTTCTTCCTCTCGCCTTCGAAGCCTGTCTCGCCCACAGTGTCTGAGAACCTGGAAAAACAAGCAACTGGGTGAGACTGCATCTTGCTTCTACCCTCGCCCTACCCACCTTCTCGAGAACTCACCTGTGCCTTGAAACGAGTTCTCTTTCTCCGGCTCTCCACTTTGGCTCCTCCATTAGCTGCTCTGCTCCTGGTTGGGGCAATGGACAAAAGACAGTTAAAGGCAAGCCAACAATCGTGGGAACAACAGACTCCTGTTCCAGTTTATCGTGTTACAAATAGACTTACCTGTTCGCCACCGTATCCTATGCGCTGCAGTCGCCTGACCACCCATCTTCAGTAAAGTAACTGGAGATCGATATGCCCTAGATGCCTGGAACCATCATCGCTACAATTAAGGTAAGCCACGCCCACTCGCTCCAGTCAGCCATGTTCTGGGGAGGGAAACAAAGGGGTGAGATTCTGCTAATAAACAGTAGACATACCCTGTGTTCATCTCCAGGTTCATCTAATACCCCCAGAACACCACAACCCAGAAGACCCGAAATCACCGGGCCCCTTCCAACCTCACTGTCCCTTGGAGGTTAATCCCCAGTCGGCCGGTGGGGGAAGGTGTGGCTGGGATAAACATCTGGGCGAAGGTCACACTAAGGGGGCTACTCTACATTACAGACGAGACCAGGCACTCCTGCAGGGCACCAGAGGTAAGTGTGACATCATCAGTGAGGTGTTGTTTGCCCCCTATGCCCACACCTGGGCATATACATCCCATGTGTGGCAGCATATGCAAAATTGAACTTTGATGGCTGGATGGTTAGGAATTAATCAGAATCACTGGAAGTTGATCTGTTTGCAACCTGCCATGCCATTACAGTATGGGAATGAGGACATGCAATCCAAGCTTGGTACCACCCCCATTGAAAACAGTTTAGCCCAAACAGCTGGAACACAATGTTTCTGCTTGAGACCCAAGTCACCCCAAACATGTTTTGACCTCATTGGGAATTTTCGGTGAGGCAACAGTAACAAAAGTTATGATACTAGAGATAACTAGTGAACTGAATTTAAGACAAACCTGAGCACCATGCATGAACTCTGTATGTGTATGGGACTAATGAGGTAGGAATGCACTAATTGTACAACACCCTGTAACTGTGGTACTTGAATACACTATTTGTGCTTTGAGAAAGTCTGAGTATGGACAAAACAAGTGCACATTCCTCTAAATGGAGAATGTTGGCACTATTTGAAATAGGTAATTGATTGATCTGATAAGAAACCAATGATCAATCAAGCCCAAGAGTTGATTATATTATTTTGTTCTTAGAAGCTTAGGGGCATAGCACAAACCTATCATCACATACACCATAACTTGGACTAATCAACTGACTAGTGAATATCAGTCAATGATAGGTATATGCTCCCAGACAACATTACCCACTGATCAACCAATCTTAGACATGAGGTAGGCACACTGAACAATATTCACTTCCTTTTACCAACTCAGTAAGGAGCATTTCACTATCTACATCTTAAAAAAGTATAGCAGTATCATATTTTGTAAAACTTACATGACTAGATGTTATGTTGACTTGCGTGCCATTTCCTTTATAGTGTTGGTGTCAGAGTTTGTGTCAGTAGCATCTATAGGAAAGCAACAGGTGTTGTGTCATAAATCAGACACTGTATGGTTCCATAAACATGCAGGTCATGTGTAAGAAAATGCACTCGAGCACTAACCTTTGTTCTGCAGCAGTGAGAGGCTCCCAGAATGCCATTGATGGGATGCTAGATACACCCAATCGCTTTGTTAGGACACAGTTGCGTTGTGATACAGCACAGTTTCTGGCTCTTAACAAAGGGAAACTGGACCATTATTCCCACAGTTAAAGTGCGGCCAAATGGCGGACATCTTAAGTATTTAAACCATAAGTGTGTAAAAAGCAGTAGGCCAGTGTGGCAACCATTCTTTAAGGCAGGTATTCTGGAGTTCAACATATAAGAGTAGGCCAATGGATGTCTTCTGTAAGGCCTGTGTTATGGCCAGATGGGCGTTATATCCACAATTGCTCTAGTTGAGACTATGAAGCACAAGCCATCCTATATTATTTTCAGCAGGGGATTGTTCCAAGGAATGTTTTACAAGCAGAGCTTGCACGTTTCTGTTGCAAATTTTACATCTGTGTTCGCTAATTCTTGTTGATAAAGCCCTAGTCGTGACACCAACATAATTCTTTTTGCATGGACACCTGATGAAATAACCAACATTTTTTGCAATTTGTGAAGGATTTAAGCTGCCATGCAAAATTATCATGATCAAAGATGTTTGTTTATGTTTTACGAAGGCACCACAATTGCCAAAGGGGGAGTGTCCTCTTACTGGGTCACGCTGCAATTTCCAACAGCTCAGCATTGTGTTGTTGCATTTCTCTTGATATCTAGAGTATACTTGCGTGTGCCTTATATCAAAACACCTTTCAAGGCCAAACAGTGGAGCCCTTCTAGTGTCGTATCTGGATTGAACTAGATGAAAGTACCATTTCACCATCTTCTGGTTCTGCACTGTATATTTGGAAAAGGTGGTCACACATACTATGGTGTTATTGAGTGTCTTTTTAGTTGTAGGTGTTAGCAGAGATCCCCTGTTTGCCAGGCTCATTTTGCAGACTTTGTTAGTAATTTAAATGGATACCCACTTGCTTGTAGCCTCTCTATGAGCAGATTGGCTGTCATGATCACTGCTTCCAAGGAGCCAGGACCAGCCCAACGTCCTTGGAAGCAGGCCCCTAACCCTAATCCTAGGCACCAGCCGGTCCCCACTGGGACCTTTTGGACCTTGACCTGGCGCTGGTGGCACCAGGCTCATCAAAACCATTGGTCCCAGCACTGGAAGCGCCGGGCTCATAATAGGTGTAAGGATGCTTGGGTGGACTTACCTGCAGCAGACCATGCTGCTTACTTACCAGTCACTTAGAAGCTATCTAAGAACAGGGACTACTTTCTTACCTGGGTGGGGCAGCTCCACTCCCTGGATACAGCACTGGAACTCTTCTGGAAACTGGAACTCTTTTCTTACCTAGGCGGGGCCGTGGAAGAAGACGCCTCATCACCCCAAGGCTATTTAAACCACACCCGATGGATGAAGCGTGCTTCGCGTTATTCTGCATCTGCAGCAGAACGCTCACCGAGTCTGCTCCGGCTTTTCTTCTTCTGATCCTGGACCTGCAAGAATCTACTTACCATTTCAGTATCCAGACATCATCTGCACCTGCAAAGAACAGAAACAACAGGTTAGCAAGGCGAACTTTACACGCAGCACTTACTCACCTGATCCATCGGCTGCGGCCGCTTCGTCACGCCGCATCTCCACCTGCAAAGGCAAAAGTATTGCCATACTTACCGGCATGCTGTGGATTCCGGATTTCTTCGTTCTGCATCGCCGCCTGTAAAGACAAAGCATCGTTAACAACTTACTGGCATTCCGCGGACTCCGGCGCTGCAAACCAACATCTGAAAGGCAAAAGAAAAGACATTAAGCAGGTATTTACTTACGTCCATCCCGCTCATCGCAATAAAACGCCTGCAAATACTCCGGCGTCTCTTTAACACGAACTAAGCTGCAAGGAAAGAGACAATTAGAGCGCTTGCCATACTTACAAACTTCCAGGCGCTTTACTTCATCTTCCATCTCAAGAGCCCTGCAATACATAAGGGAAAAGCATTATATAGAGTCTGCATATAAACGTGCCACGCATTTAAAGACTATACAGACAAAAGGTGTCCAGAAACTCACCGCTCGTGCAGACAACGACGGTAACCATCCTCTGAATTCAAGAGGCCTATGTTTCACCAGTGAAGGAACTGGCAACGGCACCCTGCACCAGACGCAGATGGAGAGCCCAGCATTCACCTATATAAGGTGAGCACGTTGACCTGGGGGCTCTACGAAAAAGCTGGGAAGAGAGAGGGAGAGAGGGACATTCAACTACCCAGACCATTAACCCCCATATTCTTTCACCTGCAGAAACCTCACTCTTCGAGTCCGACACACAGTGCGAAGAGGTTCGACCCCAGAAGCCAATCGAGTCCTGCACATCACTTTTCGAGTCACAGACAGCTTCCTGCCAAGACCCGCGCCTCTGTGGGAATCAGGTGAGCGTTACAGAACGCGAAGCCCACCACAAAACTCCTACCCAGGCGCAATGGAAACCTCAGACACTGATCGACTAGCCCAGTTGCTCGGGGAATTAAGAGCAGAAGTACATGCAGCTCGTCAGGAAACAAACTCTCTAAGAAGAGAACTGATAATTTCCAAGGAGCGAACAGAGGACCTTGCTAGGCAGTTGTTACAAACGCAGGCAGGACAGACACCTTTGCCCGTTCCAGGAGGGAGTTATCCTTCTGCATCAGCTTCAAATCCAGTGCAAATCAATCTGCCCGGTAATGTGCCCTTGCCTCCGCCCGAACGCTTTTCTGGTGATCCAAAGAAATTTGCAGTGTTCATCAACCAGTGCCGCCTACACTTCTTATGTCGACCAGCTGCATTCCCAACAGACCAGACCAAGGTGGCTTTCGTGCTTTCTTATCTCAGTGGCAGCGCTGCAGATTGGTCGATCCCGTTAGTCACCCAGGATGATCCGGTTTTATATGATTTTCAGGCCTTCCAGTCCAGCATAGAGAAACTGTTCGCAAGACATGCACAAGGGCAGGCCTTGGACAATGAACTTCTCTCATTACGACAGGGTAATCAAGACCTCTTGACTTATATAGCCTCCTTCAATAGACTCGTAGTGGAAACACAATGGCCCGAGGACAAGAGAATAACGCTTTTCTACAGAGGCCTGCGTGGAGAGCTCAAGGATGTGTTAGCGCAAGTTGTGAATCCTCCACAAGAATGTTCTGATTATATTGATTTAGTTGTCCAATTAGACCATAGACTACAGAACAGGAAGGCAGATCGTTCCAGATTTGATACCCGAGTGTTTTCTAAACCACAGACCTCGAATAAGGGAGCTGACACTGTGGAGCCCATGCAAATAAGGGGCATGAAAGGACCTTTAACCCAGAAAGAGCGGGAAAGAAGAAGGCAGCTGCAATTATGCCTCTATTGCGGAAACTCAGGACACTTTCTTCGGGACTGTCCAGTGAAACCAGCTAAGAAGACTGTAGGAGCCGCGGATACCTGTACCACAAAGTCAGAGCAGGGAAACGACCTCGCCCGACAAGAGTAGAGGTCCTCTTGCCGAGCGTTAAGATCTGTCCCGTGACCTCGCATTTCGTGATACCCATGGTCTTCATTAGTCCTGAACGTCCGGATCGTTTGCATGCAATTGAAGCTTACATTGACAGCGGAGCAATCGGTAACTATGTGGACCGTGAAATGGTATCAAGGATGAATCTACCCCTTGTCCCTAAGGCAGTAAAAGACGTCATCACTACTGTGGATGGCACGGAGATAGCCTCCAGACCAGTAACGCATGCCACCCAAGAAGTGACGCTAGTGAGTCAAGATGGACACCGGGAGAGAATCGTGTTCGATGTAATCAAGGCCCCTCAGTTCCAGATCATTCTGGGAATCCCTTGGTTAGAGAAGCACAATCCTCAGATCGATTGGCGAGCAAAGACGGTTCAGTTTCCAGAGTGTTTTACCACTTGTTATCCTCGGTCTGATGTTTCACCCGCGGCAATCTCTTCTGAGGAGGTTCCCAAATTACCTCCCGAATACCAGGAATTCCAAGACGTCTTCCAGAAGGATCAAGCTAACACCCTGCCTCCTCATAGGTCTTACGACTGTCAAATAGATCTGATACCTGGAACATCTCCTCCTTGCAGCAGGATTTATGCCCTCACCGAGCCAGAGAACCTTCACCTCAGACAGTACCTGGACCAATACCTAGCTAACGGGTTTATCCGTCCTTCAAAATCTCCAGCTTCATCGGCTTTGTTCTTCGTTCAGAAAAAGGAAGGAGACCTTAGGACTTGCATAGATTACCGCGCCCTGAATCAGATCACTGTTAAAAACAGATACCCGTTACCTCTGATCCCTGAACTCCTAGACCAAGTCAAAGATGCATGTATATACACAAAGCTGGATCTCAGAGGAGCCTACCACTTGGTACGGATAAAAGAGGGCGATGAATGGAAAACGGCCTTCCGCACCAAGTACGGGCTATTCGAATATCAAGTGATGCCCTTTGGACTGTGTAATGCTCCTGCTGCTTTCCAATATTTTATGAACGATGTCCTTAGAGAACTCATAGACGTGTGTGTTGTTGTCTACATTGACAACATCCTCGTCTATTCATCATCTGAAGAAGAACATCAAAGACACGTTAAAAAGGTTCTCGAGAGATTGCGTCAACATAATCTTTTTGCTAAGCTTGAAAAATGCGTTTTCAACATAACGGAAGTCGAGTTCCTGGGATTCATATTGTCGCCTAACGGAGTCCATATGGATTCAAAGAAAGTTGATGCAATTATCAAGTGGCCATCACCAACCTCTGTAAAAGGAGTTCAAAGCATGTTAGGATTCGCTAACTTTTACCGCAGATTCATTCCTGAATTTTCTCGGATAGTCCAGCCCATCACCGCTCTGTTGAAAAAGAACAAACGTTTTGAGTGGTCTGCTGAAGCAGAACAAGCTTTTCAAGACTTAAAAGCTAAATTCATTTCTGCACCTGTTTTAAAACATCCTCGCCCAGAACTTCCTTACATCGTGGAAACGGATGCTTCTAGTCTTGCTATGGGGGCAGTGTTATCACAAAGAGATCCGGTCACACACCAACTACATCCTGTTGCCTTTTGGTCCCGCAAGTTTTCGCCTCCCGAGATCAACTATTCAATTACAGACAAGGAACTTTTGGCCATCAGATCGGCCTTTAAAGCCTGGCAGCATTATCTTCTAGGAGCCAGACACACAGTCACCGTAATGACTGACCACCGCAATTTACAATATCTAAAGACAGCCAAAGCTCAATCTTCCAGACAGCTTCGCTGGGCTCTGTTTCTAGCCGAATTTGACTTTATAATTACTTATCGACCAGGCAGTAAGAACGGAAAAGCAGATGCCCTCTCCCGGATGGGGGTAGATGAACATTTGACCAATCCAAAACCAATACCCATAATTCCAGAACAAAGAATTTTGGGTTTGGTCAGCGCTCAATCTTTTGAAGACATCAAGACCATGGTTAAATCACTCCTAACTCCGGGCGATTTACAAGATTGGCAATTAAAGGGGAAAGAATTTTCAGTGGATCAAGACCTACCATATTTCCGAGGACGATTGCATTTACCCTGTGAGAAAATACAAAAACAAGTAATCTCCTGTTATCACGACTCTCTAATGGAGGGTCACCCTGGCATTACCAAAACCATGGAAAAGATTAAAAGACATTTCTGGTGGCCGTCATGGAAAAAGGATATTAGAGACTTTGTAATCTCCTGCGGTGTGTGTGCCCAGAATAAAAGTCAGAAGGAAAAACCAGCCGGCCTACTACAGCCACTAGACATCCCTCCCTGTCCATGGCATACCGTGTCCATGGATTTCATCACGGACTTACCTCCATGTTCGGGGTATACTACCATTTTAGTAGTCGTGGATCTATTCTCCAAGATGGCTCACTTCATTCCCCTAAAGGGTCTACCATCAGCCTCAGTATTGGCCCGAGAATTCTTAGAAAACATTGTTCGACTACACGGTTTTCCCTCGGTTTTAGTCTCCGATAGGGGAAGCCAATTCATCTCTCACCTCTGGCGCAGTTGCTGTCATCTAGCCCAAATTGATGTAAGACTTTCAACTAGTCACCATCCCCAAACTGATGGACAAACCGAAAGGACAAATCAAATTCTAGAGCAATATCTACGTTGCATGCTCCAACAAACTGAAAACCCCTGGAAGGATATCCTTTGGATCGCTGAATACGCTTACAATAATTCGATTCATTCTGGAACAGGGAAGACTCCCTTCTTCTTACTATACGAACACCATCCTAGAACCTCTAACCTGGATCCTCCCCAAGAATTCGAAGCACCTGCTGTGGATCACTTGCACTCGGAGATCACCCGTGCTTTTAAGGAAGCCTCGGCCCATCTGCAAAGAGCTAAAGCTCAATTCAAAAGAGGAGCAGATCGACACCGTAAAGAGGCTCCTCATTACGCTGTAGGAGATCAAGGAGATCAAGTCTGGCTATCCACTAAGCACCTGCCTCTAAAGGGACCCCGCACCTTCATCCCGAGATACCTTGGACCCTATCTCATATCTGCCATAATTAATCCGGTGGCTGTCAAATTGGAGTTACCTACGCATATGAAAATACACCCAGTATTCCATGTTTCCTTATTAAAACCTGTGCAACCAGAAACCCGATTGACTAAACTCCCAGAACCAGTTTTAGTAGATGGAGAACTTGAATTCGAAGTAAAGAACATCCTAGACTCCAAAATCTCCAAATCTAAGTTATATTATCTGGTTGATTGGAAAGGTTACGGCCCCCAGGAAAGGTCTTGGTAACCTCCAGAATACGTCCACGCACCTCGTCTGGTCAAAAAATTCCATCTGAATCACCCCGACAAGCCGAAACCCCCGGAGAAGACACACTTAGGAGGGGCCTTGAGGGGGGGTACTGTCATGATCACTGCTTCCAAGGAGCCAGGACCAGCCCAACGTCCTTGGAAGCAGGCCCCTAACCCTAATCCTAGGCACCAGCCGGTCCCCACTGGGACCTTTTGGACCTTGTCCTGGTGCCGGTGGCACCAGGCTCATCAAAACCATTGGTCCCAGCACTGGAAGCGCCGGGCTTATAGTAGGTGTAAGGATGCTTGGGTGGACTTACCTGCAGCAGCCCATGCTGCTTACTTACCAGTCACTTAGAAGCTATCTAAGAACAGGGACTACTTTCTTACCTGGGTGGGGCAGCTCCACTCCCTGGATACAGCACTGGAACTCTTCTGGAAACTGGAACTCTTTTCTTACCTAGGCGGGGCCGTGGAAGAAGACGCCTCATCACCCCAAGGCTATTTAAACCACACCCGATGGATGAAGCGTGCTTCGCGTTATTCTGCATCTGCAGCAGAACGCTCACCGAGTCTGCTCCGGCTTTTCTTCTTCTGATCCTGGACCTGCAAGAATCTACTTACCATTTCAGTATCTAGACATCATCTGCACCTGCAAAGAACAGAAACAACAGGTTAGCAAGGCGAACTTTACATGCAGCACTTACTCACCTGATCCATCGGCTGCGGCCGCTTTGTCACGCCGCATCTCCACCTGCAAAGGCAAAAGTATTGCCATACTTACCGGCACGCTGTGGATTCCGGATTTCTTCGTTCTGCATCGCCGCCTGTAAAGACAAAGCATCGTTAACAACTTACTGGCATTCCGCGGACTCCGGCGCTGCAAACCAACATCTGAAAGGCAAAAGAAAAGACATTAAGCAGGTATTTACTTACGTCCATCCCGCTCGTCACAATAAAACACCTGCAAATACTCCGGCGTCTCTTTAACACGAACTAAGCTGCAAGGAAAGAGACAATTAGAGCGCTTGCCATACTTACAAACTTCCAGGCGCTTTACTTCATCTTCCATCTCAAGAGCCCTGCAATACATAAGGGAAAAGCATTATATAGAGTCTGCATATAAACGTGCCACGCATTTAAAGACTATACAGACAAAAGGTGTCCAGAAACTCACCGCTCGTGCAGACAACGACGGTAACCATCCTCTGAATTCAAGAGGCCTATGTTTCACCAGTGAAGGAACTGGCAACGGCACCCTGCACCAGACGCAGATGGAGAGCCCAGCATTCACCTATATAAGGTGAGCACGTTGACCTGGGGGCTCTACGAAAAAGCTGGGAAGAGAGAGGGAGAGAGGGACATTCAACTACCCAGACCATTAACCCCCATATTCTTTCACCTGCAGAAACCTCACTCTTCGAGTCCGACACACAGTGCGAAGAGGTTCGACCCCAGAAGCCAATCGAGTCCTGCACATCACTTTTCGAGTCACAGACAGCTTCCTGCCAAGACCCGCGCCTCCGTGGGAATCAGGTGAGCGTTACAGGCATGCACACTGAAATCTTCTTTGTAAGTACAATTCCCTCTGATTTGTAGAATTTGAGAGTAAGGCATATTGTCACACAAAGCTTTGGGATGCTGACTTCAGTATTGTAAAATAGGTTAACAGTCTGTCTCTTTTCAGTACAGGATCATATAACTGTTAAGTTGGGTTTAGAGAATCAAGCCAGGTGAAGAATCTCAATGGATCATTGGTTTCGCCCTTCCAAATGGAAATAAGACATTGTCAATATAATGATTCTTGTAAAAATCTTAATGATTATAAACAAGTAAATAAAAAAAATAAAAAATATATAATGTTTCCAAAAAATGTATTTGCTGGTCAAAGGGATTATTATTGAAAATGTTGGTTTCTTCAAATTCTGCCATAAATATGTTAGCTAAATTTGGAACAAATGCTGCACCCATGGTGGTCCCTTTTATTTGGGTAAATATATAATTCCCACAGGTAAAGAAGTTCTTGCATTGAGAAACTTCCATGAGTTGTAAAATTAACTCAGTGGGCATTGAATTTTTTTGTAATTAAATCAACGACTTTGCTTTGTGAGATATTTGTGTATAACACTGAGTCACTGAATAAGCTATACAATACCGAGAAATATCATGTTTACAGAAACAAATTATTCAGCACAGCTCAAAATGATACCAAAACTGAAGTGTTGGTAGCTTCTAAAACAGCTCTCACTACACTAGCCCTCTCCAGCCTTTACCCCTTGTGAAAGCGAGACAATTGCATTATCTTCCCAAGAATGAGGCCAGTATGGCAATCCCACCAACAACAGTTTCTAGACAGACCAGACCAACTGGGTGGAGGAAGTCTAAGCTCCAACCTGTAACTACCACACGCCCCTATAAGCCCAGCAGCAGTGGTAGGCACTCTACATGACCAAACGGAAACATCAGGTAGTTATCAAGCTACAACTCACAACATTTTGTCACATTGAGCATCATTAGTAACGTGTAGCTGGGGTCTCTAGACATAGCAATCTCCCTACCCACATCTGGAACTGCCCATCACCATCAGGGTGAAAAATGCAAAACTGAAGGTTGATTGCTGGAAGGTTTTGTATTAATCCTAACCAACGTCAATTGTACTGGCCAACATTTCATACCATAGTTGTTCAGTCTACCATACCGATACAGATAGGGTGCGATAAAGGATTCAGGATTGATCCAATATGGTCAAACTAAGTCCTTAGTTGCTGCAGCCTATGTCCATGACATAAGGATAGCAATTCATGTACAAATCTGAGGAAGGGGCATGTCTCCTCCTTATAAAAACACTCACTCATGGGGAGGTCTAAGCCAGTGAAGGCACACCCCTAAATGCTCACACAAGAAAAAATACAACCCACTAGGGAAAAAAGGGCAAGTAATTCTTGCAAGAATACCAAGTTGTAATTACACAAAAATAGGAGTGCCCTCCAAGAACTCTACTGCTCAAGAACATTCTGAGCGAAAAAAGGTGCAAGCAGGAGCTTTAAAAGGGGCACAGCGTCATCAGTATACAATAAAAACCTGCAAAGCTGTTTGGTGCAACCCTAAGCATGGTCAGTCTACTCATAGGGGATGCCAGCCCTTTGGCCCCAGCTCCGTCCATTGGTCTTCCATCACGTGGGGTCAGCTGGGCTCATCATCTCCAGGGAAACAAGGTTGAACATACAATTAAATGTGTTATTCTAACAATGCTACTCTATTGCCACACAGGGCACCTGGCACGATCATGGACTGGTACAGGGGGAGGCTCGAGGTCACTATGACCAGCACGCATTTCACTCATCCCAGCTGTGTCGTCCAGCATCCAAGGCTTCCACCCTCGCTTTTTAACTATAATTCATCCCTCCCTACATCACACATTACAAATCATGCCATTGTAAAATACAAATAGGGGGACCATTCTTTTAGATCTTCTGGTTGTCTGGTTTATGGACAGTGGCCTTGGGTCAGCTGGTATCTTGAAATTCAGTGGTCTTGGGACTCAGACAGCTGTAGGGTCTATGACTTGTAATTGGCTTGGTGGCTCTCAGAGCTTTGCTCTGGCCTGGTTGTGATAACACATCAAGTGAGGAGCCTAGCACCGTCTCATGGCCTTGCAGGATATATTCTTTCTTGGGATAAATGTATTGCAATAGTTTTAGAACAAAGGAGGGTTTATCTGTAAATTAACAGTGTAGGCCTCTCATCACCATTTCAGCCTACTCAGGTTTCTTCATCAGGTGTATGACCTGTGTCCACAGCACTGCCATGCAGGCCCTATGTTTCTGCCATAGCTACGAAATGGAACCTGTTTATGTGTGCACACTATGTCTAAACATCTACAATTCACATAAAGCTTATGTTCATGCAGGGTCTCTTTGCAACCCCCCCAAACCCTCCTGCAATATCACAGGTTTCTTCATGGTATTCGCCTCACCTTAAAGCGCCTAGGAGGGTAGGACATTTTCATTCCCCCCTTTTGTTACTTCTACAGTAACAAACTCCCCCATGTGAATGCACTCATTCTCCCTTCTCACTGCAGCCTCATACGGTGGCCTTCCTTTTATTGGTATCTAGGCTCTACATACTGACCGTAAGCTTTCTCCTTCTTGATCATATTCTTCAGGTGTGCATTCCATCTCAATACATCCCCCATCTCCTGCTAGATCAACCCATACTTCCTCATAATTTTTAGGGTCAGGAGGTGGGACAATGATGGTGTGGCATAAGCGGTATACTTCATCTCCATAGGAGATAGGAATCATTTGAGGAATGGCATGGTATGTTTGTATGTCAGTATCTTTTGTATTGCAAGGTGCTTTTCAAGCCCCAATTGAAACCATCATCATTGCGCTATGAGGCACTGCTTTGGGACAATACTGGAGTCCCATTTGGCAGGTGCAGAAGATGACCAAGATGAACACGATTACAGGTACCAACTTCTTCACGATCGCTCCTAGCCAGGATGGAGTCCAATCAAAGGCAATGTCAAACCAAGCCTCCCCTTTGATACCAGCTTCTTTTTTCATGCGCATTCCCAGAACAGGTACTGCCGCTATTATGTGAGACAATGATCCATTCTCTGCATCTTCGGGAGCCACGAATGTGCAATGTGAATCCCCGATTTTTCGGCACACGCCTCCTTTCATCTCAGTCAGCATGTCGAGGATGGAGTGGTTCTGCATCGTCATCTCAAACTTATGCATGCAGCTCGAACTTTATGATGCTGAACCCATGCTCATCTTTCATCTCACCATCCAACCTGCTCATATTGGCAATGTGGGAAGATGAACATCCATTACCATAACTCTCGCTGATGTGTTGCCATGGCCAACCAGTCAATGTCGGCCTACGCAGCTCACAGATGAATAGTGGACAATCCCAAGATGGCTGCCCCACACAATGAATGTCACACGCAATCAGGGGAGGAGCAATAGCATTTCCAAAGAAGAACAGTGCACAACGCTGGCTCTGTGTGTTGCAACTTTCTTGCTACTTACGCTCTCTTACTCTGTTTCAAGTTCTACTGTTTCTCTGTTTGTTCCAAGCCTCAGCGGAGCGCTCCTCTCTCCAGTTTTCTCTCTGCTCTGATTTCTTCCACTCCTCTTGCTGCTGCTAAGTGGTTCTTTTATGCTGCTATGTTATTGGAAACCTTTTCCTTTGCTCAGTATTCTGGATTGCTGTTGGGGAATCGCTCCCTTCACCCTGCAGATCTTACCTGGGAATTCTGCTTTGAAAACCCTACCACATTTGCCTCAAGTCTCGTCAGTCTGGCATTGCATCAAACCAACCTCCGGAAGAAGGTTTTTTCCCCTTTCAGGGATTTTTCTCCTTGGGGGAACGGCCACTCTGGCAGCTGGTCTACCCTGTTTCACCTTAGGGAGCCCTGGCCGCCATAGAAGACCGTCCTTACTTGCACAACACCAAGAGCAATACCAACGGCAAATCACAGGTGTGCAGTAAGCCTAAAATGAGCCTAAAAGCTCAGTGTCAACGGTCAACTGAACCACTTCCCAGTGCACTATCTGCAGCGATTTTGCATTGGCAGCTGCTTGTATGCTGGATGCGTTGCACAGTCGATAGTCTTTGAGGATTTCACCAAGAAATGTGGCTGAGTCTTTTGATAGATAGTTTGATGATCTCTTCTTCCTTCACAGTTTTTCGTACAGGCTTTTCCCGGCAGGATGCACAATTCTTGTGGCGACACTTGGATCTGTTCCTCGAATGCATGAGAAAATGTTGGGGCTGTGTCAGGTATTGGCTCCCCTTTCAAGTGTCTTCTGAGATTACTAGTAGTGCTGACTGTAGCGTGGTCATCAAAAAATAGCCCCTGCATGATGGTGGGAGGTGCAAGTATGCTTGTTGGCCACAGACCCAATAGTAATCCATTACTGCTGCCGTGCCCCTCTTCAGATCTGGGATAAGAAGGGTCCTGTTGCACTTCTCATTTGAACCAATAAAAGCAGTTCCTTGACTGTGGAAACAAAGTTCATATGTTTCTTCTCAATGAACTTTCCCTGGTTTCTCTATTGCCACGATCCATGTCAATTTTGTAAGGTTCTCTGTCCACTTTTGGGTGCAGGTTGCATACCCTCCATGCCAAGGAGCTCATTTTAGTATCCTAAAATGCCTTCTGCCAGACAAGTAAGTGTGGTTTCTTGCCACTTGCTGTTTGAATATTTGAGTCCTTCAATAACTTGGTACAGCTGCTGCAGGCACTTAATGTCTCTCGGGTCATTGTTACATTGTAGAGGGTCTGGATCAATATATCAATGAGCTCTAGCCATTTTCTGTGTGCCTGGACAGTGCCTTTAATCTACATAGTGCAAGATGAACTAGTCACTGTGCCTCTATAATTGGTACTTCCTGTGGTACTAATACCATCGGTGTCCCTGGCGTGTGTGGGATTAGTGAACAGAGGTAGCATCTGCCATTTGCTGTTTGCCTTCCGACCACACTCATATCTGTGTACAAGCTGTTTGACATTTCTGGATGCTGTACATCCTCAATGGCATCGAGGCGAAGCCTGTAGTAGGCATCATATTACACCCTTCATGCTTGCCGTTTCCTTCTTTTTTGTAATTCTAAATATTTTCTAACAACACTATCAATGTCATCATAAATGCTTATGTTATGCAAAACACTTTTAAAAATAAATGGAAAAAGATGTTCTAATATCATTTCTTACAAATATATGCAGGTGCACTTGTTGGTTTGTTATAACTGTTATTATGCTTGTTACTGATGCTATACATATTAACAGTTCTGTTGGTGGTGCTTGTAAATGTGCTCCCCGAGCCCCCTCTTTTATATGAGCTCCTCATATAAAAGAAGCTCTCCAGTAAATCCCTAGTGCACACATCACAACAGCAAATAGTACTGCACTAAAATGCAATCACTTGTATAGGAGTAGGAACATCTAGGGGCAGTTTGATAGTTAATTTGTTTACTAGTGTGAATAGATGTATCCAATGATGTTGGTTCAGTTGTTTTCTTCCTGAAAGTGAAAAATAATGGGAAGGGGAAAGTGGAATGGAGGGGGAGGTAGGGGAGAGAGAGAGATACAGAGAGAGAGAGAGAGAGAGAGAGAGAGAGAGAGAGAGAGAGAGAGAGAAAGAGAATTGTATACACATTTTATTTAATAACAGGCGTGTGTTATTTTATCTTTAGCATATACTTCATAATATTTTGCAGTTGTATGCTTTACTATAGGAAATGGCTGAATTGATAATTGAAAATGAAGTGTGAGAGCAGGGGCGTGGTCACTCAGGGTGGTTGCATACTGATTGGGGTTGCTTTGAGAGGTGAATCTAATAGCGGAGCTCCTTTACTTTTACTGAAAAAGACGTTGAAAAAATTAACTCGTATGGTCCATGGTATCTTTGGTTGTTCCATTTTTGGACAAAACTACGGACATAGATCAATTCTCCGGGTAAAAGTGGTTGGGTAGTTTGGGAGCTTGCTGCTGCTGCCTGTGCAGTGTCTGTTGCACCCTCTGCACGGGGCGGTGCAATTTGTCATGAAATGCATTTGATGGCACGTGTTAGTGTTGTCGGAAACTCTCTGAATTCTTCACCTAAGACTGCAGCTACTTAATAGGCATCTGATGCTCTTCTGACATGGGATACGGTGTGTTTATGCACCGATAGATGGTGGTCCTTGCTAGGTTGTGAGCGTAAACTGAAGAGGGCCAAGGATGAGCAGTGCACCCAGTTCTTTTTCAATGCAGTGCAGAGATAAGACAGTTTGCTCGTGAGAAGACCGTTGATCCTTTCCACAACTCCCATTGTCCTGGGGATGATAAATTGAACACATCCAGTACTTAATTCCAAGTATTGTTGTGATCTCTTTAAAGAGCTCATTGAAAAAATGGGTGCCATTATCAGACCTCAGTACATCGCACACGCCCCATCAGGGGAACACTTTGTGGACAAGGAATTTAGCAGCACATTTGGCATCCGGGTGGGCACAAGGTATTGCCTTGACCCAATGTGAAAAGGGGCCAACCACAACGATTAAATACCGTAACCCATTGCATCTTTCTTCCATGTCTGCATAATCTATGTGTAGATTGCGGAACTGCCAGATAGCGCAGGACAAGGTCCTCATAGCGTCCGGAGCATCATGCCTGTGCTGAAACCTTGACATGTGATGAATTGTATGATCATGTTTGTGAGATGCTCCTGAAGTTTGGGGACAAACCAATATTCCTGTATGTTTGCTGCAATGTGTTGTTTCGAGCTGTGGACGGGGTGATGAAGTTGGTGGAAAACTATTTCTAGCAGCTTGTAAGGTATTACTGCTCTAGCAGAGCATTCCTGGTGCCATATCAAATCTGTCAGGGACTCTTTACACCATCTTTTGGACCACATTTCCTTTTCTTCATTTGATACTTTGCTTTGCAGCTCGATGAGCTGTGCAACAGGCAATGCTTTCTATGGTTTGTCTTGACGATCGTGTGTTGGTGTCATCAGGACCTACTCAGAAATGATTGGGACAGGAAGATATGCCGTCATTTTGGCCACAATGTCAGCTGCAGCATTTCCTAATGAAATTTCTTCTGTGCTATTGGTATGGGTGGCATATTTGATGACCACAAACACAGAGGGTTCTGACAATGTGTAAATCAATGTATATAACTGTACAGCATGTTGTACTGGGGAACTGTCTGCTCTCCGTAAACCCTCCTCTTCCGGCATGACAACCCAGCATGCACTGGTGTAGTGACGTTTGCTGAGTCTGAATAGATGGTTATGTGCCAATCTTGTGAAGCGCTGTCATGATTCCTGCCCCTCATGTCCCGAGCCCTCCAAGATGTCAGGCTGGAGCCAGGCCACGAGCACCTACATGGCCCTCAAGGGCCTCTCCATCCCTCCAAAGACCCACTTGGAGTCAGACTTGGCACCTGTGGCACCAGACTCACTCACTCCCCAAGGATAACATTGGGGATTGGACTTGCAGTGCATTAATGGGGACAAGATGGATGCCCCCACATATTTCAGTTCCGAGAACTGCATGTGCGGTCTAGTCTTTTGGGTGTGGTTCAGCCCAGAGATACCTGGGATACCCAGAGACTATTTAAGCCACACCCAAGGTGAGAAACATGCTTTGCGTTTTCTGCACCTGCTGCGTGACACTCACCGTGTTCGGATCGGTCTCCAGTAGGCCTGCATCTTTCTTCTGCGCTCAGCTCCTGCAAGAACAAGAACACCGTTAGGAACAGCCTTACCTTGCAGTGCTTCTGCCCATCATTCATCGCTCCTTCTGTTCTGCGGGCATCTTCGGTGGTGTCATTCCCATCCCGGCACGCCGCTTCCTAAGGAAAAGGGAAAAGAACAGAAAAAAGGCATTAGTAAGCATTCTGCAAATCTTTGCTTATTTTTAAATACTGTACGAGCTTCAAACGCTTACCTGAATCCCAGCCGCTCTGGGGGAACTCTGTCTCTGGAACTTCTCATCCATCTGCAAGAGGGAAAGGACACTCCAGGTTAGCGTGGAAACATCTAGAGGGGCTGCATACCACGCTTACCCACCGCATTTGTTCTTCATAACTGGCATCCACGCTGAAAACGTTGCGGCACATAAAAGACACAGAAAAAGAACTCAGTTCAATGCAAATATGAAAGGGGTGCATCGCGCATCGTGCTCTCACTCACCTTCAGCGCTACTCATCTCAGCAGCACGCTGCCATCCCCAGACGCCGGCCATTATCAAAGGAAGGAAAGGAACTAAGTTAGAGAACTGTTCAAAAGGCTCATTATACTTACCTGTCGGACTCTTGCCAGTGAAGTAATTAGGCAGCAATGAGCCCGCATCAATCAATGCACCCCTGCACTGAAAGCAGGATGGAGAGCACACTATCCAAGAAAACAAGGTGAGCTGTGGATCAAAGGGAAGGGTTGGACCCTGGGGAAGAAGGGGTTCAAGCACACAGAGACAATAGGGAGTTAAACTCTACCAATCCTGTGTTTCAGGCCCAGTCTCCAGTCGAATAGCCTCCTGGGAAATGTTCGAGGTCGTAAGAGGTCAGAACAGGCTGAGTGAGGTCCCCGTGGATACCAGGTGTGCATTACAAGCATGTAGCTATTCGATGAGCTCCACAAACTCTGCTGCTTTGGCCGAGTAGTGCATGGATAATCTTTTCATCACTAGTGTTTCATATGTACCTCCTACGAGGCACACTACTGCTGTGCCTGTATGCCTTTGTCCTGTGTCTTGATCAATTGTCTCTGACCCCTCCTCCAATGTGCTATCCTTTGCTTGAGGAAAGTTATCCTCCTACCCTTCAATGTGGCATATGTGGCACAATAATGGCTTTCTAAATTGTCATCTGTGCACACTTCTATCAGAAAAGTGGCAGGGTTTACCGTTTTGCATATCACAACACAAATGTTTGGGCTCCAGAGGATAATCTCGTATGCAGATGCCCTCTGTGTTGTCTGAGTAGATTTTGACCTTTCTAAAATGGCAAATAGTGAATGCTCCACATACAAAGTTACTGAGCAACCCATTACAATTGTGGAACTTTTTTCATAATAGGCCAGAGGCTTGTGGCCTATTGAATTTTTCTGGGTTAGCACGGCGGTCATAAGCTTGCTGTTTGAATGTGAGAATATGTCAAATTCTTGGTTATAGTCTGGGGTGGCAAGAACTGGGGCTGTGGATATTACTTCATTCAAATCATTGAAATGTTGTATCATGTCTGCTGTTCATTTGAGTTTATGATAGCCTGTTTGTGATTCATTGAGGCCCTGCAGTAGCGGTCTTGTCCATGCTGAATATTCTAGAATCCATGCTCTGCAGTAATTGCACAACCCTAGAAATGTTTGTATGTCCTTCACTGTCCCAGGTCTGGGAGTGGCATGCACGGATGCCGCTCTCTCTGGTATTATTCTTTTGCCATTTGCTGATATTATTTGGCCCAAGTAGAGCACCTCCTGCTGGCAATACTAGAGTTGGCCCTGTCAACCTTGTACTCCTTGTGGGCCAAAAGTTGTAGAAGTGATGGAGTCTCTTCAGCAGTTCTGCTCACTGTCGCTACACACGAGCAAGTGACCCCCATACTGAATGACCGGGCAATTGGCTGTTACCTAGCTCAGCGTGTAGCATTCTGTTAAAGATGCTTGGGCTTTCACAGTACCCTTGGGGCCAACATGTGTGTTACTAGCACTTTCTGACATGGGTAAAGGTGGTGAGGTACTGTGAGTCAGGGTGCAATGGTATTGAAAATACAGCTTTCTTTAAATCTATCCCCGTAAAGTGGGTTGCTTCTTTGGGGATGCTAAACAAAATAGTGGCCGGGTTCGGGACCACAGTAGATGTGTTCTTTACCACATAATTTAGGGGGCATTAATCTGGGATCATTCTTCAAATGCCCCCGTGGCCTTTTTGACAGGGTATATGTCTGTATTGCATGATGATATAGACAGCACTCTTATCCCTTGATTGAGCAGGGCCGGTATTGTGTACATTATTCCCTCCTCCACCTCTCTTCATAGTGCGTACTGTTTCACTCGCAGTAATACTTCTCCAGCCATTAGTGTGATGTGTACTGGGGACACTTCTTTTAAAAGTCCAATGTCATGTAGATTGGTGGAAAACAACTGTGTGGGCACATACTCCAAGTCTACCTCAATGAAGGGAGGTGACGCCACAATGGCCACCAGGGACCACTGCACCCTTCAGTACTGCACCATGATTTCATAGGGATACAATTCTCTATCACGGTTATTGTTTTCAAAAAGCTCTGAATCTGTTACCTCACTGACAGGGGTACAGTGGGATTGATGCAAAGCACTGTATGCCATTCGCACCCTTGCCTCTCTGTTCCTAGCACAACCACTCTTTTCGCAGATACAAACAGCCCTTGTAAGTCTGGAGACAATATTGTACCGGCACCATTTCTGGGGACAGTATGAAGGCAGGAGCCCTCTCCCTCCCTCTGCTTATTGCTGCAGGAGTAGCGCTACACTTAATCTACCTGAGAAGTCCCCGCCAGGACTAGCCACGACGCTGCATCCAAACTTGAAATCAGCATCCAGCTGCTGAGCCTACGCTGGTGAGGCATTCCCTCCATGAAGGCTGCAGCCTCTGACTTCCATGCCGCCATCGACTATGGATGCGTTCCGACGTTTGCGCTTTATCAAAATTTGAATTGCCCCTACCCTAAAATGGCCACCGCAACTTCGCTAACCTTTGTTTATCTGGTTGCCTAACAACCTCTCTGTGCACGCTCATAGGCTATACTTCCCAACCAGAAGGCGAGAGTGTCATGATCTATGCTTCCAAAAGGTCAGGGTTTTCCCAACTCCCTTGGAAGCAGATCCATAACCCAGTTTCCGAGTGCCAACCAGTCCCAATTGGGACCTTTTGGACCCAGTCCTGGCGCCAGTGGCACCAGGCTCATAAATATGCCCAGTCCCAGCGCTGGAAGCGCCGGGCTCATAATGCTTGGGTGGACTTACCTGCAGCAGACCATGCTGCTTACTTGCCTGCCAGTTGAGCCTCTGATCCTCTTCTGTTTGGAACTACTTTTCCTGTTGGGTGGGGCAGGAGCCACTCCCTAGATTCAGAACACTGGAACTCTTCTGGAAAGCAGGAACTCTTTTCTTACCTAGGCGTGGCTGTGGAAGGAGACACCTAAGCACTACAGGAGGCTATTTAAACCACACCCGATGGATGAATCTTGCTTTGCGTTATTCTGCATCCTCTGCAGCAGAACGCTCATCGTGTCTTCTGCATCTGATCCTGGGCCTAAGGAAAAAGGCTTACCATCCTGAATCCAGTCTTCAGCAACACCTATAAAGACGAGAAAGAACAGGTTAGCATTACAGTCTTCAGTGACAGCTCTTCACTTACCTGGTCCATCGGCTGTCACCAACGCCTCGCGCTGCATTCCGGCATCTGAAAGACAAAGGCTTACCTACTCTTCGTGCGCTCCGGAGGTCTTCACACTGCATTCCGGCATCTGAAAGACAAAAGCTTACCAACTCTTCGCACGCTCCGGAGGCCTTCGGCGCTGCATCCCGCATCTGAAAGACAAAACAAGGTGCGTTTAAAGACATTGGGGAACTTTAATACTCACTGCCATTACTCCTTTCGACATCTAACCCAATGGGTATTCCGGCACCCTGCAGCCACTCCGAACTTGTACCTGCAAAATAAAAAGACAGAGCGCATCGTGAAGCAGGCAACAAGCGCTTACTTACGTGCTTCCAGGCGCTTCTATTCATCACACGGGCTCCATCTTCAACTCACTTCAGCCCGTCATCCGCCATCGCCGGAACCCTGCAAAACAAGAAACATCATTACTAAAGACTTTAAAGACATTAGAATTACTCGAAACTTACCGTTCGTGCAGTAAACTACGGACAGCAGTCCTCTGAAGTCAAGAGGCCTGCTCCCCTTATCCAGTGAAGAAACTGGTTACAGCACCCTGCCCCGAGGCAGATGGAGAGCACGCTGTTCACTTACCTAAGACATCTTACCCTTCGAGTCAGACATACAGTGCACAGAGGTCCAGCCCAAAGAGCCAGCCGTGTGTTACACATCACCTTTGAAGATACGGTATACGCCCAGTCAAGACCGGCACCTCTACGGGAATCAGGTGAGCGTTACAGAACGCAAAGCCTACCACAAAACTCCCGTCCAGGTGCTATGGAAACCTCGGATACCGACCAGCTAGCCCAGTTACTTGGGGAACTAAGGGCAGAAGTGCATGCAGCCCGTCAGGAAACTAACGCTCTAAGAAGGGAACTGATTATTTCCAAGGAGCGAACAGATGATCTCGCTAGACAATTGCTACAGTCACAAGCCGGACAGACCCCGTTACCCGCATCTGGGGGAAATCTTCCTTCTACATCCTCTATGAATCCAGTGCAGATCAACCTACCTGGGAATGTACCTCTGGCTCCGCCCGAACGATTTTCTGGTGACCTAAAGAGGTTTGCAATATTTATCAATCAGTGCCGGTTGCATTTCTTATGCCGGCCAGCAGCCTTTCCAACTGATCAAGCTAAAGTAGCTTTCGTGCTTTCGTACCTTAGTGGCAATGCGGCAGACTGGTCGATCCCTCTAGTAAATCAAGATGATCCGGTCCTCCATGATTTTCAAGCTTTTCAGCTCAGTATGGAAAAACTGTTCGCAAGACATTCACAGGGGCAGGCCTTGGACAATGAGCTTCTTTCGTTGCGACAAGGTAATCAAGACCTTTTGGCTTATATTGCGTCTTTCAACAGACTGATAGTGGAAACTCAATGGCCTGAGGACAAAAGGATTACGCTGTTTTATAGAGGTCTACGTGGAGAGCTCAAAGATGTGTTAGCCCAAGTAGTGAATCCCCCACAAGATTGTTCGGACTATATAGACTTAGTCGTTCAAATAGATCACAGACTGCAGAACAGGAAGGCCGATCGTTCCAAGTTTGATGCTCGAGTATTTTCCAAACCGCCAACTCCTTCCAAAGGAGTAGACTCCGGGGAACCCATGCAAATAGGGGGTCTGAAAGGTCCTCTAACACAAAAGGAGTGGGAAAGGAGAAAACAGTTGCAATTATGCCTCTATTGCGGAAACTCAGGGCACTTTCTTCGAGACTGTCCGGTGAAACCTGCCAAGAAGTCAGTAGGAGCTGCAGTTACCAAAGTTACAAACTCTGAGCAGGGAAACGACCTCGCCCGACAAGAATAGAGGTCCTCTTGCCGAGCGTGAAAACCAGTTCCGTGACCTCGCATTTCGTGATACCTATGGTCCTCATTAGCCCTGATAATCCGGATCGATTACATGCAATTGAAGCTTACGTCGGCAGCGGTGCCATCGGAAATTATGTGGATCATGAAATGGTTTTGAGGATGAATCTAACTCTTTGTCCCAAGGCTGTAAAGGACGTCATTACTACGGTGGATGGTAGGAGATAGCCTACGGGCCAGTAACGCATACCACTCAAGAGGTGACGCTAGTAAGTCAAGATGGACACGATGAGAAGATCGTGTTCGATGTGATCAAGGCCCCTCAGTTTCAGATTATTCTAGGAATACCTTGGTTAGAGAAACACAATCCTCTGATCGATTGGCGAGCAAGAACGGTCCAGTTTCCAGAATGTGTCTCTACTTGTCACCCTCCACCTGGTGTTGCACTGGCAGCAATTTCTTCAGAGACTCCCCAGTTACCTCCCGAATACCTAGAATACCAAGATGTTTTCCGGAAGGATCAGGCTAACTCTCTACCTCCTCATAGGTCTTATGACTGCCAGATAGACCTGATACCTGGATCTACTCCTCCTTGTAGTAGAATTTATGCCCTCACCGAGCCTGAGAACCTTCACCTTCGACAATACCTGGATCAATACCTGGCAAATGGGTTTATTCGTCCTTCCAAGTCCCCTGCTTCTTCAGCTTTGTTCTTCGTTCCAAAAAAGGAAGGAGACCTTAGAACTTGTATAGATTATCGCTCCCTGAACCAGATCACTGTTAAGAATAGATATCCGTTACCTTTGATCCCTGAACTCCTGGACCAAGTCACAAAAGCATGCATATATACAAAGCTGGATCTTAGAGGAGCTTACCACTTGGTACGAGTAAAAGAGGGCGATGAATGGAAGACGGCCTTCTGCACCAAGTATGGGCTATTTGAATATCAGGTCATGCCCTTCGGACTTTGCAATGCCCCGGCCGCCTTTCAATATTTTATGAACGATGTCCTCAGAGAGCTCATAGATGTGTGTGTTGTTGTTTACATTGACAACATCCTCGTTTATTCTTCATCGGAATCTGAACATCGGAAACACGTGAAAATGGTCCTCGAAAGATTGCGTCAACACAAACTTTTCGCTAAGTTGGAAAAATGTGTTTTCAACGTGACTGAAGTTGAATTCTTGGGATTCATATTATCACCTGGCGGAGTGCGTATGGATTCAAAGAAGGTTGATGCAGTTCTGAAATGGCCATCACCATCCTCCGTAAAAGGTGTGCAAAGCATGTTAGGCTTCGCTAACCTTTACCGCAGGTTTATCCCCGAATTCTCTCGAATAGTCCAGCCCATCACTGCCTTGTTAAAGAAAAACAAACGTTTTGAATGGTCTACCGAGGCGGAACAAGCTTTCCAGGATTTGAAGACTAAATGTATCTCTGCGCCAATCTTAAAACACCCTCGCCCCGAACTCCCCTACATCGTGGAAACTGATGCTTCAAGCCTTGCCATGGGGGCAGTTCTATCACAAAAGGACACGGTAACCAATCAGTTGCATCCCGTGGCATTTTGGTCCCGCAAATTCTCGCCTCCTGAAATCAATTACACGATTACTGACAAGGAACTTCTGGCTAACAAGTCTGCCTTTAAGGCTTGGCGGCATTATCTGCTGGGGGCCCGACACACCGTTACTGTGATTACGGATCACCGAAACCTGCAATATTTGAAAACCGCAAAACCCCAATCCTCTAGACAACTCCGTTGGGCATTATTCTTTGCCGAGTTTGACTTCATAATTACCTATCGACCTGGTACAAAGAACGGTAAAGCTGATGCCCTTTCTCGGATGGGAGTGGAAGAACACTTGATCAACCCTAACCCTGTACCAATCATTCCCGAACAAAGAATTCTGGGTGTAATCACCACAGAATCCATAGAGGAAGTTAAGGATAAAGCCAGGCAACTTGTAACTCCATCAGACATACAGAATTGGCATCTGCAGGGAAAGGACTTTGCAGTAAAGGACAACTTATTGTATTTCCAAGAACGATTATACCTACCCAGCACAGATTTACAGAAAAAAGTAATCTCTTGTTATCACGATTCTTTAATGGAAGGACATCCCGGTATGGCCAAGACCTCAGAAAAGATCAAGCGCTACTTCTGGTGGCCGTCTTGGAAAAAAGATATCAGAGACTTTATAATGTCCTGTGGAGTATGCGCCCAAAACAAGAGTCAAAAGGAAAGACCAGCAGGCCTCTTACGCCCTATTGACATCCCACCTTGCCCTTGGCATACGCTTTCTATGTACTTCATCACTGATCTACCTCCATGCTCCGGATACAATACGATTCTAGTAATCGTGGACTTATTCTCCAAGATGGCGCATTTCATTCCGCTCAAAGGCTTGCCAACAGCAGCAACTCTGGCCCGAGAATTTCTAGAAAACATCGTCCGACTGCACGGTTTTCCTTCGGTTCTAATTTCGGATCGAGGTAGTCAATTTATTTCTCATTTTTGGCGAAGTTGCTGTCGGTCGGCTCAAATTGATGTGAGACTATCGACCAGTCACCACCCTCAGACCGACGGACAAACCGAGAGGACCAATCAAACTCTGGAACAGTATTTACGCTGCATGCTGCAACAAACAGAAAAAACTTGGAAAGACATCCTTTGGATAGCCGAATATGCCTACAATAACTCTGTCCATTCGGGAACTGGGAAAACCCCGTTTTTTCTTTTGTACGGCAGTCACCCTCGAACCTCGGAGTTGGATCCCCTCCAAGATCTTGAAACACCAGCAGTAGACTACCTGCATTCTACAATCACCCAAGCCTTTAAGGAAGCTGTTTCTCACCTTCAAAGGGCTAAAGAACAATACAAGAAAGGAGCAGATCAACATCGGAAGGAAGCCCCTCAATATCAAGTAGGGGATCAAGTCTAGTTATCCACCAAATATCTACCTCTAAAAGGGCCACGCACATTCAACCCAAGATACCTTGGTCCCTATTCCATCACTACCATAGTAAACCCAGTAGCGGTCAAGTTGGACTTGCCCCCGCACATGAAGATACATCCGGTCTTCCACGTCTCTCTATTAAAACCCGTGCAACCTCAAACCCGACTAACTAAATCTCCAAAACCTATCCTAGTTGATGGAGAACTCGAGTTTGAAGTCAAAAGCATTCTGGACTCCAAGATCTCCAAATCTAAACTATTTTACCTAATTGACTGGAAAGGCTACGGCCCCCAAGAGAGATCCTGGGAACCTGCTGAATATGTCCACGCTCCTCGCCTAATCAAAAGATTTCACCGAACATTTCCTGACAAGCCAAAACCCCCGGAGAAGCCCGGTTTGGGAGGGGCCTTGAGGGGGGGTACTGTCATGATCTATGCTTCCAAAAGGTCAGGGTTTTCCCAACTCCCTTGGAAGCAGATCCATAACCCAGGTTCCAAGTGCCAACCAGTCCCAATTGGGACCTTTTGGACCCAGTCCTGGCGCCAGTGGCACCAGGCTCATAAATATGCCCAGTCCCAGCGCTGGAAGCGCCGGGCTCATAATGCTTGGGTGGACTTACCTGCAGCAGACCATGCTGCTTACTTGCCTGCCAGTTAGCCTCTGATCCTCTTCTGTTTGGAACTACTTTTCCTGTTGGGTGGGGCAGGAGCCACTCCCTAGATTCAGAACACTGGAACTCTTCTGGAAAGCCTGGAAAGCAGGAACTCTTTTCTTACCTAGGCGTGGCTGTGGAAGGAGACACCTAAGCACTACAGGAGGCTATTTAAACCACACCCGATGGATGAATCTTGCTTTGCGTTATTCTGCATCCTCTGCAGCAGAACGCTCATCGTGTCTTCTGCATCTGATCCTGGGCCTAAGGAAAAAGGCTTACCATCCTGAATCCAGTCTTCAGCAACACCTATAAAGACAAGAAAGAACAGGTTAGCATTACAGTCTTCAGTGACAGCTCTTCACTTACCTGGTCCATCGGCTGTCACCAACGCCTCGCGCTGCATTCCGGCATCTGAAAGACAAAGGCTTACCTACTCTTTGTGCGCTCCGCAGGTCTTCACACTGCATTTGGGCATCTGAAAGACAAAAGCTTACCAACTCTTCGCACGCTCCGGAGGCCTTCGGCGCTGCATCCCGCATCTGAAAGACAAAACAAGGTGCGTTTAAAGACATTGGGGAACTTTAATACTCACGTGCCATTACTCCTTTCCACATCTAACCCAGTGGGTATTCCTGCACCCTGCAGCCGCTCCGAACTTGTACCTGCAAAATAAAAAGACAGTTAGAGCGCATCGTGAAGCAGGCAACAAGCGCTTACTTACGTGCTTCCAGGCGCTTCTATTCATCACACGGGCTCCATCTTCAACTCACTTCAGCCCGTCATCCGCCATCGCCGGAACCCTGCAAAACAAGAAACATCATTACTAAAGACTTTAAAGACATTAGAATTACTCGAAACTTACCGTTCATGCAGTAAACGACGGACAGCAGTCCTCTGAAGTCAAGAGGCCTGCTCCCCTTATCCAGTGAAGAAACTGGTTACAGCACCCTGCCCCGAGGCAGATGGAGAGCACGGCGTTCACTTACCTAAGACATCTTACCCTTCGAGTCAGACATACAGTTCACAGAGGTCCAGCCCAAAGAGCCAGCCGTGTGTTACACATCACCTTTGAAGATACGGTATACGCCCAGTTAAGACCGGCACCTCTACGGGAATCAGGTGAGCGTTACAGAGAGCCGTGCCCCCTCTTGGCTATGGCACCTGTTGATAAAGGGCCGCGCCTGTCTGGGAGCTTCATTTCACCCCCTTCACGGCAGGAGCCCTCTCCATCCACTTATCGCTGCAGGAGCAGCGTTACACCTGACCTACCTGGGATGTCTGTGCCAGGACTCGCCACGACGCTGCATCTGAACTTGAAATCAGCATCCATCTGATGAGCCTACACTGGTGAGGCACTCCCTCCAAGAAGGCTGCAGCTCCTGAACTCCATGCCGCTATCGACTATGAATGCGCTCCAACGTTCACGCTTTATCAGAATTTGAATTGCCCCTTCCCTAAAATGGGACTCGCACTAACTTTTTTTATCTGCTTGACTAGCAACCTCTCAGTGCACTGCCCAACCGGAAACCGAGAGCCGTGCCCCATCTTGGCTAAGGACCCACCGTTGATAAAGGCCCGCACCTGTCTGGACCTGTCCGGATGGAAACGAACATCTACACAGCATGAACTTATCGCGTACCAAACTTTAAACTGCAAGTGTTTATCATCGCGGGTGAGTGCCCTGAATGCATGCCCGATAATGTATTATTCACATGCCCTGTTGTCTGTTTGTTCCTTAACGCATAACTCCATTATCCCTCCAGCTGCCTAATTGCATCTGCATCTGTAATAGCAGTCGTATTTTACGTCACACTGCCAGCTCGCTCAGCAACTCACAAGACTCCCACACTCTTATAGTGCACTGTAGTAAACTGTGAATGGTAGCTTACTGCACGCGTGTTCTTCCACTGTTTCTGGTATACATACTGACTTTAAAATGGCATTTTTCTCCTTCAAGCACATATCTACACATTGTCTCTGTTGACCTGCCTTAGATACTCTAACTAACCTAATCCTATCCATTGCCACTCTTTGCAGCTATTATGTTTTTGCCTCTTATTTTGCGCGGCTACCTGATGTCCTGGGACACTGTTACCATGCCGAGATAGCCAACATTGTTGTCTTGTTACTTTTATGAGCATATGCTTAGCTTCTTCTACGTACCAGCCTTTTACTTACACTACTATCTGATAGTCCTATACACTGCTTCTACCAGGAACTAGCCCACCCTATGGTACTGTTACATTGAGGACACTACACTTTGCTTGAACCTCAATCCAGCCAACTCCTAGATCCTACT
This sequence comes from Ambystoma mexicanum, assembly GCF_040938575.1. Lineage (NCBI taxonomy): Eukaryota > Metazoa > Chordata > Amphibia > Caudata > Ambystomatidae > Ambystoma > Ambystoma mexicanum. Next base: position 603,323,807 of record NC_090930.1, on the reverse strand, counting down.
CCTTGCGTGCCTTACCACAAGAGATCTCTTCCCTTGTCTGATGGCTGCATTCCACAGAGTCACCCTCACCATGTCATCCTTCCTCCCACTTGTCCATGCGCTCATTCCAACCAACTCCCTCCCACCTCTCTACTCAACTAAAAATTACAAAAGGGCACCAGCTACTGACCTTAGGGACTGATACCATACTCAGCCCTACATAATGGATTATGAGCTTTGCCTCACCACCTACTCCACTTATCCTTTGTCCGGTGGATATCAGAAACAAGAGACTTGGCTCACGCTTCCCTAATCACAAGGTGATCTCAAAGAAACATGCCATAGGCATACCTTCTCCAATCTCCACCCAAAATCCAATTATCAACCCTCGGGTTTAGCAGCTGTGACAGAATGCCCTAACCCACTTATGCCTACCACCACCACCCTGCCCTCATTATCTATTGCATGACCAAGCATAGAAGGAGTATCTCATGACTCACTGCAACCTACCATCAAAGGAGCTCTTATTAATGTGTAGAGGAGGTCCCAGATATGGCCTGCACTCCAGCGACCCATTTTGAAATACCAGTAACATACTCGCCGAGATATTTGACGTACGAGGAGCAAGTAAACCAACAGAGAGCCACACTGGGTCTCTGCCCAGTGCCCATCAGAAGAGAAATACCCGTTGAAGTGCCAATAACCAGACAACCATGGGCAGCACGGTACCCATTGAGACAACCGTACCAACAGCTGACACAACATGAAGACTACTTTCAGACTGTCCCAGAAGAGACCCAAAGGGCCTTAATCGAAGGTGAATGGTGACATCACCAGGGCCCGGACAGAAGTACAGATGAAGAAACTACAAACAAAAGATAACACACTAAGACGAAACACCATGAATAAAAAATCACAGACATAGAAGATAAGACGATGTCAAAATATAAAGAAACGCAACCATAAAGCAGGATGAAAATATGCAAGCAGCTAACGCCTGTACATAGGCTTGTAACGCAAGAAGCTAAGAAAACAGTACGGCTTGCTATGCTTAGTAGAAGAATAGAGCGGCAAGCACCAACTATATACATATATATATATATATACATCTACCTCAATGAAGCACATTATATAAGTGCAGTCCACTTTACATGAAAGCAGAATTAAGCCCAGGATGTTAGGGTGCAAAAAGGCCAGGATTTATATACCAGCACAAAGCCAGACGAAAGAGCGGAATCGAAACTTAGCAAGAAGCAGCTCATGCCTAGGAATTCGAGGTCAACCCATGGAAGGGAGGAGAGTGGCAACTCCGAAGAATCGTAACTTAAGAGCATAGCAGCCTGCCCGTGAAGGTCGAGATAAGGAGGCCCAGGCAGATGGCGAGACCGAAGAGAGAATCAAATACGCAAATAGATGGAAAATGAAGCAGCTTCACGGTGTACTGACACGTGACCAGCCAAGTGCGAAGAGGTACCAACGTCTGATGTCACCCAAAACCAGAGGATGCCATAACTTTTCCTGATAAGAAGCTACAGTTTCGAGGCCATCCTCAGCCAACTAATTGACACATAGTCCTAAAGCATGATTGATGGAAGGGAGGCAGGGTGCATCTTGGGGCATGCTACATCTGGGTAACCATTCTGCAAGCGGCTAATTAAAGTGGAAATGTATGCCTAGAGGTGTAACCGACCCAATCACAATGGACCATATATTCTAGGGTCCTATAGCTAGTAGAACCAATGAGATGTCGTACTTGTAGTGACGCCTAGCACTAGTGATGTAGACAAACCTTCGAGTGTTACATGTCAATAATGACGAATATTGCCTATAAAAATTGCTGTTTGAATGAAGATTGTGGAAGTTGAAGCGAGACAGGCGATTGCATCACTGATGATTTCCTAATGTTTCCCCATTTTTTGTACTTGTCATTAAACGTACTTCCCTTTGCCAAACCATTTCAGTTGTCCTTATTGAGTGGTGTTGGAGTAAGATAATCCTGCACCCCATCCACCTCAATGTGAAGCTATCTTGTCTTAAAATACTCGAGGGTGAGCTCTGATCCCATGGGCCCATCAGAGGTCGCTCTGCTCTCCTGTACACTTGGTAGCAGAGAGGATGGTTTTGATCATCAACTATTGATTATTGATTATTGATAAGACACCTATTGACTGTCGACACAAAGTAACTCTAGGTCTTCGGCAATATCACAAGTCCTTCGCCAGTTTGGCGAAGTAGACTGTGAAGCTTCCCGTGGACAATGATAGTGTAAATTTGTCCAAAAAAACTGCAGTGGGTTTGAAGGGACCTGTTTTATAAACATAAACCCTTCCATTCCTGCGGGCAGCTAACAGACGAAAGACTAAAAGAGGCAGTAACGGAGGCGGTGATCCTGAGGATCCAGAGAGGAACCATGCGAGCGGTCAGTGAAACAAAAATTAAATGCTTTGGCAAATGTCATAGGCATCAGAACAAGTAAGGGAAAAGGTAACGGAGGGAGGTGGAATAAGCAAAATAGTCAGAAGACTGTATATATATAAAGGGATAATGACTCGAGAATATTTGAGATATTAAAGAATACCGGGGTAGACACCCGAGAACAGAGTGAATACCGGTGTAGACACCCAAGAAAAGAGAATACTGGGGTAGACACCCGAGAAGAGAGAGGATTCCAGGGTGGACACCTGAGGAGATAGAGGATTCGCCTTGTTCCTGCACTTTAATATACCGGTCACAAGAAACATGAACTCAGAGCCCACATAATAGGGGACGACTTGGCTACGACCACATTTAAAGACTTCATAAAAGGAGTCCATTTAAAATCCATGTCGGGGTACAAATTAGTGGCAGAGATATTCGTGTTCAGCCTGTGTCTGTCTAGTCTGTCAAGTGTCTGTCATACATGTTCTGTTGCATGTCACATGTAAGAAATGTTGTCTTGTATTGGTTAAAATCAAATAGGGTTTTACGCGATTCTATAGTTGAGAGGGAATCGTACATGGATTGATGTTCTTGTGTAAATTGCTGATAGAAAAGTTTTTACGGGAAAGGATTGGATTCGAGCATGCAGTGTTTGGTGCTCGCTCATATTAATGACAGTATTAAAATTGCATGGAAGCATTGAAAAGTGGTGTTTAAGAGAAAAGTAGAACAGATTTAAGCATGGAAGAAATTACACCATTAACACACTTATGTAAGCAACTGACGAAACATGCACCCAAGCTTAAGAAATATAGCACCGAATGGGTTAAGGGCACTGCCCACAAGATGTTTATGACGTGGCCACAAAATGGGTCTTTATCTAAAGCCGTTTTACAACACATGACAACTTACTTGCATGCCACATATACAGGTAAAAAACTAGAGAAACGCCTTGCTGTTCTAGAACTTTGGAAAATGTTCGAACAGTCGAAGGAGGAAGAGCCACCTGCAGACTGGATATTAAACATATGCACAGAGGGGGGTGAGACACCTACCGCGCCACCTGCCCCGCCTGAAACAGAAACCGAGGAAAGTAAGCCTGAGGGACTCTACCCATTAAGAGAGCTTAAGGCAGCCACCTGGTACAGCAACCCTGCATATGAGTCACCTACTTACATTAGTGATGAAAACCAAGGGAAGGATCAGGACCAGATTCTTACCTCCGCAGTCCCGAGGGACAACGAGAGACACAATGATGAGAGGAAGGATCAGGCACAGATTAGTGCATCTCTCGATAAGGAGAGAGAGGGAAAGAAATGGAAAGAAGGTGAAATCAGAACTTTGATAGAATTCGCAAAAGACGAATGGATGGGAGGACAGATATTATTGAAACTCGATGGAAAAGGAAGTGATGATGTGAGACCTATAGAGAGGTTAGATGAGGCGCAGAGAAAGGAGAAAGACAAGGAGTCAAGGGATGAAAGGATAAAATGGAAGGATAGACTGAGGCGTGAACAGCTATATCGCGAAGAGCAAGAGAAAAAGCTCGATCCCAAACAGAGAGCAGTCTATGCCTTGGACAGACAGAAACAGCAAGGTTTAGAAGAAGAGCAACGACTACGTGACAAGATAAGGAGATGAAGGGATGAGGAAGTTTGAAGGGAAAATGAACGTAGAAATGAAAGGAGAAGGGAAGAAGTGAAAGTCAGAGAAGAGGCCAGGAAGTGCAAAGAATTTGATGACAACATTGAACGTAAGCATAGACAGAGGGCACGCGATCTCGAATATCTGGAGAGGGAAGTTAAAAAACCAAATCCTGATGCAGAATGGGAAGACATTGAAGAATTCTTCCCTGCGTATGACACAGTACCAGGCACGACCAGGACAAATATTGAAGATGACTTTGACACCAGAAGCATTGAGGAAACGATCAATAAGATATATGATGAAATGGAGTTAGAACAAATATCCCAAAGGGAAAGGGAAGACGAGCGCCTGGAGAGCACTCAGCTGTATGACACTGAGGATATCACCCGAAGTAGTGGGAGCAGGAGACTGTCCCTGGACAGACTAGAAATCAGAAAAAAAAAACGATGATGACACAAGGAGTTGCGTGAATTGGGAACAATCAATGTCTGACTCCGGAGGGGAAATGGAGCACGAGACAAATGAAGAAGGGAGACAGCGCGAAAAGCAGCTCCCGAAGGACAAAGGGGTACGATGGTCGGATGCTAGTGAGTCTGCACCAAGGACATCAGAGTCTGCCACACAGTCGGAATGGCTTGATGGACCACCACGTGGTCAGAGGAAGGTGTCAACAGCCACCTATGTAGATAGGTTGAGGACTTTGCCAGGCAGACGGCGAGACAGGAATATTACCCCAGCGGTAAACAGGAGAGCTATGAGAGAAGAGATGGAAGGCTGCGCATTCCAATTTCCGCTGCTAGAAAAGGGGGGAACAAGACTGCAATATATTCCATGGCCACACATGGATCGCGAAAACCTGAAAAATAAGCTTCCAATGCTGACGTCGGGAGTCGGGAAGTGGATACACGAGTTAGAAAAAATGACAGGGGGTTTACGTTAGCTATAGGGACATCAAAGGTCTCCTGATCGCCATACTTGGTGAGAGAGCGGACGATGTGTGGACACGAGCAGGGCACCCTGGTGTAACCATAATTAACACAGCACACGACGGAGCACCCTTTAGTAATTGCAGAGCAACAGTATGGAAAGCGCTATGAGTGCTGTACCCAGACACTTCCCATATGGGAGCTATAATGACTCTCAAAATGAAGGAGTCTGAAGATCCGTTGATTTATATCCACAATTTCCAAGACGCGTGGGTGCTAGAAATGCATGAATCTTGAATGAAATCTATATTGGTGTTTTACCACATATTATGCCAAGGGTTGCCAGAACCAGTGCAGAAACAGCTCAAAAAATTGGTAGGGGTTGAGGCTAAACCTTGGGCTGAAATACAGTTAACTATCGCACATTACTGTAGATTGTTGCAAGAAAAGAATCGGAAAAAGGAGGCAACACGAAAGGGTGAGTAAGCAAAGCTTGTGCAGAAGAAATGATCAAAGTATGCTCTTGAAGGAGCCATGCTAACTAGCCCAGCTGAACATAACTTACAACAGGTGGCTAACCCACATCAGAACAACCAGGGTAACGTAGGACTGTACCCGAGGGGAAGGGATTTAGAGGAAGAGGATGACAATGTAATCAAGGAGGTTTCCAGAGTAATCAAGGAGGTTTTCAAAACATGCAAACGGGCAACCCAGGTATGTCAAACTGACAAATAATCAGACCAGCGCCAGTATGTTGGCTGTGTGTAATGACGGGGCATTTGGCACACACGTGCATAAGTCAAGAAGTGTGGCAGAGTAGTCAAGGAATGGGAGCAGGCACGGAAAATCCACCTGCGTTCTCACAACAGGGCAATGCGCAAAACTACACAGTGCCGCAACAAGCACCAGGAGTGCAGCAGGGTCAAGGGCAATTTCAACGGGCACCACCGCAATCGTCTCAGGGTACAAACTCCGGAAGGGGAGGCAGCCCAGGGAGTGGAGGAAATCCGCAAGTGTATAGTGGGCCGAACTTATATATGAACTAGGACAGCTCACTGGGAACCCTGATGTGCTCTATCCTATCAGTGACTCAAGACCCTAATAGGGAACATAGGGTGAATGTTGTCATAGGGGGGAAAGAATATTCCTTCTCAGTTGATATGGGTGCAACATGTGCATACGTGAAGGCAAGTTTTCCTTGTCTGGCGAGGCCTTAGACACTCAGAGTTTTACAGGAGCTCACAGTCGAGTTCCCTTTACAGACGCACTCCTAGTCTCCGTAGGAAAGTACGAGATGAATGTACCTTTACTATATTCACGTCAGACCCCAGTAAACATTTTGGGTTGAGACTTAATGACAAAGTTGAATATGACAATCTCGTTTACGGAGGAGGGCTTAGTATGCTCCACTCCAGGTATTCACTATTCAAATGTGTGCAAAATGATCAGGGCATACTCAGGGCATATAGCCAGGAGAGCTATACCGCTAGAGCTAGAAGTTTTTGCATATGGCATACATGTGCTCATGGCAGGATTGCCTGGACTTGCAGATAGGACCATGAGAACCCCCGCTGAATTTTTATTCAGACCAAGAATACCTATGCATGAAGAGGAGGGACAAGTATTTCCCTTGATGATACATGCCGCAGCAGTATGAGGGAAAGTAGCATTGGACGAAGGCTGCGATGATGAAGGCAGACAATGGTGAGCAATTATTGCCATTTGAGCAGGGTGTCGAGTGACTGAAGTCACCGATGACGATCTGTTTGAAGAACAACAAGATTCAGAAGAGACAAGGGTGGAAGTGAGTCTCATATTTTGGGTAAAAATGATCAAAAGAGAAGTGCCTCAGAAAATGATGTTGGCACTGATATGTTCGGAATACTTTGATGACGACAGGCCCAGGTGCCTGTCTCAGTATGGACTACAGGACCATATGAGGTAGGCCTCCTGAAGGGAGTGGGGGAAGTGAAAATTAAACTGAAACCAGGAGCAATTTTACCGAGAGCGTGACAGTATCCCATGTCCATAGAGGCAGATGAGGGGATCGCAAAGACAATTTACGCCATTGTGGACCAGGGCATCTTTGTGACGTCAGAGTCACCATGTAATACGGTGATTTATTCTGTCAAGAAATCAAAGGGAGGGTCTTGGCATATAATTCAATATTTAAGAGCATTAAACAATATTGTTGAGGCTGAGTTCCCTCTAGTCCGTAATCCATCTACAATCTTATGTTATATACCCACCGAGGCAAAATATTTTATGGTGATTGACTTGAAAAATGCCTTTTTCTCAATCCCGTTGCACTGTGACTCTCAAGAGCGGACGTCATTCACTTTCAGACAAATGTGTCTGAAAAGCACCAGTTTGCCACAGGGGTACTGTGAGTCCCCGTCCATTTTCAAGAGAGTCCTACAGATCGACCTAAGCAACATTGCATTAGAAAGTGTCGTCTTGCATTATGTGGACAACATCCTGATCTGCAACTCCACAGAAGAACAATGCAGACACGATTCTATTTGGCTATTGACTATACTGGCTGAGAAAGGTAATAAGGTTGACAAGGAAAAGTTGCAGTATTGTCAACAAGAGGTGCTATACATAGGCCAGTTGATCTCACATGAAGGCAAGAAGGTGATCCCAGAAAGGGCTAAAGCCATATTGAACACGGCTAAGCCACACACAATAAAGCAAATGCAGAGCTTTCTAGGCTTATGTAACTATGTTAGAGCATGGGTCTTCGATTACAGCTCATACACCAGGCCTTTGCTTCAGGCTCTAAAGAAAGCCCAGGTGACAAAGGAAAATATTGAATGGTCTGAGGCAATGGAAAAAGGGTTTGCTGGACTCAAGAGAGCGATTTGTACAGCTCCAGTTCTCGGAATTCCTAATTATGCAGAGGAATTCTACCTGTTTTCGCACACAGATGGCAACGTTATGACGGCAGTGCTCGCTCAAAAAATTTTGTTGGGTTACAAGCCCCTGGCATACTACAGTGGGATCCTGGACCCAGTAATGAAAGGCCACTTTGAATGCGAACAAAGTTTAGCTGCTGCAGCGTTCACCATAGAAAAGGCAACCAGTATTGTGATGGGATGTTCCATGACGTTATACGTCGAACATTCACTGTTTGCTATTTTAGAGAAACCTAGAGGCATGTTGACGTCTCAGAGAGTCTCTGCATATGAATTGATCATATCTAATCCATCGATCAAAATAGTTTGATGTAAAACAGTGAACCCAGCTACAGTCAGAGCAGAGCCAGTCACTGAAGGAGAGCAGATACATGACTCTGCAAACTATGAAGAATTCTATGATGAAATCCCCAGGGTGAAAGAAAATGCCCTGGGGGGTGGAGAGATCGTTTTCATTGACGGCTCTTCAAGAATCGACCAAGAAGACAAAAAAAGATATACAGGCAGTGCCGTAATGAAACACATAGCAAACTGAGAATTCCTGTTACGCTCACCTGGCTCCCACAGGGGCGTCGATCGGACCCGGACAGCTGCGACCTCCTCCTACGTGAAGCATAGTGTAGAGATGACAAACTGAACTGGACCGCCTAATCTCGTCTGCTTGACCCGTAGAAGTATTCACCTGCAAGGGAAGAAAGGGATTTAGCCACCCATGGATTTTAGTAATGGCACCCCACTTTTCTCCCCACTAATCACCACCGATATTCACTTTCAGTAAGCTCACCTTATGTTTGTAAATGATGAGCTCTCCATCCTGCGTGGAATGCAGGGGTGCGTAGATACCAGTTACTTCACTGGTTTGAGGGCGTTGGAAGAGTTCTGGATGAATATTGACTCTGAGGTTCCAGGCGAGAACCCGTAAGTATAAAGTTCAAAGAGTTCAATATGTCCAATGTTCACACTTGTACATTCCTTTCTTGTGTTGCAGCTGGGTCCAAGGGAAGATTGTCTTGTGGCAGCTGATGGTGTTCAGGTAAGAGTCTGTATTACCCAACACTGTCCGGCAAAAGATGCGTGTGTTTAAATTGCTGGTTTCTCTCTCCTTACAGGTGCGGCGTAAGAAGTTGCGGTTTGTTACAGAATAATGCCTCCGGTTGTCAATCAGGTAAGTCTACGGTGGAGAGGTTGTATTTGTTGGCTTTCTCGGCTCACCTTATGTTTCTTTTGTCCCCTAGATGGTGGAATTCGGCGGAGAAAATGATGGAGGCTGCGCAGGATCGAAAAATGCTGTGAGGACTGGTGAGTATGGCGCGGCGCTGCAGCTGGCGATGCGACGCGTATAGAATAATGTCCTTTTCAAGTTTGAAGACGTGATGGATCCGGAATTCAGGTAAGGATTGAAATAATATCTGTTTTAGAACCTTTCCTTCTTCTTTCTTCTATTGCTAGGAGCTCTGGATTCGAGACGGGTGTGGCTGAAGACTGGATGCTGACTGCAGGCACGGTGAGCGTTACGCTGCTGGATGCAGAATAACGCAAAGCATGTGCTGCTGTTCGGGAGTGGTTTAAATAGCCTCCAAAGTAGTTCCAGGTAAGAAGTCCCTAGAACCACACCCGAGTAAAAAATAGTCTGTGTAGTAAAATAGTCCCATCCAGGCCTCACGTTGGCTTGGATTCATTTGCAGCATGGTCTGCATGAGGTAAGTAAAGTCTATGAGCCTGGCGCCTATGGCGCCAGGACTGATTTCTATTATGAGCCTGGCGCCTAAGGCGCCAGGACTGAACCCAGACAGCCCCCAGCCGGGGCTGCTGGGGTTTTATTAAATACTTGGATGCCTGCTCCCGGGGCTGATGGGCTTGATCCGCCTACCCGACGGTAGGCATCATGACAATTCCGGGTACTCGTCAGTGCACAAATACCATCTCATTATTCAACGCAGGCTGCAGAATTATTGGCGTTGATACTCGCCATTGAGAACCACGGAGACCAGGAAGTAACGGTGTACAGTGACTCTGCCTATATGACGTCCACAGTGCACGCAGGACTAGAATGCAGCCTTATTGGACAGGCTGATTAATGCACTACAGCTCCCAGTGGGAATAGCAGTCATGAAATGCGCCACCCACACCAAAGGGACAGATTTTGTGTCATGCGGAAACTACGCAACAGACACGTAAGCCAAGCGTATGGCCTCCAAAAGTGAGATGATCATGGAAGTGGAAGAGGAAGTGGCATGCACCCATGAGAGAATGATGGTGGCTCATACCACACATGAAGCCTATAGTAATCTGGGGCAGACGCAACTAATGGAGCTTCAAGAGGAGGCACCACAGGACGAGAAGAACCTATGGAAACGTCAAGGGTGTTCTTGAAACCCCTCTGATGGATTTTGGTGGCAAGACAGCACTGCTAAACCAGTAATGCCTGTAGCCCTACTAAAAATAGCATTGGAGCAATTGCATTACCCCATACATATGTCAAAGGAAAATCTAGCAGCAAAGCTCGCGGAAGACTGGTTCATACCGAATTTAGCTGAGCAGTTGTATTCTTTATGTCGAACTGCATAATCTGCCAGCAATTCACTGCCGGGCACACATTAAAAGTCATCCCCCGGCCAAATACACACCCAGACTCTACCTGTGCGGCCAAATTCCTAGTGAGGGAAGTGTTCCCTAGGTCGGGGGTGTGTGAAGTTATGAGGTCAGATAATGGGGCTCATTTTGTAAATTCAGTCTTTGAGCAGATTAGCTTGTTGCTTGGTATAAAGCACAAGTTCTCATCGGCGTATCATCCAGAAGGTAATGGTATCTGTTAGAGGCTCAACGGCTTGTTAAAAGAAAGGATAGCCAAGTTGAAGCTTACTCTAAAGAGGGGATTGTTACACTGACTTCCACTGGCATTGTATGCTCTTCGGAACCAACCAGGCTCCGACCATCATCTTACGCCGCACATGAGAGTCACAGGAAGGAGATTGAATACTCCCCTAACCACTCGAGACAGAGCTAGATGTGATGCTCAGCCAAACCGAGAGATCCTGGGATCCGAATTACAAGAATATCTGAACTGCATGACATCCAGTCTTACTATAATTTCAGACCAACTGCAGCGACAATAAAAAGGGTGCAGCACAGCACAAAACACAGCAGGGGACACTGAAACAGATGCAGTTCAAGGTCTACGTGTTCCACTCGTCTTTCCTGGAGATGTAAAAAACCACACGAGGAAGAGTTGGGATGAGCCAAGATTCAATGGCCCTTTCATCATAGAGGACTGCACTCCTTCAGCTGTAAAACTGTAAGGCAGGAGAGCATGAATTTTTCTCAATGACATTAAGCCCTATATCAGAGAAAGTCCTCTAGCTGCACCCCACCGCGAAGAAACCACATACAATGGGGAAGAACCTCAGCACGTGCAGACGAGATCCATGACGAGGAAGAAGGACGCATGAGCAGCAAAGCCAAGACAGAAAGACCCCTTTTGAAAATTGTGGCTTAAATTGAACATTTTCTATAAGCAAAGAGGGGGATAAGGACATAAAACGGACACTCTGTGCATCCTAGTTGCAGGGTGAAGAAGAAAATTGCGCGTTTAAGCCCAGAGACTTTTTGTTGATGCAAACTTGTGAATCAACCCACACTCCAGCATTGTTGAGAAACAAGACTCTTACAGACATTGATCAAGGACTTTTACTTTAAGAGCTAAACACAATATCCTGAATCATCAAATATCAAGACATTGTTTGACAACATTATGGTGTCCCCCAGCAGAAACATCACAGAGGACGTACTCACCTATTTCCAGTTAGTATTGGTATCATATCCGTCGCTGGTAGGAAGGGTTACCAGTATCACAGACTTTATCCAAGATCCTGCAAACAAGAAGATAATCTGGCAATTACTTACCGTCATTGAGGAAGCCTTCATTGAACTGCCTGAATACTGTGATAAGGACACAAATGTTTCAACCACGGGCAATTATATATGAACTCGTAAAGGCGCTTTTCTTTCGTATCGTAGAGGAATGCCCAGCTAATGTTGGGAGAACCACAGACACTCTCACATGTATTCGAGATCCAGGAAACTCTGAACTCTTGAGCCAGCTGTGGACCAAGTTAAGTTATCTGGTCGCAATCCATGCATCAGGAAAGTGCAAGCATTTTTCACGTCAAGGGAAGAGTCTATAATCCTGAACCCAGCAAGGCAGAACAAATGTCCCTGTCACCTGAGGACAGCCGACTGGCTCACAACGTCCTCTTCCGCCTAGTAACTGACCTTCCGGAAATGGTGGGGAGACCTGTCGAGATTGACGTCCTCACCTTCATCAGAGATCCAGCTAACGTCGCACAGATGGGACGCTCCTCCACAGCATCATGTTACAGGTGGAGCTGTCTAACTTTCAGAGAGATTACATGAGGAGATTCCAATGATACCTTCTGCCGAGGGACAGATCGAGGAAGCCAAGGCAAACACTTCATCTTTCCACCGAGGGACAGATCGAGGGAGCAGAGACAAGAACTTCACCATTATTTGTTTTGATTGCCATTTTCCCATTTCTTCACATTGAACTGTGTCCAGCATGTCCTCAGGACTGAAGCAGATTTGGGGGGTGGACTGGGAACTCACCTACTTTTTATATACACAGTACTTATCGAAGTGTTAGTCTAATATATTTTTCCGTAGTCTAGCTAGGATACTACATCCTGTATCAAGAGACAATTGTCACCCGCAAGAGGGGGGACACTTGTGAAGCACCAGACACTTTATGATACAAACTGTTCGAGAACAAGTGAATTGGGGGAAAAGAATAAACATTGATATTTAGTTATGAGCGGGATGGGGGCCCAGAACAGTAACCTGGTCCTCCCACAAGCAGAGGGGCGCCCTTGCTTCTCTGGAAGGAAATGCTGCCACCTCACGTACGGTACCATCATGTATTTATGCATTGTGTTTATCATTGTTTTGCTGTCATTAACGATCAGCACCCACCTGTTGATGTACGCATGAGTCCCACAAAAGCACTGAAAATGAATGTAATTAACAGTGACACATACACACTTGAGGTAACAAATGAAAAGAAGAGCTGGAGACAGGGTCAGCACGGAATGAATGAAAACATAGCACTGACAGCCACACGCACCCACACACTGAATACACACAAACCAGGGCATGTGTCAATGGCCACAGGACCTCAAGCGAAGGCAATCGAGAGCATGAGACTGCTTACCGAAAATTAGCCCCAGAAAATAATGAGAGAAATGAAGAAGAATCAAGCGAAAAGCCAACGGAAGAAGACTTAACACAAGCCTTTAAAAAGACAGAAGCAGCTGTAGGAGAATTGACTGCAAAGACATACATGTTAATAGATTATTTATTCCTGTTTACAGCTAGAGTGAAGAAACTGCATGAGGAACTGAAAAATAAAACCTTAGAGACTGTACTGACAATCACACAAGTTCCAACAGAAGGAACAATTACCAGGCCCACAATGCAGCCATACACTGGGCCGGTGACAGGCTGGTGGCTAATAAAGGCACTTAAAGAGGGCAGGAAAAGAATGCAAGAGGAGAAGGAGAGAATTGCAAAACCTCCACCCACCACATCGATGCAGATAAAGGAACCTGCTCCACGGACCAGCATGCCCGGGAGTCCTCCAACAAGGAAAAGCCACACAGACGCGTTTAGAGATGTAGTTATAGCAAACTACCTGCATGAAGATAACAGTGAACTGAACGACTACCTGGACAGCACAGCACATCTAGGAAACAACATTTGGTATCAGCACATGAAAGAAGTTGGAAGAAGTAATCAGAAGGGGAATGCTTCATTTGTGCAATCCTACTGTACAGCATGGGGAAATCCAAGATCTTCGTCGCTGTAGAAATCGATGTCCCGACATCACACTGTCTTTCACACGTAGCAATGTGCAACACCAGAGAACAGTTCATGGGAAGAGACGCCTCATTGATATGGGCAACTGAGACAAATTACCCAGATGAAGATGATTATATACAGGACATTAAGACGAGAAACAGAGCCCATACAAGGAATCATGTGATCAGGTATCAGAAGCCTGGAGTTAAAGGAGCAGCAATCAGATGGGAAGTGAACCCAAAGCTGAATGTCCAAGGAAAAACTCAAGAAGAGGCAAAAATTGGAAGAACAGAGGCCAAATGCAGATTTGGGGAACAGTGCTTTCACCAAACGGATGGGAAGAAGGAGTGGTAATCTGCCGAGCATGGATGGTTTTTGGAGCCTACAAGGAAGCAATAGAGAACTCACAGAGGTTGTGCAGACTTTTATGGCCACAACTCACATTACTGACATGGGTTGAAGACAGAGGAGGACCCCTGCAGATAGTGCCACTGGAAAACCAAACTGTGCTTCAGGAACAATGGCACGAGGAAGATGGGAGAGAATCAGAACTGTGGACGAATTTTTGAGGTTCCAGGAATGACGCATGGAACCGCAGTAATTATGGATCATTACTGGTCGTGTGGATCCAAAGCATACATAAGACTGCCGAAAAACTGGGGAGGCATATGTACAATAGTGAACGTCCACGTTCCTGCACTAGTAATCCTGAAAAGTGACAGTTTCCCGAAAGCAGATGCTCATCTGAGGAAAAGGAGATCTATAGAACTGGTATCCCGAAGGAAGAGAGAAAATTACTTTTCTGCCAAATCAGAAGAAGCATTCCATGCAATCCCGTATGAGCACAGGCTCTTCAGCCTCACCTCATCTGTATTCACAACGATCATCATGCCAAGATTTCAGGTTGGAGCAAATACGAAGTGGTTACAAATCACCAGATGGGAACTACTGCAAACCATCAACTCGACAATAAAGGGATTCAACACAATCAACGAAGAGTTAAGAGCAATCCGACTGATGACTCTACAGAACAGATATGTGCTTGACATGATCACAGCAATGGATGGAGGAGTTTGTGTAAAAATCAGAGAATCATGTAGCACATTTATACCTTCTCATGACAAAGAAAATGGAACCTTAACAGAAGCCATAGAAATGCTAACGAAGCTACAGAACCAGATGATCAATCAAACTGATGAAGTTGATGACTACAGCTGGTTTGGAACACTTTTCTCATGGGTCCCACAATGGATGGCAGACATATTCAAGTTCCTGGGAGCCCTGCTACTGATGATACTATTAGGATTTTGTGTTATCAAGATAATTATCTCACAATGCCAGAAAACTGCGAAGAAAGCCATAGGCATGAAGATTATGATCGATGTCAAACCAGGGTTGGAAGCCCAGAGACCTGACTGATGAAGAAATAAGAGAATTTGCGAAGGCCAGTGAATATGCGCCAGAAGGAACAACATGTGTGTATCCCAGGAAACGAAGAAAGTACGAAGGAAAATGGATTTATTGTAGCCCAGATAGACAATGCCAGCTAATGACCTGGAACAAAGACAAACATGTAAAAACAGCAGGAAGTTTGAAAGGAGTGATACAAATTTGGACTCCAAAGAGACACTCTTTCGCATCATCATGTACAAACCCAGAAGATGAAGAAGAAATGAATACAGAAGAACAAAGTAAGGTGAATACAATGGTGGAAGCAGAAGTGGTCGAGGGACCGAGCAGAGGGGGAGTGAAGAGAAGGTCCTAGTTATGGCCTGCACTCTAGCCACCCATTTTGCAAGACCAGTAACATATTTTCCGAGATATGTGATGTACGAGGAGCAAGTAAACCAACAGAGAGCCACACTTGGGCTCTGCCCAGTGCCCATCAGAAGAGAAATACCTGTTGAAGTGCCAATAACCAGACAACCATGGGCAGCACGGTACTCACTGAGACAACCGTACCTACAGCTGACACGACATGACGACTATCTTCAGACTGTACCAGAAGGGACCCAAAGGGACTTAATCGAAGGCAAATGGTGATGTCTCGAGGCCCCGGACAGAAGTACAGAAAATATGCAACCAGCTAATGCCTGTACATAGGCCTGCACATAGGCTTGTAACGCAAGTAGCTAAGAAAACAGTATGGCTTGGTATGCTTAGTAGAAGAATAGAGCGACAAGCGCCAACTATATATATATATACATATATATATATATATATATATATATATATATATATATATATATATATATATATATATATATATATATATATATATATATATATATATATATATATACCTCAATGAAGCACATTACATAAGTGCAGTCCACTTTACATGAAAGAAGAATTAAGCCCAGGATGGTAGGGGCCAAACAGGACAGGATTCATATACCAGCACAAAGCCAGACGAAAGAGCGGAATCAAAACTTAGCAAGAAGCAGCTCATGCCTAGGAATTCAAGGTCAACCCAAGGAAGGGAGGAGAGCAGCAACTCCGAAGAATCTAAACTTAAGAGCATAGCAGCCTGCCCGTGAAGGTCAAGATAAGGAGGCCCAGGCAGATGGCGAGGCCGAAGGGAGAATCAAATACACAAATAGATGGAAAATGAAGCATCTTTACGGTGTACTGACACGTGACCAGCCAAGTGCGAAGTGGTACCAACGTCTGATGTCACCCAAAACCGGAGGATGCCATTACTTTTCCTGATAAGAAACTACAGTTTCGAGGCCATCCTCAGCCAACTAACTGACACATAGCCCTAAAGTACTGATTGATGGAAGGGAGGCAGGGTGAATCTTGGGGCATGCCGCATCTGGGTAACCATTCTGCAAGCTGCTAAATAAAGTGGAGATTTATGCCTAGAGGTGTAATCAACCCAATCACAATAGACCAAATAATCTAGGGTCCTATAGCTAGTAGAACCAATGAGATGTCGTGCTTGTAGTGACGTCTAGCACGAGTGATGTAGAGGGATGTGCGTAGACGCCCACCTGATCAGAGTTGTCCAATCCTCACACCCCGTTCCCATATACAGTTATAGTAACTATACTTAAGTTACCTTTTCCAACCAATAGACTTGCATGACACATTTCCAAGTGTTACACGTCAATGATGACGAATATTGCCTATAGAAATTGCTGTTTGAATGAAGATTGTGGAGGTTGAAGCAAGACGGGTGATCGCATCACTGATGATTTCCTAATGTTTCCCCGTTTTTGTACTTGTCATTAAACAGACTTCCCTTTGCCAAAACATTTGAGTGGTCCTTATTGAGTGGTGTTGAAGTAAGAGAATCCTGCACCCCATCCACCTCAGGGTGCAGCTATCTCGTCTTAAAGTACTCAAGGGTGAGCTCTGATCCCATGGGCCCGTCAGAGGTCGCTCCACCCTCCTGTACAAATGCTCGCTCCTTAGTCTCGCATGCTCTTAACATTTCGGACCTTATGTCTGCTAACCATTTGGACTTCATGGCCATTTCTGAAACCTGGCGTCACCAGTCGGCATGCCCTGCAATCGCCTTAGCCCTCCCAGAGGGATACATCATTATCAGAGCGGATAGAAATTCAGGAAAAAGAAGGGGGAGTTGCCTTTATAGCAAAAACACATTTGGGCCTCAGAGCCACTTTCCTTACCAGCCTTCCTTCTGCTGAACCATTATCAGTTAAAATCCCACTCTCACCTACACAGACCATGCTCATGCATCTCATCTACCGCCCACCAGACATCACAGACCTCCTCTCTTCAAACACCAAACTTGGTTCCCAAACTATACTTCTGGGTGACATTAACTTAGGTTTCCAGGACCCTAATGACACCAACGCCCTAGCCTTGGAAAACTCCATCTCCAAGCTTGGCTACTAGCACCAAATCACAGAACCCACACATATCAAGGGTCAAACCTTGGACTGGGTTTCAGACCTCAACTGCTCTACCACTATACATTAGAATGAACCTGCCGCCTGGTCAGACCACCACTTCTTAGCCTTCAAAAATCCAAGGAATAACTCCCCTGAACCCTGCTATTGCCCCACCACTCTCTCTAGAAACCGCCAAAATATCACACTGCCCAACCTTAGACCTTCCTGGATGCCTCCAACTATAAGAACCTAGAAGCGAACAAACTAGTTGACCTATATAATGACACCTTATAGTCAACCCTAAATGCTATTGCACCGCTTAAGCTAAAAAAAGCCAAACCAACGGCTCTCCTCAACAAATGGTACACACCTGAACTTAAAATTCTAAGAAACTCTAAAAGAATAGCAGAAACTACATGGCTTAAATCACCTACCAGCCACAACAAGGCTGTGTTCTTTACAGCTGCAGCTACCTACAAAGCCACCATCCTATCCACAAAAAAAGAATCCTACAACACAAGCATCCTTAAACTAAATCAAGCACCAAGGAGCTCTTTAGCATCCTAAAGAAACTAGAATCCCCAGCTCCCCCGTCCGAGGACTACATGAAGGATGCAGCATGGTGTGCCACAATCAAGCAAGCCCTTGCTGACAAAATAGCGCTAGTTCAAAACAAAATAGAATCCAAAAAGAACAGCCTCACAAGAAGTCCTATATCAAAGCACTCGCAGTATCAACAACGCCTCAATGCCCGCCTTTTGCATTCACCCAAGTCACTCCGAAAGAAGTGGAAAACATTATTAGAGGCCTAAAACCCTCCCATTGCCAAGAAGACACTTGTCCCGCTCCCATCATTAAAGAAGGGGCTAAAGAGTGATCCCACTTCATCGCCACCTGGATAAAGTCCTCGTTCAAATTCAGCCTAGTCCCTAATAACCTCAAGGAGGCCTGGGTTATGCTACTACTAAAAAAACCTAACCTAGACCCCAACACTCCAACAAATTATAGGCTCATCACAACTGTCCCCTTCCTCTTAAAAATTTGGGATAAAGTCGCATACCTGCAAATCCAGAAACATTTGGAAGAAAACAATCTACTGGGCCTTAGACAATCTGGTTTTCGGCCCAGACATGGGTCGGAGACAGCCCTCCTGGACCTGAAAATCCAAATGGATGAGGCTAGGGACAAAGATAATCTGGCAATCTTACTACTGTTAGACCTGTCGGCTGCCTTTGACCTGATCAATCACCAAATCCTAATGGGTCACCTGACCACAGAAGCTGCTTTTTCTATCAACGCTTCTAATTAGATCAAATAATTCTTATCCAACCAAACTACTAGAGTCTTCTCACCTTCAGCAAACGCTGACCCGACCCCTATACACTGCAGGGTTCCTCAGGGTTCATGCGTTTCACCAATGCTTTAAAATACATTCACGAAGCTCCTCTTCGACCGCTTGGACAACATGGGTGTCATCTAGACCAATTATGCAGATGTCACTCAGGTCTTCATCACGCTCACAGGCCGGTATGAAGAGGACTTCGAGTTAATTAATTAAATCTATTTGGAAATCCAGGCCTCAATGGCTGCCAACAGTCTCTGCATCAATGACGAAAAGACTGTGCTCTTGATTGTTGGCACCAAGGCATGCCTAAATAAACTAGATCTGCAGTTCACCACCTTTGTTATCGATGGGAACTTGATCCTAGTTGCCAAGGAATCTTGACTCTACCTTGTCCTTCAAGAAACAAGTCAGCTCTGTGGCATCGTCTACAGCCTAAACAAACAAGCTGATCTATGGCTGTAAATCCTATCTGTCCCCCATTAGCTGCATGACACTAGCCATGGCTCTAGCGTTGTCAAAGATCGATTACTGCAACACACTCTTCCTAGGATCCTCCGAACTGAATCTTAATAGGCTACAGGTTTTACAGAACAACTCCCTGAGAGTAGCACTAAGCATTCAGAGATCCAGACATATCTCAAATCTCAGACGGGAGTCTAACTGGCTGCCAGTGCGTGATAGAATAACCCTTCGCACTCTGGCAATCACACATAAATGCCTGGCAAACGTGACTCCCAAATACCTATCTGATACATTCTGCAAATACCAACCAGCTAGGCCCACCAGATCTGCCCAGGCCTACTACCTATCAGTACCAAGGTTCACCCTAAAAATGGCAGGAGGAGCCAGTTTCCCTGTTCAAGCTGCCAAGTGTTGGAATTCCTTGCCCCTCACCACCCGACTGGAACCTACCTTCCAAGCTTTCAAAACCAGAGTAAAATGTTGGCTTGATTATAAGCCTCTCCTATGATGCCACTGTCCAGACACTGATGTACCTCACTGAGGTTTACTTATGTTCTTATTAACTCTTGGCTCTTACCTGTAATGTTTTGTCATTAGACCCCACTGTAACCCTGGGTCGACCTACCCTAACTGCTGTTACTGCTTCTTTTTTTATATATGCCTGTAACTCTGAAGTTTCTCCAGTGCCCAGTTACCTCAGGGTTTGCCGCAAGATACAAATAATAAATAAATACAAAAAAATACAAAAAATACAGGATGAAAACTGAAACTGTTGGCACTCTCCAACAGCCCTTGGCAATTTTGGCACCACCCACACAAGTACCGTTATGCAGTAGATGAATATATCTGGCTCTACAGGTATTTCCCGGACCACCACCTCATCTTGCATGCATTATCACCATTGCTCTCATTGCGCACATCCCTAGCATGGCATAGACAATGCCATGATCTGTAAATAAGATTGTCATGTTCAACTTACTAAGCAGATCTCACACGAGCAGGTTGACAGGATAACTGTCACAGTACAAAAGGAGAGCATGCACCACCCTTCCCCCTACTTTTACATCCAAATCTTTAGTGTACGGAACCGTAGAAATAGCCAGAGAGAATCCCTGCTTGTCGAGAGTTTTGCCAGATAATGGGATGTCCCAATCACTGATACATGATTTCTCAGCACCCAAATCAACCATAAAATTAATTGATTGTTTCCAATCTCTGCCCCACCAAGGTTTCCTCTTCAGGGTTAAGGGTCATTGACAGGACCAGACATGCACAAGCTCTCTGTGGGCAGTCCTTGTGAGGGTATGTATTTGTCCCGTGAAATCAGAAGGGGTTTCCCCCATCATGGCTGAGCTTTGAAATCGGGCGACCATACCATTCGGCGTTCCATTAAATGGGTTTGTGCCACCTGCCTGTTGGGAAGTGTTCTGGGGGGCATATTGTTGTATTTGCTTGTTGCTGCTGAGGGTGGGCTCAGGATCTGTGGGGGCAACTGCGTATATGCCGGGTGTATTTAATAGGGTATGGAAGTCATTCTGGGCGTGAACCTTGGGGGACCCCATAAGGTGCAGGACTTTTTTTGACCGTAGCAGTACCCCATCCCCTGTCTGCTCCTACATTCCCTTGAAAAATGCCCCCATTTTCCACAGTTCCAACATTGTGAAGGCTCCCTTCCTTCCCCTCTGGATCCCATTCCTCCAAATACCCCTCCTCTCGATCCTCGAAACCCACCTCTTCCTTGCTGCTGTCCTTCTTGCCACTGGGTGCCGGGTACTGTGTTCCTGCCCCCCTGTGCTTGTCCTCCTTCAGATCACAATCCCAGGTATCCTGCTTTTACCCACACCCCCCAGCCTGATTTCCAATTGTTTCCACCAATAAGCTTTTTATGTCGCTGATTGCCAGGGCGACCCAGCAGTTTGCTCTTCGAACGCATAAATCCACTTGCCCACACCCGGCATGAGGGGCGGGAGAACCTTTATCAAATTGTTTTTATCCATCTGTGCCCATGGTACATTGTGTGGTCTGCCGGTAACCTTATGTAAAAGGGAATTTGCGTTCTTGGCCTACCCCCATCAGTCCTCTTCCCACATCCCTTTTTGCTTGCTACTGCCATCCAGCCAAATCTGCTCCTTAACCTCCCATCCCACAAGCTTTCTACCCAAGGAGTCAGTTCACGTGCTTGCTCTGCCTCCTCATCATGGTCACCCTCAAACTCATCAAATGTACTCTACCCGTCAGCATTTTCATATGCTAGGCTGTGCGCCCCTTCACTTCCTTTCCCCTCTTTTACTACATGCATGTTTTTCATGGGTGTAGTATCTTTCCTGGTGCCTGCTCTACTTGTCTGTCAGCTTTCACTTTGTTGTGTACTCTTTGCAGCCTATTCGATTCTGCTCTTGCTGAGGCCAATGTCACCTCTAAATCCCTTTTATTGACATCAGCATGTGCCTGGGCGCTCGGAGGGGACACATATGGGGTGGTGGGGCTGTCGCTGCTGTGGATACATATGTTGGGTTAGTATAGCCCACTGCGGTGTCAGTGGGTATATCCTTCCGTGCTCTGTTGCTTCCTGCCCTCTCTTCCTCTGCATTCGCCCTTGGTACCGTCCTGTCCATCCCCCATTTAGTGATTGTTTCCTCTTATTCTTAGCAATTTAGAATGTAGACATGTGCTCTAACATTCCCTTGTTACGGGACCCCTGCTCTGGCCAGGAGCGGGGCATCCCCCCTCCTTGTGTCTCTGTAACCCACTGTTAGTGTTTTTTCTCAATCCTGTCCAGGTACAATGGCAGGGCCTTACACATATACTCTATGGGGGTCTCTCCCATTGTAACATTCTGTGCGCCTCACTGTCTCTATGCCTATGTTAATGCGTTACGCACACCGCTGCTGCTCTTTGGAAAGTCAGTCCATCATTTCCTCCCAAAATGTCAAAAAACAGTTTCTCCCACGAACTTCTTCTCGCTACCCCCCTACTCTAACAATTCCACACACTCATTTCACAGCAATAAGTATGAAGAACGCCCCTCTGCAGGCCTCCTCCATACACACTAAAACACAAACAAAACCATCTAAAACAACAAGCTAAAATAAAACGCACTACTATTCCCGAGCCCACTGATTATGCAGGGCTCCAATGTATTTCCTTTTTTCAATCAGTTATACAATACTTGTGGTATCACCTTCTCCCTTCTCCCTGAGAGACTCCCTACCATTCCATTTTCCTTTCCTTAATATTCTTGTTAAACAATTAATAATACCAAAAAATAAAACAAACCACACCCACAGCAGACAAATAATTTTGCTCTCTGTGCATTCATCCTCTTCACACTCTCCCATGCATCTGTCCCCTCAGTATACGGTAAAAACCAGTGCAGCTAGTTGGTGTGACCCTATTCATGATCAGCCTACTCCATAGAGAATGCCAGGGCATTGGCCCAAGGCCTGTCCGTCAGTCTTCCATCACGTAGGGTCATCTGGACTCATCATCTCCAGGGAACCAAGGTCCAAAATAAAATTAAATGTGTTATTCTAACAGTGCTACTCTATTGCTACACAGGGCACCTGGCATGGTCATGGACTGGTACAGGGGGAGGCTCGAGTTCACTGTGACCCGAACACATTTTACTCATCCCAGCTGTGTCATCCGGCATCCAAGTCTTCCACCCTTGCTATTGAACTATAATGTATCCCTACCCGAACCTCGCATTACAAATCATGCCATTGTAAAGTACAAATAGGTTGACCATTCTTTTAGATCTTTTACGGTTGTCTGGTTTATGGTCGGTGGCCTGGGGTCAGCTGGTATCTTGGAATTCAGGGGTCTTGTGTCTGGGTGGGGGTCGGAGGTTTGCCCTGGCCTGGTTGTGATAGCATGTGAAGAAAGGCACCCAGCACCATCTCATGGCCTTGGAGAATACATTCTTTATTGAGATTAACGTATTGGCAATCATTTTAGAACAAAGGAGGGTTTCTGTGGAACTTAACAGTGTGAACCACTCTCTCATCAGCGCTTGAGCCTACTCAGGTTTCTTGATCAGGTTTGCCGCCTGTGTCTAGCGCGCTGCCATGCAGGCCCTATGTTTCTTCCATAGCTACAAAATACCGCCTGTTTTTATATGGGCACTACAACTAAACACCTACAATTTGCATAATATAATGTCTGTGCAGGGTCTCTTAGCACGCCCCCCTCCCCACTGGCACATCACAGGTTTTTTCATGGGATTTGCTTCACCCTAAAGTGCCGAGAGGGATGGGATAGGTTAATTTCCTTCCCAACACCAGCCCTCCAATCACACACCAGTCAGACAGTCCCTAAAAACTGCTAAAGCACAGATCAAGCCACCCAGGGTTTGTTTTCGGTATGTAAGGGTCAGAAAACCAGCTTACCTCAGGTTAAACCATCTCAAGTGGTTCACAGCTGGCTCAGAGTTAGCCCATATCAATAAAAGACAATGGCGGCCTGCCACGATGTCTACGATGACAAAGCGATGAATTAAAGAAAATGGCCCTAAAAAGAACGTAATAAAATACATTCGTTCCACAGTCACTAACATCCTGCTGCACATGCCTGTTAATATGGTACAAATTACTTCAGCCCTGTTCAAAGGTCAACAAACCTAGTATCTCCATCAACCTTTTTTTAGGTGATCAAATCACTCTGGCGTCAACATGAGATGTTTAAATGCCCCTGTCCTGTTGGTAATATGGGCTACCTGGACTGTGTTGTACATGAATAAAGGGACACTACCCCTTTAAGAGCGGCAACAGAGAAGGAGCGGGAGAGAAAGGGAAAAGGAGGGGGCCGGGGAAGGAAACGGGAGTTGGTGTCAGGGAGTGAATAAAGATGGTTCACTGCAGCATTGGCTCCGTGTCATTCTTGAGGCTTGGGTATGCATGAATGAACGGGGCACAACACTGGCGACGAAGCCGATGCGAACCCGTGGGTGCCGGCAGCAGTGAGTGGAGGGCCCGTGTGCCCAGCAGCTTGAAGGGCCCGTGAGCCCAGCAGTGATTGGAGGGCCCGTGTGCCCAGCAGCGTCCGGGGAGGGCCCGTGTGCCCAGCAGCTTGAAGGGCCCGTGAGCCCAGCAGTGTGAGGAGGGCCTGTGAGCCCAGCAGTGAGTGGAGGGCCCGTGTGCCCAGCAGCTTGAAGGGCCCGTGAGCCCAGCAGTGATTGGAGGGCCCGCGTGCCCAGCAGCGTCCAGGGAGGGCCCGTGTGCCCAGCAGCTTGAAGGGCCCGTGAGCCCAGCAGTGTGAGGAGGGCCTGCGAGCCCAGCAGCGTTCAGGGAGGGCCCGTGTGCCCAGCAGTTAAGGAGGGCTCGTGAGCCCAGCAGACCAGGTAGGCCCGTGTGCCCTACAGCGTATCAGGACCGGAGAGCCCAGCAGAGTGGAGCCCAGCAGCGGTGGCCTGCCAGCAGCAGACCAGCCGACCAGAAGATCGGGGAGGACCGTGCGCCCAAGACTGGAGAGCCCGGTGGCGAGGAACCCGACAGCGGAGGACTGCCAGCTAACCAGCCGACCGGAAGATCGAGAGGCCCGTGCGCCCCAACTGCAGAGCCCAGCAGCGAAGAGCCCAGCAGCGGAGGCCCACCGGCAGCTGGCCCAGCCGACCAGGTGATCGAGGGGCCCGTGCGCCCGAGACCGAAGTGCCCGGCGACGGAAGCCCGCCGACAACAGCCCAGCCGACCAGGACCGCAGCGCCCAGCAGAGGAGGTCCCGCGCACCTCGACAAGAAGAGGACCGCGGACGCCAACAACGAGCGGAGCCCGCGGACCAGAAGAGGCCCACAAGAGGAAGGAGACCACGAGGGAACTCAGCAGGCCCACACGTCACGGAAGAGGAGACCCGCAGGCTCGCGGCATCCACCCTCAAGTAAGGAGTCGGAAAGGGGTAGCGAAAAGGGAACCCCGAGTCTCCCACCCACGTGACACATCAGGGAACCAGTGAAATCACCCGAAGGTGACACCTGCAAAAGGGAACCCCGAGTCTCCCACCCACGTGACACACCAGCAGACACACCCAAAGGTAACATTTGCAAAGGGGAACCCCGAGTCTCCCACCTACGTGACATCGGTGGAAACACCTGGAAAACAAAATTTTGCAAAATCACCCGAAGGTGACACCTGCAAAAGGGAACCCCGAGTTTCCCACCCACGTGACACACCAGCAGACACACCCAAAGGTAACATTTGCAAAGGGGAACCCCGAGTCTCCCACCTACGTGACATCGGTGGAAACACCTGGAAAACAAAATTTTGCAAGAACCCGAAGGTGACATTGTCACACAAAAAGCAGAGGGTGAACAACGTGCCCCAGTGGACGAACATACACCGCAGCAGTTCAAGAGAACCACGGTGCAAAAGCCTACCAGAGCACCCCGAGCATCCGCGACGCAGCACTCCACGCTACACACAGGATACCGCCATGTCATCTGCAGACGCGGCAGACCCTAATGCACCACCACCACCACCAGGAGCTCCCTCCTCTCACGCAAGCCTAATGAGGAGACCTGCCCCGTTCACGCTAAACCCACACCATGACCAGGGGCAGAGATGGGAAGAATGGATGGAGGAATTTGACGACTTCGTGGGTGCCATCGGCACACAAGAACCTCCCAACATACTGAGCATATTTGCAAATGTCGCAGGGAGAGAAATCAAAAATATTATACGCACGATCCCTCCACAAGATCGCACCACATATGCAAGACTCCTGCAAGCCATTCACGAAAAACTGGTCATCTCACCCAACCGGGACTATGAAAGGTACACTTTCAACCAATGTGGCCAGCTACCTCACGAATCAATAGGGGAGTTCGTAATACGTCTTCAGAGGAAAATATCCAAATGTGACTTTGCTAACTTTAATGACGAAGAAGCCATTAGATTACGCATCATAGAAGGGTGTGCATCCTCGATGTTCCGGAAGCACCTCCTCAAGAAACCCCTATCCCTAAAAGAGGTGCTAGACCTAGCCAGGGTATACGAAAGAGTGGACATTCAAGCAGCAGCCATTGAGAACCCAAAAAAGGGAGAAACCATAGCCGCAATACATCCCTACGCCCGCCAGCCAAACACCCAACCAAGGACCAACCAGAGGTACCCGACACAACGAGCACAGGGTGACCGCCAATGCTATCGCTGCGGATTCGAATATCCACACAGAGGACCGTGCCCCGCCATTGGGCAACGATGCATGAGATGCGGAATGGAGAACCACTTCCAAGTGATGTGCAAAGAACTACTACCGGAAGGAGGATCAGCACGCCCACAATCTGCCCCTCGCACGATGGACGCACATAAAGAACAGCATCACCATGTGGACAGGAATGCACCTCTCGCGCCATCATATCAACGCCCAAACACAGTGAGAGCCTTGGAAGGACTTCAGATCGAACCAGACAGGAAAGACCACGAATTATACGATGCCTATCAGGATGACTTCATGCGGGAACTGGAACGCGAAGACACCCGCAGAGTGGAAGCACCAGACAACCGGGAACGTGACAGGGAGCCATACCCTTACCCCCCACCACACTATCCACCAAGTGGAAACGAACAGCCTCCATACCTACAGGACGGCTACGACCGAGAGTATGTATGCCTTCTCAGCGTAGAGGAGGAGGACACCGCGGCTCCCAGAGTAACAATTCAGATGGGAAGAACCCAAAACAGATTTATTGTTGATACAGGAGCGACGGTCAACGTCATGAATGAAGACATCTATCGTGAAATAGCTTCAACATACCCCATCCAAGAGTCTAGGACACACATCTTCCAATGGGGAGCAACCCAACCCATGACATCAAAAGGGAAATTTCAATGCGACCTACGACACAGAGGCATCACAGCAACCGCCACGATACATGTGATAAGAAGCCCAGCTATTGGCCGCTGCCTTCTCAGTTACAGGACAGCTAACGCACTTGCCCTGATTGACCTACACTATGACCAGTCGGAGGTCATTGAAGGACTACCACTACCATGCGAACCCGTCAGGGCAATCATAGACAGACTACTGGCAAAAAGAGAACTCAAGAACACTTTCCCCAAACTGTTCGAAGGGGTAGGGATGCTAAAAGGGCCATGCATCAATCTACATATAGACAAAAACGTCAGGCCAGTTCCACAACACCCACGGAAAGTGGGTTTCCACCTCCAAGAACAGGTATCAAAAGAAATCCAACTTCTTCTTCTCAACGACATCTCAATACCTGGAAGGGATCAAGAGCAATATGACAAAGCCCTAACACCAACCTGTGGGAACACCAAAATGAAAATGCCACCCCGCATAGAACGAGGGGGAATAAGACTGCAAGAGGACGATTATACTATTGTCCACAAACCAGGAGGAGACGCAGACCCAGCGGACTATCCATCCAGACACCCCCTACTGGACAAAGTTGACACCCGGGCACATGAGGTCACTAAAAAAATCTTGCACCTGTCGTCAAATGACAGGCCACCAGCTGAACTCATGGTGAGAGATCAACCCAGAACACGCATTCCCAGATGGAAGGACCACACACCTGAAGAAGACCTAACCGTCAGAGAACGAGACACCGAGAGGAAGAGGAAGGCCAAGCAATGGGCTGACACAAAAAGGAGAGCGAAAGAACAACGACTAGAGATCGAGCAAACAGTCCTGGTGCGACAAACACAACGCAAGAAAACGGACACTCGATACAGCCCAGAGCCACGAACAATCACAGCCATCAAGAGGCCCATGATCACAGAAACCGGAGAACTAGGAGACATTACCCACAACTCCTCATTCCTCAGGGAGTTATATCTGGAGGAACATGAAACACAAGAAACACCCGACGAGAACACCAGCGAGGAAGAAGAAACAGAACCCCCAGTGGAATTGACCGGTGAAAGCCGAGAATCACCAGGGAGACCCCTAGGACAATAAAGAAGCCAGTGAGGCTCATCGAACAGATGTAACTGGACTCTCATGTTAAGTACGGGGGAGGTGTTGTACATGAATAAAGGGACACTACCCCTTTAAGAGCGGCAACAGAGAAGGAGCGGGAGAGAAAGGGAAAAGGAGGGGGCCGGGGAAGGAAACGGGAGTTGGTGTCAGGGAGTGAATAAAGATGGTTCACTGCAGCATTGGCTCCGTGTCATTCTTGAGGCTTGGGTATGCATGAATGAACGGGGCACAACAGACTGCAAACTACTAAACGATTCCAGTGGCAGGAGGGCTTCATTGGATGCCCCACTTTACACAAAGGTAAAGTCATTGAAACAGGGAAGACAGCAATGAGAAAGCAAAGGTGCACCTAAAATGAATGATAAGCCAATCGACTGTTAATCAATTGACTTAAATGTATTGGTTGTGCATTGGGATATTGGTTGCGCATTGGCACCCACTACAAGTAGTAAATATAAAAATGAATGCATTGAACAAAAGTGTAAACAACAATAGGGTGGTTTGAAACACAGACAAATACATGACTTTCTAAACATTTTTATATGACAAAACAAGGACTTGACCATTGTTCTGATACATCAGTTCAGGCAGAGGTTTCACTGGTGTCGTGGTGACCCACTCCATGGTGCCTTCATCCCTACACACTAAGAAGATAGGAATTCAAATTCATCTTTTCTTAACTACTACCACTCTTCACTTTCATTTCTACTTGCAGAAAGTTTGAAATTGGCAATGTAATGAAGAATAATCTTTTTTTTTGTTCTCTCAATTATAGATACTACATTTCTGTGGTCCTAGCAAAAACAAATAAAGAACAGATTTCGATTTATCAAAAAAACCTGATTCGGTATAACAACAGAACCATAATCAATTGAAACGTATTAAGTGCATTCAGTACCGACTATCTTTCATTTCCTTTGCTGGATCAGGATGGACTGTGAAGCAGAGGAAGATTGTGCACTCATAAGATGTTCGGACTCTCTGCTTTACTGCACACCACTGTTAGAGATGTATTTACTTTATTTTTTACATTTCTAAAGTGCACAAAGCGGCCCTTAGGCATTGTGGCGCTGTTACAGAAACACTTAGTTGCAAGAGGAAAACATAATCTGGAGAGTTCTGACAAACAAATATACTACAGAGAGAATTACATGGTGGTGTTGGCCAAAACACAATATGGCCAGTGCGGACAAACCAGGACATTTGAATTGCAGGGACAATGACAAGGTAGGTGTTTGGCCTAATCGTTCCATGGTTACAGGGGAACCAAATCAGTAAGGCAAAGGCAAGTACCTGAGGTTAGATTAACATTAACGGTACTAGGGTTGAAGGGGAGATCCAGAGGGGCTGTTGATGATGGCGTACTAGCGCGCTTGTCTCAGTTGAAGAGTTTGGTCTTAAGTGCTTTGCAGAAGATTGCACATGAAGCTTCATTTCTGAGTGAAGTGGGCAGAGCATTCCAATCTTTTTGCTGCTAGATATTGAAAGCTGGAGCCTCCTGCTTTAGCTCTTTTGAAAGTGGGGACGTAGATTGGGTTGGAGTGGTGAGTTTACTTGGGTCTGAGGTAGGTGACTGGTATAATTTGTTCTGATATGTAAGGGGGGTCTGTGTGAGAACGGCACTGGAGTGTGATGGCTAGGGTTTCTAATAGAATGCGCTCTTTAACAGGGAGTCAGTGAGCATCCCTTCTTGCACGTGTGAAATTTTCCCTTTTGGGAATGCTTAGCGCAGCTCTGAGGGCATTGTTTTAAGTGGCTTGTATCCTGTTGAGGTTTTTGGCCGATGTGCCCATGAACAAGACGTTGCGATAGTCCAGTTTGGCCCCAATAGTAGCCCTGGCTATTGTGGGGCAGTTTTTGGTCGACAAGCAGGGTTTAACCGCATTAATAATTTTGGTGGTGGTGCTGCCAAGGACGCAATGGCGCTAACTTGACGCGTCATGGTAAGAGAGGAGTGAATGGAGACCCCTAGAGTTTTGACTGCTGATAAGAGTCATGCTTGTTGAGAGTATTTTTGGTGCCTACCAGGAGGATCTCTGTTTTATCTCCATTGAGACACAGTCCATTAGCCGTCATCTATGCCTGGATGGCTGCCTATGTGTTGGCTAGTGTAGATGCGTCATGAGAGGGAGTAGGACTTGAGTGTCGTTGGCATAGTTTGTGTACACTATGCCGCGATCATCCAGGTCATTGAAGAGAGGTAGGGTAAAGATATTATAGAGTGTAGGTGTGGTGCATGAGCTTTGAGGGATACCACAGAGGAGGTGTTAGGTGCGGCAAAGGCATGGTCCGAGAACACTCTCATAAATCTCCCCTTCAGGAGGGAGGAGATCCAGGATGTGGCTTCCAGGAGAAATGGGTCTTGTGGTCAACAAGATGAAACTCTGCCGACAAGTCTAGGAGGAGCAGAAGTGCTGGCTTGCCTTTGTCCATTATATCATTGAGTTGGATCTTTAGGTCTAGTAAGGCAGACTCTGTTCCATGGCTTGGGCGGAAACCTGATTGCCTCTTTCCCATGATGCTGTTCGCCTCCAAGTTCTGCTGGATTTGAGCAGAAGCAACTTTGTTTAGAATTTTTAAGAGGGACAGAACCCTAGTCTGTAGTTGTTGGGTGTTTCTGGATCTAAGGATGTTTTTTTTTTAATAGGGGGCGGACCCACGCCTCTTTTAGGCATGCAGGGTCAGTGTTGGAGTTGACCAAGGAATTAATGAATGCTGTCAAAAATCGGGCTAAAGTGTCAGTGCAATCTTTAATAAGATTGGCTGGGCAGATGTTGCCCTTGCAATTGGACGGTTTGATTTGGTGAATGATGGCTAGTAGTTCTGTCTCTGTTACTTTCCGTAAAGACAAGAGTGTTTTCTCTTTGGTTTCTGCACTGGTCATAGGAGACGTGGGCAAGTTGGCTTTGGGCAAAACCTTGTAGTGGGCATTTATCTTCTTCTGCAGGGGCAAAACATTTTTTTTATCATGGCTGTTTCGGACACTAGTTCACCAGGATTCATCGTTCACAACATCCTAGGTGCTTGAGACTGGTGTGGCCAATTTTTAAAAAAAAATGGCAAACAGTTCTTTTGATTCCAATTTGGCATTAGAAATCCTGACATTATAAGCTGTTCATTTAGCTAGAATGACAGCTTTTTTTGTATTGTGCAGCCAGTGCTTTGTAGGCAGTTAATGTAGAATCCTGTGGGGCCACTTGCCATTTGGTGAGCACTTTGCTCTTGAGGGTTCTTGGTCCTCGAGCTTAGTGGAGAACCAAGAGTGTGCATGTTTCTTCCTTTTGGCTTTCCTGTTCTCTAGAGGGGCAATGATGTCTACTGCTGTTTTGATTGTGGTGTTTTACAGCTCAATCAACAATGAGGTGTCTTGGGAGAAAGGGGGCTTAAGCACTGGAACCTCTAATAATGGATGGATCCTTTCTTTAGTGAGCATCTAGCTAGTGCTGTTGGGCAGGCGTGAAATGTTTGAGTATAGAGCTGGTGGTAGGGATAGAGAAGTGAATAAGTTAGTGGTTAGTCCGTGGGGATGCAGTAGTGGAGCTGATGTCACATCGCAATTGTGGTCCACTACCCAGTCTAGAATGCGTCTTTTGGAGTGGGTAGGGTTCCCAATTGTTTGATGGAAGCCTAGATCCTGGAGCGCTTTGTCTAGGGCCTAGGCTTGTTTATCCTTGTGATTATTGAATCCCAAATGAAAGTCCCCCAAAATGATGGATTTTAGTGGTGTTTTTTAAGTTTTCCCCAAGTAGATAGAGTAAATTGTGTGGAAGTTCATTAGTTGTACTGACAGGCGGTATGCGATATGGATTACAATGGTGGTGATAGGAGAGATAGCAAGTTTTACCGAAAGGGAGTCTACATTCTCGCAGAGAAGTGATGTGGTTTGTCTTACTGCGAGGGTTTCCTTGACTATGAGGGCTACTCCGACACCTTTGGCAGTTGGTCTGTCTTGTCGGAAAATGGTGTAGCCTGGAGTGAGGGCTAGTGAGATAGATGGTCCCGAGGCTTCATGGAGCCATGTTTCAGTAATGGGTAAAGCATCGAAGTCCATGTTGGGGAGCAGGTCATGAATTTCTGTTGCATGAGCTGGGAGAGATCTTGCATTTATTAGGGCAAATTGTAGAGAACAGTGCGCTGGCATTGTCTTATTCTTGCGTGTGGAGGACAGGGGGATCCTAATAGCCTTCTTAGAGTTGGCTACCACATGGGGCGAGGGCACCCAAGGGTGCAAAGTTTGTATTGTAGGCTTGAATTTATTTGCTTCTGAAGCAGTGTAGGAGCGCATGTATAATAGTTTGTTTCTAGTTCAAGTCGGTCTGGGCGATTGTCGTGATGGAGAGGTTTTGTGCAACTCCTTAGCCTAGCTAGTCTCCTTAATAACGGGTTAGAGGAGAGTGTGGTGGTGCAAGGTGTTGGGGGAGGGGGTAATTAGGTTTGCAGAAGAAGGAAGGCAGGAAGTGGGTGGGGGCAATGTCATGCGATTTAGGTAGTTTATTAGCCATGCTAGGTTGCTATGCTATGAGCGATGGGATGGCAGTAACTCTATTTCAAGGTTGTGACAGGTGTAGTTGTTACTAAGGAGGTGGCGCTACTCATGGAGTCATGTGATGTGTTAGTTAGGTGGCAACGAGCATGTTGGTGGTATGATGTCATGTCATTGGTTATAGTAGTAAATAACAAGGGGGGTCCTGGGAGACTCTCTGCCAGAGATGAGTACTGGTTACAAGAGCCTTACCCAGAGTCTTTAGCTCACTATCTTTCACAGAGGAGAAATATCCCAAACATATCAGTCTTTGCCCTGCCCTGGGGCATTCCAGCACCGAAATGCTAGGCAATTCTCCTCTGAACAAGAGTACCAACAGCTACCCCAGACACGTGTTTCGGTCTGGTTGAACCTCATCAGTAGAGTGTAGCTGTGCATCTCTAAGATTACTGAGCAAGGGGTCCACGTCTGGATTCCCCTAGTAACTGAGGGTGAGACCCAAAGTTACTTGAAATATGCAAATAACAAGGGGGGTCATGTCTGCCAGACATGAGTCCTGGTTACAAGAGCATTACCCAGAGTCTTTAGCTCACTATCTTTCACAGAGGAGAAATATCCCAAACATATCAGTCTTTGTCCTGCCCTGGGGCAGTCCAGCACCTAAATGCTAGGCAATTCTCCTCTGAACAAGAGTACCAACAGCAACCCAAGACACGTGTTTCAGTCTGGTTGAACCTCGTCAGTAGGGTGTAGGTGTGCCTCTCTAAGAATAATGAGCAAGGGATCCACGTCTGGATTCCCCTAGTAACTGAGGGTGAGACCCAAACTTACTTGAAATATACAAATAACAAGGGGGTTCCTGCGAGACTTTCTGCCAGACATGAGTGCTGGTTACAAGAGCCTTACCCAGAGTCTTTAGCTCACTATCTTTCACAGAGGAGAAATATCCCAAACATATCAGTCTTTGACCTGCCCTGGGCAGTCCAGCACCGAAATGCTAGGCAATTCTCCTCTGAACAAGAGTACCAACAGCAACCCCAGACACGTATTTTGGTCTGGTTGAACCTCATCAGTAGGGTGTAGCTGTGCCTCTCTAAGAATAGTGAGCAAGGGGTCCACGTCTGGATTCCCCTAGTAACTGAGGATGAGACCCAAAGTTACTTGAAATATGCAAATAACAAGGGGGTCCTGGGACACTCTCTGCCAGACATGAGTCCTGGTTATAAGAGCCTTACCCAGAGTCTTTAGCTCACTATCTTTCACAGACGAGAAATATCCCAAACATATCAGTCTTTGTCCTGCCCTGGGGCAGTCCAGCACCGAAATGCTAAGCAATTCTCCACTGAACAAGAGTACCAACAGCATCCCCAGACAAGTGTTTCGGTCTGGTTGAACCACATCAGTAGGGTGTAGCTGTGCCTCTCTAAGAATAGTGACAAGGGGTCCTTGTCTGGATTCCCCTAGTAACTGAGGGTGAGACCCAAAGTTACTTGAAATATGCACATAACAAGGGGGGTCCTGGGAGATTCTCTGCCAGACATGAGTCCAGGTTACAAGAGCCTTACCCAGAGTCTTTAGCTCACTATCTTTCACAGAGGAGAAATATCCAAAACATATCAGTCTTTGTCCTGCCCTGGGGCAGACCAGCACCAAAATGCTAGGCAATTCTCCTCTGAACAAGAGTACCAACAGCAACCCCAGGCACGTGTTTCGGTCTGGTTGAACCTCATCAGTAGGGTTGCGCTGTGCCTCTCTAAGAATAGTGACAAGGGCTCCATGTCTGGATTCCCCTAGTAACTGAGGATGAGACCCAAAGTTACTTGAAATATGCACATAACAAGGGGGGTCCTGGGAGATTCTCTGCCAGACATGAGTCATGGTTACAAGAGCCTTACCCAGAGACTTTAGCTCACTATCTTTCACAGAGGAGAAATATCCAAAACATATCAGTCTTTGTCCTGCCCTGGGGCAGTCCAGCACCAAAATGCTAGACAATTCTCCTCTGAAGAAGAGTACCAACAGCAACCCCAGACACGTGTTTCGGTCTGGTTGAACCTCATCAGTAGGGTTGTGCTGTGCCTCTCTAAGAATAGTGAGCAAGGGGTCCACGTCCTGATTCCCCTAGTAACTGAGGGTGAGACCCAAAGTTACTTGAAATATGCAAATAACAAGGGGGGTCCTGGGAGACTCTCTGCCAGACAACAGTCCTGCTTACAAGAGCCTTACCCAGAGTCTTTAGCTCACTATCTTTCACAGAGGAGAAATATCCCAAACATATCAGTCTTTGTCGTGCCCTGGGGCAGTCCAGCACCGAAATGCTAGGCAATTCTCCTCTGAACAAGAGTACCAACAGCAACCCCAGACACGTGTTTCAGTCTGGTTGAACCTCATCAGTAGAGTGTAGATGTGCCTCTCTAAGAATAGCGAGCAAGCGATCCACGTCTGGATTCCCCTAGTAACTGAGGGTTAGACCCAATGTTACTTGAAATATGCAAATAACAAGGGGGGGTCCTGGGAGACTCTCTGCCAGACATGAGTCTTGGTTACAAGAGCCTTACCCAGAGTCTTTTGCTCACTGTCTTTCACAGAGGAGATATATCCCAAACATATCAGTCTTTGTCCTGCCCCGGGGCAGTCCAGCACCGAAAAGCTAGGCAATTCTCCTCTGAACAAGAGTATCAACAGCAACCCCAGACACGTGTTTCGGTCTGGTTGAACCTCATCAGTAGGGTGTAGCTGTGCCTCTCTAAGTATAGTGAACAAGGGGTCCACGTCAGGATTCCCCTAGTAACTAAGGGTGAGACCCAAAGTTACTTGAAATATGCAAATAACAAGGGGGGTCCTGGGACACTCTCTGCCAGACATGAGTCCTGGTTACAATAGCCTTACCCAGAGTCTTTAGCTCACTATCTTTCACAGAGGAGAAATGTCCCAAACATATCAGTCTTTGTCCTGCCCTGGGGCAGTCCAGCACCAAAATGCTAGGCAATTCTCCTCTGAACAAGAGTACCAACAGCAACCCCAGAGACATGTTTCAGTCTGGTTGAACCTCATCAGTAGGGTGTAGCTGTGCCTCTCTAAGAATAGTGAGCAAGGGGTCCACGTCTGGATTCCCCTAGTAACCCAAAGTTACTTGAAATATCTTGTAACCAGGACTCATGTCTGGCAGAGAGTCTCCCAGGACCCCCTTGTTATTTGCATATTTCAAGTAACTTTGGGTCTCACCCTAAGTTACTAGGGAATCCATACGTGGACCCCTTGCTCACTATTCTTAGAGAGGCACAGCTACACCCTACTGATGAGGTTCAACTAGACCGAAACACGTGTCTGGGGTTGCTGTTGGTACTCTTGTTCAGAGGAGCATTGCCTAGCATTTCGGTGCTGGACTGCCCCAGGGAAAGACAAAGACTGGTATGTTTAGGATATTTCTCCTCTGTGAAAGATAGTGAGCTAAAGACTGTGGGTAATTCGCTTGTAACCAAGACTCATGTCTGGCAGAGAGTCTCCCAGGGCCCTCTTGTTATTTGCATATTTCAAGTAACTTTGGGTCTCACCCTAAGTTACTAGGGGAATCCACACGTGGACCCCTTGCTCACTATTTTTAGAGAGGCACAGCTACAACCTACTGATGAGGTTCAACCAGACCGAAACACGTGTCTGGGGTTGCTGTTGGTACTCCTGTTCAGAGAATTGGCTAGCATTTTGGTGCTGGACTGCCCCAGGGCAGGACAAAGACTGATATGTTTAGGATATTTCTCCTCTGTGAAAGATAGTGAGCTAAAGACTCTGGGTAAGGATCTTGTAACCAAGACTCATGTCTGGCAGAGAGTCTCCCCGGACCCCCCTTGTTAATTGGTTATAGTAGTACATAGTCTCAGGGCGACACTTCCTTCAAAGGTTCTACAAGGTTCTTAGTTGGCATGGGAACTTTGACATAATAGTAAAACCCTTGACCTCTGGCTGTACCTTATTGCTACACATATCACTAGTTATCATTTTTAAATGACGTCATCAAACATGACATTGTTCCACTAACATCTGGAGGCCATTTTAAAAACACATCCACATGGAACCGTTCAATTTTAACCATATTGGAAGATGCATAAGCATGGAAGATCCAGGAGGATATTCAAGGTAATAAAATATCATCTGAATAATGGTTTGTGTCTTCTTGAAATAATAATCAGATGATGGAAAATAAAATACAATATATGTCTTTTGTAGTTCACTGAAATAATCATCAAATTAAAACACAGTAGCACTAACTGTGACAGGACTAACAGAGTCAGTAACAGTTACGGCATTACTATTGAATTACACATATCAGCGTTATGTATCTCACACAAATAATGTGTACATTTGCGGGTTTTGATACATTACTGAAATGTGTATTAATGATGTTGATTATGAAGTATTGTCTATGATATGATAAACATGAAGAGTAAATAAAACTGATTTATAAAAAGTCACGCTAGATTTTTAAATAGTAACTCACTAATTCTCTGGATAGTCTCTCGAAAAAGTATGTTTCTAGAGTTAAATAAAAATATGCTAGGTACTATTTTCACAATGATGGTGTCATGTTTAATCTTGCACAATTTGGCAGATTTTAAACATCAGCTTTAAGAAAGCATGTATATTGTGAAGAACATGATGAACATTTTCTAATGAAAAGAAACATATGGTAAAGGTGGGAAAATAAAGCACACATAATTTAATGTATGAATATTAAAGCAAACTGGGTGGTTTCTTGAAACTATTTTGGATACAATATTAGACTTTGGCTTCCAAAATGAATGGACAATGATATTGATTAGTAACTTAATAGACAAATAATGAATTTGAACATGTGAGATATTTAAATCAATTGATTATAATTAAAAGGGACCACATCTGTAGTTGATACCTACTGATTTTTGAAACAATAAAGCGGATCAAGAGAAGTGCTTTCATATTGTGATTTAAAGCTGCATCACCAGGATGTTCCAACCGCATGGGAACCAATGTTTTAAAAAGGTGTGTGGAATTATAAATGTGATAGATGTTGCTAAAGGAAATGAAATCTGCCAATTTTAAACATTTTACTTCTTTAACACATCTGGAATGAAACCTTGGAGTGTTTGTTGCCTTGAAACGTTTCTGGCATTAATATTATTGTTTAGATGAATTTCAAGTCAGTGGGCACATCTAAACTTTAAGGCCAAGACACAGATTCAATTAAATACTCACTCTGAATGGCCTTCCAAGAAAACACTTACATTGAATCACAAAATAAGCCCTCTGTCTTAATTTTCTTTTCCATGTTGTATGCTTGAGTAAAACATAAGAACATTTACCTTTTGTTGTCTTCAACCATGTAGTCCGTTATCTCGAGGTTCACTCACTTGCTGATGCCACACCAGCATTGCCCTCATCCACATATCCAATGTTTTTACCACTAACCGGTTCTCCCACCTTTCCTCAATCCTCATTCTTCTATACCTTTCCACTGCATTTAACATTGTGGTGCATCCATTTCTCCTTCACAATATGTCCCTTCTTGGTTTCCTGCACACCACAATTCACTCAGTGTTCGCTTATCACTCCAGTCATACAATCTTTATAGTATGAAACCCTGACACTTCCTCCACTAGGACCACCTCTCTCCACCCTATACACCTCCTCCCTTTGGAAACACATTTCTTATGTTGGTTTTAATTTCCCCTTCTTCGATGATGATGCTCAGATCTGCTTCTCCTTCTAGTTCTCCACCACTGCCATCTATGAACACATATATGTTTCCATAGAAACTTGCATTTTACAATAAAGGAATTACATGCATAAACAGGTCACCATTCCTCAAGTCTCTCTGTAAAGACAAAGAGAATTTGGACCCTCACGTTCGGATAGGCAAAACCCAAAGGAGAAACACATCCCTGGCATTCACCAAACAGATATGTAGCACCAATAGCACATGAGAACTAGATGCTAAAATATGGTAAAGCTGAACTCTAAGGATGAAAGGGTGAAAGGGTGAGAGAGAGAGGGTGATAGACAGACAGACAGACAAACAGTACAGGGGTGAGAAAATAGGAGAGTGACATTGACAGTGACAAAAGGAGATAGTAAAATGGTACCTGCCTGCAAGAGGCCAGCGGCAGTAGCACAGGGTTGAAGCCTTTCACCATGTGAGGTCTACTCCCCTCACCCGCTGGCTAACGATTTCCTCTCCAAGATCTCACACCACCTTAAACTACACTTACAAATCCCACATACGCAGCCACCACAGGCCTAGCTGGTAGCACATCAAAACTAACTGAGCCTTGCCTAAGGTCTCCACGTTATCCCTATCAGACATTCCCACATCAGTGGCTAATCAGACAAACGTCACTGTAGTCTATAAGATGTTGGGCTGTCTGTATGGAAAACATACTCCCAAGTGTCTCTGACAAACCCATAAAATACAGATCGGGACACAGAACAAGGTACTTCCAAAGTAAACCCCTTAACACCATTGTTTTTTCCTCTGCCTCTCACAATGTCCCACTAATGACCACCACCTCTCCACCAGAGACACATGTAGAAAATCCACCAGCAGTGGCAGAAGGGTGAATACGAAACCACAACATATCATTGCATTACACTACTATACACATGGCCAATGTGGCCAAATATATTTTGAATTGTGAGCATGATGTTTGCCTTGTTCCTTTCTACTTAATCTGAATGTTTCTAAATCTTTTGAATGAACATCCTGCCCATGCTACTTACCCTTGCTTTGCAAGTGCTACGAAATAAGTTAGACAATGGATATAATATGATATGTCATTTGTAATGCACCCGTACACAAGTGTTTCTAGGCGAGACAAGACAATGGATGGGAGATAAACGATGTTAATAGGCCTCGTGTCATTCGGATCGGACAAGTGAGACAGCGTAAAGTGCAGGGGGAAGGGAGAAGGGGAAAGTGGAATGGGGGAAGGGCAACCAGGGCAGTATTGCTCTGAGTAAGTGCAGAAAGGGCAGCACAGCTCTGGGTAAATGCAAGGAGGAAGGGGAATGTAGCCCTAATTGCACGGTAGGTCTGGAGTCAGTGCAGGGGAGACTGATTACGGAGGAGCCTGGTACCCAATGAGATTCTGTGGGTACCCAAGCAGCCAACAGTGCACAGACAGGTAGGTCAGCATGGGAGGGATGAGAGAGAAAGCAGAGGAGAAAAGGATGGTCTTGAGTTGGTTCCGTTACTTCAGGTGGTCTGGCTCAAGTTTGTGAAGTGCAGAGAGGCCATTCCAGAGGGAGGCACCTGCAGAGGAGAGAGACTACCCCTGACTCTCTGCCTAGCGAAGCGTCTGATCGCCAGAGAGTTTGAGGTAGCTGAGCAAATGGCTCACGAAGAGTGAGATTTTGGAAGAGAGAGTTGGATGCAGTGCGGCCCCCGGAAAGCTTTGTGGATGATGCAGAGGGTGTTGAACCTGATCCTTGCAGCCACTGGGAGCCAGTGGAGAGATTACAGGGCTGGAGAGATATGGTCCCGGGGCTTGAGGTCAAGGACAAGTTTTGCAGTCTTGTTCTGGATTAGTTGCAGAGGGCAATGAGAAGAGGCAGGCGGGTTGAGTAAGAGGCTGTTGCCGTAGTCCAGCCTAGAGAGAACCAGGGCACTGGAGACAGTGAGCTTCTGGGGGAAATTGAGCAAAGGAAGAATACCTCTGACGAGGGGCAGCTGGTAGTAGGCATTCCTGGCAAGTTCCATGATGTGAGGAGAGAAGGATAGAGCAGAGTCTAATATGACAACAAGTTTTTTGTCTCACTGGATGAAGGAGGGGTCGGCCAAAGGAGGGCGGCCAGATTGAGAGAGTAAAAGCGGGAGCAAGAGTCACAATAAGAAGGGTCTCCGTCTTACTGGCATTAAGGTATAGATCATTTGAGGCGCAGATATCATGGATAGACGGTCAGGAATAAGCGAGAGAGGAGAGCAGGCTGTGTGGAGCCTGAAAGAGAGCTGAGTGTCATCCGCATGACAGTAGAGGTTACAGGAGAAAGTAGAGATCAAGTGGGCCAAGGGTTCCAGGTAGACATTGAAGAGCCAGGGTGAGAGGTTGAAGCATTGGCGGACACAATAAGTGGAGACAGAGGTGGTGAAGAGAAATGACCCAAAGTGGACCTGGAAGTGTTGGTCCAGGAGGAAGGCTGTCAACCACTCCAGGGCCAGATCCATGATGCCTATGTTCTCACGGAGTCTGTTGATCAGTATGGCGTCATTGTCCATGTCCAAAGCAGAGGAAAGGTCAAGGAGGATCAGGACAGAAGGAAAGTTTGAATCAAGATTAGAGAGCAGATCTTCACAGGTATTCAGGAGAGCAGTTTCCGTGCCTCTGGCTGCTCTGAAGCCAGACTGATGGTCATGGAGACAACCAACAGATTCAGTGTGGTGGGTAAGCCGGTAGATGTCCAGCCTTTCCAGTAGTTTTCCCAGGAAAAGAATGATAGGGATCGTGAAAGGAGTGATAGAGATCTGGCAATAATTTGCCAGACAGGTTGGATCAACAGAAGGATTTTTAACGAGGGGGTGCACAAGAGGGTGCCTTGAGGAGAGTGGGGAAAAATCCAGTGGTGAAAGAGTGATTGCAGAAATCTTGCAAGGCTGTAGTTAGGGTGTCAATGTGGTCCTAGATGGTTCTGGAGGAGCAGGGGAGCACCTGTTTGGACGACACATTCATAGATTGGATTTGACTAGAAACATCACCAGGTGTTGTCTGTGAGAAGGAAACGAAAGGAGGAGGAGATTAATGCAAATGCTGACCTACTAGCATTCCCAGAAAACCTGCATACAGATAATTTAAAGATATATGAATCAAAGTTTGAAGTCAATTTAAGCACCAGGATACCCACAGGTCACAGTGTGCTATACAAATATGAATTAACATAACATAACATGAACACATTTTTTGTTAGGGAAATACTTTTCTGTTTTTCCCTGGATGGTTAACTGATATTTTCTAGATAAATGTTTTCTAGATAAATGTGAGGCCTAAACAGAAGGGAATTGTGTAATGTGGCTCCTGAGAGACTGTGTGCCACCTATGTGTTAAGTGACATAAAGATACATTGTATCCTGTGTAAGTAACCAGACTCAGTCATCTTTATTGACTCCATTTGCTGATAACAGTCTAGAGTGTATGTGTATAATTTTA
The DNA here is from genome assembly GCF_040938575.1 of Ambystoma mexicanum. Lineage (NCBI taxonomy): Eukaryota > Metazoa > Chordata > Amphibia > Caudata > Ambystomatidae > Ambystoma > Ambystoma mexicanum. The sequence continues at coordinate 603,281,791 of NC_090930.1, read as the reverse complement.
ATAACTAAGCATGCTCCACCCTCTTTTTATGAGTCAGAATGAGACATGATGATACTGCTTGCCTTGGAAACCTGTTGGGTTGCATAGCCAATAACAAGATTTGCCAATTACTTGAATGTTACTTGGATACCTTTCCAAGATCCACATCGTTGTGAAAGGCCAGGAAGACGCTTTGAAAAGTTTGCATGTTATGACACCAAATTATTGGTTTGCTATCAGAAGTCAGAAAAGTTACCCCCATCCCAATTGGGCTGTATTTTTATTCAGCTCCAGAATGAATTCCTTTTTTTTTCAGAAGAAATGTTGACTCTGCAGTAGATCAAACCAAAGAAATTCAACGTTGGGATAAATCTCCATGGGGAGAGAAAGGCAAACTAAAAAAGTATCTTTCATCGCTGTGCATGACTGTGCCTTTGCAAAATCAATCTGATAGAGAAATTCTCCTGTGTATGCAGACATCAGATGTCTAATGTGACATGAGGGAAACCTCAAACAATAGATCCATCCACCCGACTTTGTTTCTCAAAGATGGGTTGCAGGCACCCCAGAAAAAGTCTATATGACTGTCCCTGAGCACACCACACAAAAAGATGTGGGAGCACAGAAAATCCTTATTAATGGTACACAACAGAGCCCACCAAATGTCAGTACACAGAGAAACAAGCAAGCAAAGAGCTGTGAAAGACCATGCACAGCTCACCAAAGACATGAATTTAGCTCGACTGTGATCCTTGGGTCCCAGCTGAACCTTCCAACTGCTGGATCTGAGACATCTCGATCTGGACTAGTTGCCCCATTGTGCTGTGACACAAGTTAATTGCTGTTATAGTCCAACACCTCCTTTTGTGCCCTTGCCCAGACCAGTTCAACTTCACTGCTACACCATCACTGCTACAGTCCTCACTGCACACAGGGAGACAAGCAACCTGTGGTTCCAAATTAAATGTTGATTGCTAGTGGCTTTAACCCCCTAACATTGCCATAAGGATGGTTCCTCTGCTTTCTGATTTATCTGGATGCCTCTCCAGGGATATATGAACTCTGGCCCCACCTTTACCAATATCCATTTATTTTACATTATGGGTTTGAAAACATCAGATCCAGCATGCTGCCCAGGAAATTCTAAGTCCATATTTTCCATTGATTCCTATGAAAAAGTTTAATCCTTTTCAGTGCATAAATGTTTCTGAGTGCTCCTGCAAAGCATTAGCCAAACTGGGTGCCTTAGGTAACCATTTCACTTTTTACATTTCTCTCTCTTACAATGTCAACATATCTGCAAACTGACCATTTATTACTTCCGCAATAATATGTTTGTCAATATCACAGGTTGGACATTCCCTTTTTCAACGACAGAAACATCACACACTATCTTGAAACCATTGTGATACCCACCCAAGAGTTGCCCTTGACTGCTTAGATATCTCTGCTACCAAATGACCCATGGAAAACGTTCAGGGAATCCTATAGACTAGCTGTAAGTGATTGACACTCACACCCGAAGACAGGTCTGAGAAGAAATAATCCTTATAGAAAGCATTGTTTCACATTAGGCGAGTTGTGAGTTGTACTGTGAGTGGTGGATAATTCAGAGAGATTCGCTAAATACGGAAGGAAATAGGCACCTGTTAAACAATGCTGTTAGAATAATTTACTTCAGGGACTATGTTTTCTAAAAACATGTCAGTTCTCTCCTCGGATTTTCAGTTTTCAAAACATTTGTTGGCAAACAGAATTGAGACGGATGGTTCATGCACAGAAAAACCTCTTCCTTTCAAAGAGTAATCTGCCAAAACAGATAATTAATTCTGAGTTCTGTCCAAGACCCGGAAGTTTCATAAATAGGAAATCCCAAGAGAGAAGGAATTCATAAGAGACCATTAGCAGAAACGCAATTGGTGAATGCATACAGTAAAACAGTAAAGATGTGTTGAGGGTTTTGATACTTTCATGGAAAAATATGCAGTGCGACAAAAGCACATTGATTTAGAGGAGAGCCAACCCAGCCCCCATGTAAATCGCCCAGTTTACAAAAAAAAGAGACCTCTACACAACCGCAAGATGAGGTGGTGCAAGTAGTTATAGATGACGAATGTCAAGATGGTACAGATAATCAGGGAACTTTTGATAGTTATCAGGATGATAACCCCGAGGACAATATCCATCTGACTCAAGTGTTCAATACCACATTCTTTATAATGATTTACTCAAAAAGGCAGCGGATCACTTTAAGATCCAAACTCAAGAGACAATACAAGATATGGACTTTGTTGATGAATTGTTAGAGGAAAACAACATCAATAGGTCCATTTGTTCCACGGCTCCAATCAGTTATTAAGCGGATTCAGCCCTCTTTGGTTAGTCCATCCCTTAATAAGGCCGTTAATCCCTGCATAGAGAACTTTTAGACCTGCTCTTCAGGCACCTTAAGTATAAGGGGACGTATTAAACCAGATTTTCTAGTGGTAACTACCACCCGGAAAAGAGCAGTTACTCCACTGGTATCAGCTGAAGCGATGCCCGAGAAGCAAAGTAAAAAACCTTTTGCATTGGGGAAAATAGAAGCTACTTCAGCTGTTTACCAAGTGCGCATTGCAAACAATGGGGGGTTGCTGTACACCAGGGTGAGCAACGAGGGAATGGATATGGTCAACACTTTTTCTGAACACTAGAGGTGGAAAGGTAGCACCACTGAAGAGCCCAGATGTTGTGTACGTGGTACACGAAACGCGCATGCGCGGCCCAGCTGGCCGGCGCATGCGCGCTAGTTAATAAAGGCGGTGCCCCGGCAGTTCGCGCTGGAGCGCCGGAACAAGCAGACGTCTCCGGCGTGTGTTCTTGCGCGCCGCCTACGCGCGCTGGTGTCCCGACCCAGGGAGGCCTGCACACAACCACAGGGCTTTCCCCAGGGCACAACACTGGCGACGAGGAGGTACGGTCTGCTTCTGTGCCCCGACAACCTCGGAGAGACGGAAAGTCTTCCGTATTACGGACCCGCGGAGCGCCGGCGGCCATCTTCTTTTCACTCGCTCCCCCCTTCACACGTGGCGGCAGTGGTTGCGGCCCGAAAGGGTGCTCGTGCGCCACTCGCCAGCTGTGTTGAAGGACACAGACAATTTTTGGAAAGCCCACAGTCCTGCAGGCGCAGGGCTGTGGCAATTAAGAAGAAAGAAGTAGGTTTTTACACCCCAACACTGCCACGAGACCAGGACAAGCCGCCCTTCTCTCAAGACAGACAACTGTGAGTACGTGGCGCAGAAATGGGTGAAGAGGCTGACGATGAGGGTGCCGCCGCCCCAATCCCCCGCAGAGCTCGCAACTCCCTAGCCCCCATGCCGGAATTCGATACTACTGGCCCCCCTTCCAAGCTGGGCCCGAAGTGGCTATTGTGGGTCAAAAGACTAGATATGTTCTTCAGGGCATCTGGAGTGGACGATGATGACACCAAAATTGCGACCATGATCTACTCGGCAGGCGCAGAAGTCCACAAGATCTACGACTCCCTCGTCATCCCCGTGGTCACGTATGACGCAGTCAAGCAGGCACTCAAAGACCATTTTCTCCCCATGGCTAACGTGGATTTTGATAGGTTTGTCATGGGCGCTGAAAGACAACTGGACGACGAGCCCCTAGACAAATTTTGCGCCCGCCTGAGACACCTGGCGACCTCCTGCAGATGGGTCAATGAGGAAGAAATGGTCCGCAACCAATTACTGCAGGGGTGCAGCTCCGGAAAACTTCAAAGGCAGGTATTGAGAGAACCTGGCCTGACCCTCCAGCAAATTTTTGACCTGGGTAGAGCACATGAGCTGGCGGAAGCCAGAGGTGCGAAAATGGACGCTGCCACGCGACCAAGGAATGACGAGGATGCATTTGCAGTGGGACGGTCAGCAGCGGGAAGGTCAAGATGGGCGCCGAGAAGGCCCGATACCACGCCCACGCCAGGCCCCATTGTGCTCATACTGTGGGTATGACCTCCCCCACAGTGGTGACTGCCCGGCAAAGTCGAGAACATGCGCCCGGTGTGGCACATCGGGGCACTATGCCAGGATGTGCCGAGCCGCCTCCTCCGTTGCAGCAGGAAGGGGACCGGAGAGAGTTGGACGAGGAGGCGCTCGCAGAGTGAGAGGCATCTCTTCGATCGATCAGGGCCTGCAGGACCTGGACATCGCGGAAGAAGAAGACGAGGAGGAAGAGGTTTTCTTCATCTCCAGCATCGCAAAAGGTCCTGGCACGAGGCGCCAACCCACATGCACTGTCAATATTGATGACGTTCCCACCCCCATTCTCATCGACACTGGGGCTTCGGTCTGCGTGCTAGCCACCAAACATTATGAAGCCCTGCCTGGCCCACCGGAACTGTCAGCGTCCATGGCACGAATATATGCATTCGGGGGGGAAACACCCCTACCCATCCAAGGTGTGTTCGTTGCCCCGGTTTCTCATGGACAAAACACCATCAAAGCAAGGTTCTTTGTCACCAGCGTCAGCCTACATTCCCTGTTGAGCTGTGCGGCGTCGGAAGCACTCGACATTGTCCATTTCACGTTTGGGGTATACCACGCCGATCTGAAAAGCATGCTACACAGGTTTGAAACTCTCTTCAAGGGCATTGGTAAACTGAACGCAGAGCCCATTCGCCTACACATCGACAAGTCCGTGAGGCCGACAGCTCTCAAACACCGCCGGATTCCTTTTCACTTAAGAGCCCAAGTGGAGGAGGAGCTGCAACAGCTAGTCGACCGGGACATCATTGAAAGAGTGGAAGGCCCCACCCCTTGGGTTTCGCCCATCGTAGTAGCCCCAAAGCCGAAACAGCCGGGGGCAGTACACATTTGCGTGGACATGAGGCTCTCAAATGCCGCCATCAAAAGGGAGCGTCACCTCACACCCACTCTAGACGACATCGTCGGAGAACTTCAAGGCGCCAAAGTCTTCTCCAAACTGGACCTCAGGTCTGGGTACCACCAGTTGGAACTGCACCCTGAGTCGAGGTACATTACGACATTCACTACTCATGAGGGGTTGTACCAGTACAATAGACTTAACTTTGGAATCTCGTCCGCGGCAGAGGTCTTCCAGAATGCCATCAGAGGAGCCCTGTCCGGACTGAAGGGTGTCATTAACATGTCCGACGACATCTTAGTCTTCGCCAGGTCGGAAAGTGAACACCTTAAACGGCTAGAGAACACGTTTGAGAGACTACAGGCGGTAGGCCTAACCCTGCACCAAGAAAAGTGCGAATTCCTCAAAGACCGGCTAGAATTCTTTGGGTTCACCTTCCATGCGGGGGGCATATCCCCGGACCCTGGAAAAGTGAAGGACATAAGGGATGCGCCTGCACCCACATCACCGGCGGAGGTTCGGAGCTTCTTGGGGATGGTCAACTACTGCGGCCGCTTCATCAAAGACCTGGCCTCTCTGTCCGAACCACTGAGGGCACTTACGAGAAATGACGTGGCTTGGCAGTGGACTGAGATTGAACAACGATCCTTCAATGCCATCAAGGAAGCCCTGTCAGAGCAGGAGACAATGGCCTACTTCAACCCCAGCCGGGAATCGGAGGTTGTGGTCGATGCCAGCCCGGTGGGACTGGGGGCAGTCCTCATGCAAGCAGACGAACTAGGGGTCATGAGGCCCATAGCATATGCCAGCAAAGCCCTCACCGACACGGAAAGGCGGCACTCCCAGATAGAAAGGGAAGCCCTTGCCATCCTGTGGGGGTGCAAACACTTTAGAATTTACATCCTCGGCAAACCCGTCATCGTGGTTACGGACCATAAACCCCTGATTCCTATCCTGTCCGGAACGTCTTCCAAGCCGCCTCCCTGCATCGAAAGATGGATGCTGTCCCTCATTGAATACGGCGTCAAGCTAGTATACCGCCCAGGCACTCATAACCCCGCCGACTACCTTTCTCGCCACCCAGGCACGGGGAACGCCCAGAGTCCTGTAGAGATGACAGACGCTGGGGACGCCGTGCATCTCGTCATCGAATCAGCCCTGCCAGTAGCCTTGTCGAGGGAGGACATTGCGGACGACTCGAACTCTGACGAGGCGTTCCTAAGAGTGAAAAGGGCGGTGGCCACAGGAGAGTGGCGGGACATCCTCCTAAACAATGCCAGGAGGAACCCGGAGGTACAAAGGGACCTACAACTGCTGTGGAAAGTTCGACACGAGCTCTCGGCGTCCACGGACGGCCTGTTGCTGCGAGGGAACCAGATCGTGATCCCCAGGTCGTTGGTCATGAGAGTCCTCCAGTTGGCCCACACAGGGCACCAAGGCATGGCGAGGATGAAGGCGCGCCTCAGGCTGAAGGTCTGGTTCCCCGATCTGGAACACAGGGTAGCCGAATTTGTGAGGACCTGCATCCCCTGCCAGGCCACGAGTCCTGCGGAGAGGGGTCCACCCATTCAGGCCATGGAACGGAGCGACGTGCCATGGGGAACAGTGCACGCAGATTTCAGCTCGACCAGAAGAGGTCTATATTTCTTGGTGGTCACAGACCAGTGGTCGAGGTACCCGGAAGTGGAACTTGTGGAATCCACCGCCAGCGATCACACCATCCTGGCCATGGACAAAATCTTCGCCACCCATGGGTTCCCACTTGAGATCTGCTCAGATAATGGAGCGCCGTTCCAAGGGCAGCGGTTTGCCAGATACTGCGCGGAACGAGGCATCAAGCACCGGAAGGTGACCCCGCTGTGGCCAAGGGCCAATGGAGAGGTTGAGCGTTTCATGCGGACGCTTAACAAAATTTTTCGTATTTCTGTCAATGGAGGGGAGGACCTGCGACACAACCTAATCGACTTTCTCTGTGAGTACCGGTCCACCCCACATCGGTCCACCGGAATCGCACCCGCCGAGGCGCTGTTCAGGTGAATACCCAGAGGGCTGATACCCGAAGCGGGAGACCGACGCCCAGGAGTGATCGATAGCGCACAGGTGACAGCAGACAGGGCCACGAGAAACGAGAGCGAAACAACAAGGCGGAGGCTGCCGGGAAAAGAGATAGCAGTAGGAGACACCGTCCTAGTCCGGAACAGGAAACCGGAAGGAAAACTCTCGATGACTTACGAAACCCAACCAATGGGAGTAACTCATGTCAAAGGTTCAATGGTCACAGCTGCGAACGCGTGAGGAACGGTGACCAGAAACGTGTCCTTCTTCAAGCGCATAGGACCCGTGGCAGCGGAGGAAGAAACCCATCCTGACCAAGGACAAGCAGCAGAGGCGCCGCAGGAAGGCGGTGAACCGCCCGAAGACCCTGGGGGACCAGAGAACCTCGAGAGAGGCTCGCCCAGGTACCCGCGCAGAGAAGGGCGCCGCCCTCCGCAAAGGTTCCAAGACTTCATCATGGACTCGGCAGCCTGAGTAACGAAGTCTGTTAAGTACCGTTTGTTTTGAGCCATGTTGGCTCCCCATGTTTAATGTGTTTGTTGTTTGAGGGGGAAAAGGAGGGATGTTGTGTACGTGGTACACGAAGCGCGCATGCGCGGCCCAGCGGGCCGGCGCATGCGTGCTAGTTAATAAAGGCGGTGCCCCGGCAGTTCGCGCCGGAGCGCCGGAACAAGCAGACGTCTCCGGCGTGTGTTCTTGCACGCCGCCTACGCGCGCTGGTGTCCCGACCCAGGGAGGCCCGCACACCACCACAGGGCTTTCCCCAGGGCACAACACCATTGAGGACCCACCTACCTACACAACAGAGAAGTGGCAAGTGTAGCACCCCAGAATATATGACAGGTGAAGGGGGGCAGGCCCCAGTCAATCAAAACAGTGTGGGTAGGATAGTGTACCACCACAAACCAACCCTTCTAAAAAACTCCCCCTTCTGTATACACCTCTCAAACTCTGAACTAAACACAACCACAGTTCTACAGCACAACATCTGCACACACGTCACCACACCGCAACAACAAAACAAGCTACACATAGTCAAGGAGAACAGCACCAGCAGCTACTAGCTGAAATACACACCTATGCTCAGCAAACCAAACTGAAGCTGCTGAAAGCACATTACAGCCCCCCTGCTCTTTCTCCTGTTCAGTCCTACTGAATATACCCCCGCCCCCTTACCATCTTGCCTTACTGACTTGCAGGGCGCCAAGAAACCATGCAGTTGTGACAGTGTGCAGTATAAGAACCTTTAACATAACATGTGCAAGAGAAACCAAGTCATAGAAAACAGTTTAAAGGTTAATGCTTATTTTATAGAATAAACTCAATGAACATGGCTAACTATAATATTTATGAAAAAATGCACGCTTAGTGGAAATTCTAATGAACACATAAAGGCCCCAATTGATGGAATAAAATAGCGCTGAAAAATGGGCGCTTGCGTGCAAAACATGTGCAAGCGCCCGTTTGTTGAATCATGGAACACACAGCGCGTGGCTTAAAAGAGACTTGTGCTGAACCCGCGCGGGTCCAACACGTAACTGCGACACCACAAATGCCTTGTGCAAGACTCCCAGTAAAGGCACATACCGTCTAGCCCAGTCACTTAAAAAATGTGGAATGGGAACAAAAAGCGTAAATGTGGGTGTTACGTGGGAAGTACCACAGTAAAATACTTGCAACGTCCACATGCGCGCTAACAACACGTATTCATGGAATTGAACAGGACTCTCCTGCACGTGGAAAAAGACACACTAATCCAGAAACACGTCCGTCAAGCGAAAGCAGGCATAAGCATCACTGCGCACTACGCATAAAAACGGCATGTGAAAAACCAAAGCGCTATACAGCTATGATAAATGAACTGCATTTTTTGGCCACTGGGATATTTCAGCGGATAACTGCCATTGTCAGGGGCATTTCACAGGCCACGCAGTCACGCTCCTACACCAGGTGTTGGCAATCATGACTGCATGCCCCTCAGTCCACAGGCACATATACATGCCCAGAACACCCGCAGAAAGGCAGGCCATGGTCCAGGGTTGGCGCACTTCCCTAAAGTGCAGGTGCCATCGATTGCACCCATTTGGCCTTACGTCCACCTAGGGCCACAGAGCACATCTATCGCAATTGCAAGCACTGGCATTCCATCAACGTGCAGGTTATATGTGATGCCAAGGGAATCATCACCTCTGTATATGCCAACTATCCAAGGTCCACTCATGATAGTTTTATATTCAGAATGTCACCCCTACAGTGGGCCCTGGAAGCTGGGAGGCATGGCAACACATGGCTCATTGGCTCATTGGAGAGTACAAATGGCCCTGCAAATGCATGCATGTCTCACACAGACAAAACCACACCGCTGACAACCCATCTCACCTCTAAAGGGGACAGTGCATACCCTCTGAGCACCTACATGATGATGCCAATACAGAACCCCACCACACCACCACAGGTAAGATACACCGCAGCCCAAATTGCAACTAGGGGCATAGTGGAGCACATATTCAGAGAGCTAAAGTCACGCTTCCGCTCCCTTGACCTCTCTGGTGGTGAGCTACTATATGCACCACCAGTAGTGTGCAGGATCATTGTGGCAGCATGTGTTCTGCACAATGTTGCAACACGGCGTGGCGTACCGGAGGACATGGTGGTGCCCCCATATCCCCAACCACATGCACAGCGGCTGCACATGGGAGGGGAAAGGGCACGTGGTGGGCCTGCCCGCACCCAGCTGGTGGCACAATTTTTCTGCTAAAATCCAACCCCTGCGGAGTGCACACAGACCTGGCACATTCCACGTGACAATCGATGATGACAAAGGGACAATCATCTGTCCTAACCTTAACACCCTGAGAATGTGTGCTTGGAAGTGCTACATTGTGTGCATCCCTTAGTACTAAAAGTATCTCAATCAAGTGTGCATAAAAGGAACTCATGAAAGATGGAGTATGCCATTAACACCATGACAAAGTGCACATCTAAATGATGGTATGTCACCTAAACTCTCCAACACTTCATGTTACCTGCTTGACACATCATGCCACGGCATGCAATGTCCAAATAGAGAAATAAATGGCAAACACATAACACTCCTATCACAAAGCGTGCAACAATCAACCTAAAAAGTCCAGAAATAACTCACTCATCAATATAATCATATACACAGTTAGATCAATTGGCCAGGATAACAAACCAGAAACACAGGACCCAAGAGTTAATCTGTCTGACCGTGACCATATCCAAATGCACATGTGCCTAAATGTGTCATGGCTTGCACATGACACCCTTCTAAATTCCACCCTTCTAAATTCGTGTGGCACTGCTAACCAAAGGGGGCCAGGGAAGTGCATATAGCATCAAGGCTAACAACAATGGAGACAGTCAAGGCAATACATGAAGATGGAACATGAAGAAAGGATGCATCACAATGTACAAACATAAAATGATGCCAACCATGCACTGGACAAGCAATCATGAATCCGACTAGGGGTGTTACCCAGGTTGGACATGAGACTGCCCAAATATAGAATGGAAACCCAATGCCACTGTGTAAGTTACTTTCACACGCTGCACTCCTAGCAAGCCCATGGAAAGGGGAAACAAGAGTGGCATATGTGTTTGGACCCAAGGCACAAACACCAACATGAGAAAAGCCTCTATGGGACCAGCTGGACAAGCCGGTCAGATAGCACAGCGAGTAGAGCGCTCGCGTTGACATCCGTGCAGAGCCTGCTGACGTGGGTTTGAATCCCGGCAGGGCCAAACTCAGCCTTTCATCCTTCCGAGGTCGATAAATGAGCACCACACACCGTGGGAAATAAGCAGCTGGAACCTACAGTGGATGCCCTCGGCTGCCACACAAAGCAACATGCTGTCACATAAATGCACAATAGACAAAAAATACCATTAAAAAAAAAATGCCATAGGGCACCGGGGGTGGGCCCATCCAGAAGGGAGGAGGTGCAGGGTGCACGTCAACACCCACATGTGTGGATGTTAAAAAATAACCCTCCATGTTTTAATGGGCTGCACGGCTATGATGGAGTGGGAGACCTGTTGCTGCTGCCGCCACCCTCTGGTGCTGCATCAGAATGTGGCAGTGGAAAGGGAGGCCAGACTGAGATGCTTGTATCAGCAACATGATGGCCAGGAGGTCTCCATGCATCATTTCACGGTATGCATGCAGTTCCTCCGTGATGGTACGAGTCATCATTTGCATCTGCTGTTCAGATGGTCTACTGCTGGATGCCTCGAGTACAGTCAGTGTAACCCTGAGGGACCTATACCCTGCTGGCCCAACCCTCTGCAGTCAAGGATGCAGGCAGAGCCCTCAGTTCTGCCCGTCGTAATGCCTGGTGCTCCACCTGTCTTGCTGGGGGTATCATGGAATTGGCCACCCTATCCATGCCCTGAGCCAACATCTTATGTGAAGCAGCCTGCTGTTGTGCAACAGCATACATGGATGGCTACCACACAGTATCCGCAGCTAAAACACGGCCGCCGCCCTTGGCGGACCCCATGCCTGCCTAGGCGAGGGTACCTGGCCCTTGATGTGATGACGCCATCTGTGGCTGCAGGACTGCATCCCTCCCTTGATCTGCTGCCAGAGGACTAGGAGTCAATACTGTGGAGCGTGACTCTGCAACTGTAACCACCACAGACGGATGTCCCAACACTGACTGGTCCTGTGAGGGGTCTTCCCCCCTCCAGACGTTTGAGATGCAACAGCACCCACAGTCGATGCACTCACCATCGACACCACAGAGGTATCCATATTTGATTCACCACCAGAGCCTAAGGCTTCCTCGGGGGTGGACTCAGACTGAGTCTCAGCCAAGATGGCCAGTAGCACCAGTGGAACTTCATGGGCTACCACATCATGTCCTGGTGGTTGGTCGTGGCTCACTATCTTGATCCACCTCCACCTCCTCCTCTGCATCCAGTGCCTCATCATCTGCACATGAACAGAAAAATAAATGAAGAGCCATGTATATACCATAGGCCACACACATAGGCATCACAATGTTGTCATGTAACACATCAACCTGCCATGTCACAAACTCCTGCACCTATGCAGTGTCAATGCAAGTGTAGGGTAGCATGAAAGCAGCTATGGACCTGTGTGGAAGGGCTAAATACAACCTGTAGTGCATGTTGCATAGCACCTGCTACACAAATGAGCACCTAACTGGCATAGTTCATCCACCAACATCACAGATGCAAAAACACATATGCCACATACCATAGCCATGCCTGTTCTGTAATACTGCATGAGATGGGACTTGCTAACTACTGTCCCAGAGCCACGTACAATGGATGTGACATGAAATGTAAATCACAAACTCAACACATACAGCTGTCACACGGTGCAACAATGCAAGGGTGGTGGAATAGAGTGAAGGAAGACACACCAATCCCATGAGGCCAACTCACATTGAGATCATGCGAGTGAATAGGCATGGTGAAGGTGAGACCTAGGGTTGGAAGTGGGAGTGGGCAATGCAGTACATGGGAATGACATACCAATTAAATACAACTACATTATCATCAATGAAAATGCGGTGGGCTGGTGGAACTGTATGTGCAGACATCAGCTGTCAATAGCTGCTAGAGAGTTGTAGGGATCCAGTAAACAGTCACCGAGTGTTGAGTATGGTAGGAAGGCAGTGCATGGGTACAACTGGTGGATCAGAGGCCCGTTTCGGAGATCATAGTGTGTGCAGATGGCTAGATCATTCTAGTGGGCAGGTGACTAGTGCATTTCTATCAGTCATCCAGCAGGGATGAGGAGGTAGAGAAAGCAGAACACAAGAGGAAGGATCATAAGAGCCTCCAGGCCCAGAGAAGGTTCACCTCCAATGCCATTGAGGCAGAGAGGCTGTAGCAGAGGGAGGCCCCAGCCGAAGATAGACATTAACCACTAACTAATTGCTCTGAGAAGTAACTGACCCTGAGGGAGTAGGAAAGGGATGACCAAATACCATGAGAAGGAAGCAAATTGGGAAGATGGAGTTGAAGGAACTGCTGCACCAGGACCCATAAGGCCCTGTGGACAATGCATAGCAATTGAAAATGAACAGTCGTAGCCACTGTGAGCCAGTGCCATCATCACAGTCCTAGGGAGACACAATGCATGGCACCAAGACAAAAGGACACTCCCCAGTGGCAGAGAGAAGAGGCACAGAAATCTGTGTATAGGCTGTTGCAGTACCCTGTTAGGGAGAATTCTCAAGAATGTGCTAATTTCCCTTACCTTTTGAGACCCCCAGCAACTTTGCTGGATTTCTAGGATTTTAATTTTTACCTGGAAAGAGCGTGAGCCTTTTTTCCCACTCTTTCATGTATTTTGATGTGTGTTTTACTTTGTATTCTTTGGATGTGGAGTTTTAAAACAACTCCATAGGCATCATCTTTTTCTTGTGTGTCACACAGCACCTTCTGTGCAGTGGCACAGGGTTGTCTTTCCAACTTCCCAAGGTTTAAATACCTTCTCTGGGACGGACTACCATCTCCCAGAGCATGTAAAGGTTAAATTGACTTTACTAGTCTTTTTAAATGTACAGACCCAGCACACACTATATTCCTATAGAGTGCATGAGTGGTTGCCTAGCATCCCCTGAGTCTAAACACTCATGTAACAGTCAAATGGTACCCTTTACCTCTTGAAATGGCTGGTGGCAGTGGTTTAGAACAAACTACCATGATTTTGCCCGACCACGAACAACGGTAGCTAAAAATCGGGGTAGCCATGTTTTTCAATATGGCACCCAAGACCTATCTGTTAAAACAGACTCTGGTCAACTTTTTTCACTGTTTATTTTACGAAAGGTCCTTATAGTGTTTGTCTCTGTGCGCTAAACCAGGTTTGTTCCCTTTGTTAATCGGCCTTTGGCGTGCTTCAGTGCTGAAGCCCTCCTCTGGCGCCTAAGTGTCTGGGTTGGACAGGATGTGAGGGATGTGCCCGAAACTCCCTATGCTTAGTATCCTAGGAGACCTGAATGCACCCTGGCATGATTGGCTGGCTGGCTGTCCGGCAAGAACATCCACCCTGCTGGGTGAGTGACATCTAGGCTGGAATGAATGGGGGAAAACTGTTTAAAAGCAGGCCTCTGGGACTTGGAAAGGAGAGTCAACCACTGGAAGGTAAGAACCGAAGACGAGCTGAAGGAAGACGATTTCCGCAACTCCTGGTCCACCGGTGAAGCCCTGCTGCAGGCCTGAATTGACTGAAACTACATCGACAGAGAAGCCCTTCAATGTTAAGTTTGTGAAACTTTCGCAACTTTGAAGGCTTGTCCTTCCCGAAACCGACATATAACTTTTCGTCTTACCAACTACTTCTTAAAACCGTGGCAAAGACCTAACCGTTTATTACCAGAACTGTCCTATCCTATCCAAGACTCTGAACCATTGACTTTGGCCTAGGCCTATTGAATTGCATTGCTGGTTGTAGTGAACTGAAAGTATTTCCCCTACCTCTGAAAGTATTTGTACTTTAATTCTTTTAACCTTGTCTTTTTACCCCTATTTAAAGTGACTGAAGTGCCATTTTGCTCCCACTTCAGGGGAGCTGAACTTGTTCAGAAACTGATTGGTTGTGTATTGTAGTATATTAAATTGTGATATTGAGGTGCTCTTATTAGTGGAATGTTTTCCAATTGACTGTGTAAATAAATGTATATTCTTTTCCCAGGAAACCTTGAGTAAGTGTTTGTTTGAACCACTGTGATTGCTGCCCCTTTGCCTAACCACTTGTACTGCTCACTTTACTCTTGAGATAGGTCTGGCTGCTCAGCCACTGCTACCACATTACTGTGTAGTACAGGCTTGTACTAAAGGTGAAATTGTACTTACACTTGTAGTCTTAATTTTGTGTAGTGTTCCCAAAGGGTACTGCATGTGATTCTGCCTAACATACCCCACCATAAGTATGACCAGTCCTCTGGAGACACTGAGCTACTGGTGGAATGAGAGGAAAGGAGGAATCCCCCTGAGGAGGTGCAGCTGGCAGGGTGACCTCTTAGAGATGTCAGGGATGTGCGGAGAGATGGCCAGTGTGAAGTGCAAGATTGTCACAGGCTATCCACCATCACAGGTTGGAGCAGGAAGAGGGCCAAGAGAGCCTGGACAGAGTGACATGGAAGGAGTGAGCTTGTGTGGTGATGGGGTTTTTCACAGTGTGCAGCATATTGTGCATTCACCTATTGCAGTCATGCAAATGAAGCCAGAACTGCCAGACAGCCAACACACTTCATCCAAGCAACATACATATGACCTAGACACACACACATCACCGCTTACCAGACATTCCCTCATAAATTGGCAGCCCTCCCACGCCTTGGATCTGCTCCACATCAATCATAGCACCTATGATCTCCTCCTGTGGAGTGAGTTCTTTGTCCTCTCGTGGTGACCCACCTCTAGTCACCAGAGTAGAGGCCTAGTTGGCACCCATCTTACATTTGGCTCAGCGCCAGAGGTCATAACAATGCTTCGTTGCGTCAGTAGCTGAGCGCCTCTCATGCATGGGTGTAGGACATGGAGGGGACAGGGGGGGACAAATCCCCCCCCCAATTTTAGGTGGGGGGATATAATGTCATTCATCCCCTCCAGAATTTGGTTTGGAATTGTGTTTCTGCAGCATTACGTCTGCAGCCTGCCTCCCCTCTCTGTCCTCCACTCACTGTGCCTCCACTCTTAGTCCTCCTCACTGTGCCTCCCCTCTCTGTCCCCCTCTCACTCTGCCTCCCCTCTCTGTCCCCCGCTCACTGTGCCTCCACTCTTAGTCCCCCTCACTGTTTCTCCCCTCTCTGTCCTGCGCTCACTGTGCCTCTGCTATTGATCCTCCACGCACTGTGGCTCCATCTGCTCTCTTTCCCCCACTCACTCTGCTTCTGCTCTCTGTGACCCCGTCACTGCCGTCTCCCCAAACCTCTGGCATACTGCACCCCTGCGCTCTTCCCTCCGTTCTTTCTCTATTTCAGTTTGATGCTCTTGCTGCTGTGTGCCTAAGGAATTGAAGGAGGCATATTTAGTTTAGATAGGGAAATAAATGGGGTATCATGCATTTCTGTATTTATACATGTGGCTGGCAAAGAAATGGGTAATCCGTTCGATTAAAGCTGGATAGACAAGTGCGAGGGTTGGCCTCCTGTTTTGGCATTTCAGCTGGCTTATTTTGGGGTCGCTAGATCCCACCCAGTTGGCAATAAGCAGTGAAGGAAGCAGAGACAATAAAGTTCAGCAAGAGTGTGTTTTTCTCACATTTTCTCTCCTCAGAATTAGCGTTACTCTGTTAAGTCACCGATTTTTCATTTTGTCTTGTCGTTGCACTGGAAGGGTCTTGGAAAACTCTGGTGTTATTTTATGTTACTTTGCATTTGTATAGCGCCTTATGTACCATTGGTATGGTCTCAAGGCGCTGGTAGGTTGAACGCCCTCGGGAACCGAAGTTCAAGTCAGTCGAGAGAATAGAGAGAGTCAAAGGGCGTGTGCGCACCGGATATGTGTGCAGCTGGTGTGGGTTTTGTGTGGTAGCTGCTTCTTAGCAGTAGGTGTGGTGGTTGGGAGATCAAGAGTATGTGTTAGTTCTGGCAGGTTTTTATCCAGACCGAGCCTGGCTGCATCAGGCCTGAGGAGAACACCTAGGCTGGAGTGTGTGCAACCAGCAGTGTTTCGTTAGGGTGATGGGGAGTGTGAGGCAGATGGTGGTATGAGAACAGCTATACCGAATGGTGTCATACTATCGCTGTGTTCTAGTTGAGCGGTGGTGTAAGGAAGAGAGTAAGCATGGAGATATGATATGGTGGTTTACCTAAGGTGTTTGAGATCGGGGTCACTCCAACAGTTCCATGTACTCTATCCGTTTCATGTACTCCGACTGTTCCATGCATTACGACTGTTTCGGGCACTCAAAAACCATTCATTTCCATGCACCTTCAAACATTCCATATACTCCAAACCATTCCATGTAAGTCACACCATCCTATGCACTACAATCCGTCCAATGCACTCCAATCCGTTCCATTCACTCCAATCCGTTCCATGCACTCCACTCCATTCCATGCACTCCAATCCGTTCCATTCACTCCAATCCGTTCCATGAACTCCAATCCGTTCCATGCACTCCAATCCATTCCATGCACTCCAATCCGTTCTATGCACTTGTTCCATGCAATCCAATCCGTTCCATGCACTCCAATCCATTCTATGCACTCAAATCTGATCCATGCATTCCAATCCGTTTCATGTACTCCTAGCAATTTTATGCACTCCAATCATTTTATGCATTCCTACCATTTTATGTAATGCGCCTTTCATTCGTTCTGCCCACGTTACCTTTTCTCCATGCATCATCTATCCACATATGTAATCTTCACACGTTCCATCCACTTCATTGGGTCCACCCATTTCACACGTTCCATCCACTTCACCCATTCCACCCACTTCACCGGTTCCACCCACTTCACTGGTTCCAAACACATCACCCGTTCTTCCAGCTACTTCATCCGTTCTACCATTACACCTGATCAACCCACTTTACCCATTCTACACCCATTCATCCTTTCATCGCCATACTTCACCCCTTCCTTCCACATATTTCACCCGTTCCTTCCACATATTCCACCCATTCCTTTCACATACTTCACTCGTTCCATCCACATACTTCACCCGTTCCATCCACATACTTCACCCGTTCCTTCCACATACTTCACGTGATCCATCCACCTAATTCACCTTTTCCATCTACATACTTCACCCTTTCCGTCCACATATTTTGCCCGTTCCACCCTGTTCGCCCATTCTACCCTGTTCATCCTTTCTGCCTTGTTCATTCTTTCTGCCTTGTTCATCCATTCCACCCAGTTCACCCATTCCACCCAGTTCACCCGTTCCACACAGTTCATCTGTTCCACCCAGATCATCTGTTCCACCAAGTTCAACCGTTCCACCCAGTTCATCCGTTCCAGCCAGTTCATCCGATCCACCCAGTTCATACGTTTCATCCAGTTCATCCGTTTCACCCGGTTCATCCGTTCCACCCAGTTCATCCGTTCCACTCACATACTTCACCCGTTCGAACCTCATGCTTCTTCCGTTCCAACCACATTTTTCACTTGATCGATCCACTCCACTCGTTCCATCCACATACTTCGATTGTTCTATTCAATATATTTGACCCATTTAGTCCACATCCTTAACACGTTCTTCCTGCATACTTTACCAGTTTCATCTATATACATCACCTATTCTTCTAGATCAATCATCCGATTCCTACCACCCACTTCACCCGTTTCTTCCCTTTACTACATCCGCTCCTTCCAACCACTTCACTGGTTGTTCCATCCACATATATCACCCGTTCGATCTAAATACATCATCCGTTTGCTCCACACTCAACACTCGCTCTGCGCTCTACACCCGCTCTGCACCCTACACCCACTCTGCACTCTACGCCCACTCCTCGCTCCGCATTCTACACCTACATCGTACTCTACACCCGCTTCGGATTCTACACCCCCTCTGCACACTATACCCGCTCCACACTCTACACCCGCACCGCACCATACTCTACATCCACTCAACATCCTACATTGGCCTCAATCATTTTGCACACTCATTCACTCTACGCACTCATCCGCTCCAGGCACTCATCCGCTCCACACACTCATCCGCTCCACGCACTCGTCTGCTCCACGCACTCATCCGCTCCATGCACTCGTCCGCACCACACACTCGTCCGCTGTATACACTCACCCATTCTATGCACTCATCTGCTCTATGCACTCATCCACTCTACGCATTCATCTGCTCTATGTATTCATCCGCTCTACGCATTCATCCGCTCTATGCACTCATCCGCTCTACGCACCCACCCGATCCACGCACTCATCCACCCTATGCACTCATCCGTTCTTACACACTCATCCGCTCTTACGCACTCATCCGCTCTACGCACTCATCCGCTCTATGTACCCATCCGCTCTGTGCCCAAATCCGCTCCATGGACTCATCTGCTCTGCGCACTCATCTGCTCCTATGCACTCAACCGCTCTTACACAGTGATCCTCTCTTACACACTGATCCGCTCTACAGAGTCATCCGCTCTACACACTCATCCGCTCTGGACACTCATCCGCTCTACACACTCATCTGCTCTACATACTCATCTGCTCTACACACTCATCTGCTCAACGCACTCATCCACTCAATGCACTCATCGGCTCTATGCGCTTCATCCACTCTACCGACTTCATCCGCTCCACTCACTTTGTTCATTCATCCTGCATTATCGGTTCAGCCCATGTCACTTGTCGTATGCACTCGATCCGTCCCATGCACTACACTCGTCTCATGTACTCAAGTCATCTATTCTGTACTTCCCATTTATACCATGCACTCATACAGTCTATGCCATCTGTCTGTGTACTCATCTGTCTCCTGTATTCGTCTTTCCATCCTCTTCACTTTATTCATTTCATCCATTTTGTTTGCTTCATCCATTGCAATCATTACATCCATTTCATTAGTTTCAACCGCTTTACTGCTTTTGTACAATTCATTCTTTTTATCCCCTTCAGGGGTGGACTGGGAACTAAAAGAGGCCCTGGAAATAATGACTGGGGACTAAAAGAGGCCCTGGAAATAATGTCCAAAGTGGCCCCATATGACACAATTTCAGCAAGCCCAATGTGTTTCCTATGAGAACATTTGGAAATACCACACAAAAGAGGCCCAGGGTGCAGAGGCCCACCGGGAAATCTCCAGAGTTCCCTATAGGGCAGTCCACCCCTGATCCCCTTCACCACTTTATTCTGCTTTACTCATTCTATTCTGTTTGTCCTTTTTAGTTTACATTAGAGGTTATTAGTTGTTGATATCTCGCTTGGATCTTGATGCTGTATTGTTATTTGTTTTCATGTTATTTAAGATCTAGTGGTTTGGGTTAGTTGAATTGTTGTTATCCACTTTATTCATCACGTCCACATTGATCTTCTTGTCGATTTCATTTATTTTGTCCATTTCTTTAATTTCAGCCACTTTACTGCTCTCGTACAATGTATTCTTTTTATCTACTTCGAAGGTTTGATCCTTTTTACTCATGTTATTTTGTTTGTCCTTTTTAGCTACCATGATGCTGCATTGCTATTTATGATCTATTATTTGGTAAAGTCATTGAGATGCTGTTATCCAGATTGAGTTGGTTTGAGTTTGGGGTCGGTATTAGGGGAAGAGTCAAGTTTTTAATAATTTGCGGAAAGACTGAGGTCTTCAGTGAGTCGGATGTGGGGTGGGAGTGTGTTCCACAGCGTGGGGGCCAAGGCTGAGAATGAATATCCACCTAACCTGACTGAATTTGTTTTAGGTATGACTAAGAGGCCGGCTGAGCTTGATCTTAGAGTACTTGGAGGGTGATAGGGTTTTAGTTTGTCTTGAAGATATTGAGGTCCGGTTTTATGCAGTGCTCATTGAGAAATGCATAAGGTTTTGAAGGTCACCCTTCGGGCAACCGGAAGCCAGTGCAGAGTTTTGAGGGCTGGGGAGATGTGGTCTCTCGGGCCGAGCACTAGTAACAGTTTGGCTGCAGCGTTTTGTGCTCTTTGTTGTTTAGACAGTTGGTATGCGTGGACTCCGAGGTAGAGGGGGTTAGCATAGTCCAGTCTTGATATAACAATTAATTGGACCGCGGAGAGTCTGTTGGGAAGGGAGAGGAATGGAAAGATGCCCATAAGAGGTTTAAGGTGGTAGTGGCAGGACTTTGAGACGTTGTTGACTTGGCGCGAGAGTGTTAGGTCAGAGTCTAGGGTGCATCCAAGGTTTTTTACTGACTTAGAGGGAGTCGGTGAGTTGCCCATGGCAGATGGCCAGGGTAGTGGGTGTGGAAGAAGTTTGGAATTGCCACATACCATGATTTCGGTTTTGGAGGGGTTTAGCAAGAGGTGGTTTGTGGTCATCCAGAGCTCTATGTCGAGGAGGCAAAAAGCAAGGTCAGGTCAGCAGTTGGGTTTTGAGTTCAGGAATTTTAGGATTAGTTGAGTGTCTTCAGCGTAATTGTAACACAGGATGTTATGTGAACGAATTATTCCTGGGAGGGTGGCCATGTAGAGATTGAACAGGAGGGCTGATAGGCATGCTCTTTGTGGAACTTCTGTGTCGACTGGGAGGGCTTGGGAGGAATAGGTGTAGAGAAGGGTTATTTGTTTCCTGTTTTTGAGGAAGGATGCTATCCATTTGAGAGCAGTTCCAAGAATTCCTAGGGAGTGGAGGCGGTCAAGGAGGATTGCGTGATAGATTGTGTCGAAGGGGGCGGATAGGTCAAGAAGGATTAATGCGGCACATCCCGCAGAGTCAGCCGTGTTTTTAAGGTCATCCCAGATTGAGGTTAGGGTGGTTTCAGTTCTGTGTCGGGCTCTGAAACCTGATTGCGTGGGGTCAAGGAGATTGTTGGCTTCGACAAAGGCATTTAGTAGGGAGTAGGCGGTTCGATCGATGAGTTTGACAAGGCACCTGGTGTTTGAGATGGGGCGGTAGTTTTGGGCTCGAGAGGGTCAAGGGAAGATTTTTTTTTTAGAGGTTCGACATGAACCATTTTGAATGCGTTGGGATACATTCCAGAGGATAGGGAGTCATTTATGATCGATCTTGCGTGTTCTCCTGTGCAGGTAGAAGCGAACATTTCTTTGAGGGTTGTGGGTGTGCAAGGGTTTGTCTACTGCACGCTTTGCCTTCTTACGAGGCTGTGCATACCCCAAGTGGCTGGGACCACTTGGATCAGTAAGGGCTTGAGCACTGGTGGCCTGGGCTGTGGCACCACACACAGATGGTGTGACTGTTGGTGCCCTTGCAGGTGGGTGTACTTGGGTGCCGGTGCCATGACGCTGCATAGCATTTCCCTTCCCCTTCAATGCACAGATGGCATCTGCCCCTGTGTCTCCGTGGACCAGGGGGGAGCACCACAGGCATGGCTGGGTGACCCGGAGCCTGGGTGGTGGTTGCTACAGCTGCCCCCGCAGCTACCTGACCCTGTCAGGTGCGTACAGCAGGTGACACTGCTGCATCTGGACCCTGGACGCTGCACGTCATGTTCCTTCCCCTTCGATGCACAGATGGCATCTGCCCCTGCGTCTCCGTGGACCAGGGCGGGGAGCACCACAGGCATGGCTGGGTAACCCAGAGGCTGGGTAGGGGGGCATGGCTCTCCCTGCATGGGGCTGGACACCTTCGTCACCTTGCAAACGTTGGGCGTCTCTGCCACCTCGCACACCTCTGCCACCTCGGGCACCTCTGCCACCTCGCACACCTCTGCCACCTTGGGTGCCTCTGACACCTTGGGCACCTCTGCCACCTCGGTCCCCTCCGCCACCCCAGCCACCTTTGCTTCCCTTCCCACTAGTTGCCCTCCCAGTCATGGCACAGATAGATTGGTGCAATGAGAGGCGCAGCTATCGATTGTCCTGGGTAATTGGAGTGAGGGGTCAGTGTATGTGATGTCAAACATACCAGTGTGCCCCAGCAAGGCTCAATGTTACCCCTGGAAGAAAAAGAAACAAGCCCTGTAATGCACAGGCACCCCAAATATGATAATAAAACATGTACGCGACCCCTCAGCAGCCCACATGGAAATAAAAAACCTAACGCAGTGTGCTGTGTCACCCAGCAACACAAGAAATACGTATGTGAAGGACACATAAGCTACAGTGATGTTAAATAAGGGGCTACGCAACACACAGGGGCACCACAGATTGCAAAATGTGTACGTAACTCACCGTCAGCCTCCAAAGTGCACGCACATGTGCACAGAGGCAATCCCCCACCAAAAGAAGAGGCTTGCACGCAGTGAAGAGATCGCATGAAAATGAAGCCCACACATACGTCCGCTATAACTCGGCAAGCGTGATGCTCTCCTACGTACTACTTTATCCCGATCCTGAATGCCACGGCCAACATTCAGCGTGTGTCACGTAAGTTACGTGCTTAGGGCCTTTCCGCTGAATCCACACTAAGGCACTGGTTCCGCACGTGTGGAGTCACTCTGTTTCCGGCTGGTCAAGTGAGTAACATGCTCCTGCCTACCAGCCAATTTACCTGCCTCCAAGTGCCCTGAGCTGCCTCCTACGAGCCATCTGCTGCTGCCTTCCCACTATGTGTGCCTGCTCCCCATGTGCCCTGCAATTTGGTGCCTGCTGTACAGCCATTGCCAGTGCTCCTGCCACTGTGACCACATCTGCTGATCCTGAAGAATCCCAACGATGTGCCATACCACTGCTCCACAGCCCAGCCCCAGGTCGAATTTTGCAATAAGAGCCAGAAAGGCAGTAGTTCAATATGCACAAACAATAGACCTTCTGGATTTGAATTTTGCAATTTTTAAATGTGATATGCAAAGTCTTTTTCTTTTAAGAAAAGAATAAACAGAACAAATCATTTCTCTCTCCTCCTTTCCCTTTAAATACTGTGTTGTGTGAGAAGTGGGTTCCTGTTGACAGAAGCAGGCCGCGTCTGTCACCGCTACCGCCCAGCTGACAGGAATAGTCAGCCACGCCACGCACAGGATGATGCGGCTTGAAGGGCCCTGCCTCCCGGATGAAGATCTCGATGAAGGACGGCTTGCAGAACCTCCATGAAGCTCCTCCGACGTCCGGAATCGAAGCAGAGCGTAATCAGTATCCAGAGGATCCAAAAATAAGGTAGGTGGATATCTTTTTAACTCTTTTATAGGTGTCTTTAAATTCCACTGGAGCAGAGCCTACAAGCTAGGGTGCCATCTTCCACGGTGCCAAGCCACACGCCCTCTCTATCCCTAGCTTTAGAAGACAAAAAGCAGAAGGCTCAAGCTTCCCAGTAGTAGTGCCAAAATTATAGAATGCCCTCCCTTACCACCTGAGAAATGACACCTCATTCAGAAAAAAATCTTAAAACCATGCTCTGCAGATCCAACCTTTTGTGATAGCTTATTAGACTATTATTCTCAGTACTAATCAAGATAAAGACCTGCAACAAAATATAAACATGTAAAATAGTGTGATTCCTGCTTCTGAACTCATTGTAAATGCACTGCCTGATGTTTATATGCAATGTACAGGGTAAAATTGTAAAGTAACAAACTCTAAGATTTCACATTTTTAACCATATCCTTACGTTGTAATCAGCTCCTAGTTGCCTCTGGGATATGTGAGCTCTACAAATGAATAAACAAATAAATAAATAAAATTAAAGCATGATAGCTTAACCATTTAAGGCCCGATTCATAGAATTACGCGCAGTGTAGGCGCAAGCGCTGTGCGTTGAAGAGAAGCATGCGCCACACGTGCGCCAGGCGTGGCACGATTTAACAATTGCATGGCATGCGTATTCATGGATTAACTGAGGCATCACTAGCCATGAGCTCAAGGAACATCAAGCTGCACCACTAATGCCCCAAACACACCCCCACATGCAGCAAAAAAAAGCCAGTGAAATGCCCAACACGGCGCAAGCCCCCGTGTCATCCCATGTCCAGCATGCAGCCCCCCAGGCAAATTGTGTGAAAATCTGTTGCAGGCAGGGCACACGTCTAGTTTCCACTCGATTTGGCTGGGGTGTGTCTGGGGTATGCAATGAGTTTCCACACAATTTGGCTGTGGTGCGTCCGAGGGTACGCAATGAGTTCCCACACGACTTGTCTGGAGTGCGTCTGGGGTATGCAATGAGTTGCCACATGATTTGGCTAGGGTATGTCCGGGGTATGCAATGAGTTCCCATGCGACTTGTCTGGGGTGCGTCTGGGGTATGCAATGAGTTCCACATGATTTGGCTAGGGTATGTCCGGGGTACGTGATGGGTTTCCACGCAATTTGGCTGGGGTGCGTCCGGGCTACAAAATGAGTTTCCACGCGACTTGTCTGGGGTGCGTCCAGGCTACGCAATGAGTTTCCACGCGTCTTGGTTGGGGTGCTTCCGGGGTACACAATGACTTTCCACGTGATTTGGCTCTGGTGCGTCTGGGGTACGCAATGAGTTTCCATGCGATTTGGCTGGGTTGCGTCCAGGGTATGCAATGAATTTCCATGTGATTTGGCTAGGGTGTGTCTGGGGTACGCAATGCGTTCCCACGCGATTTGGCTGGTGTGCATCCGGGGTACGTGATGAGTTTCCATGCGATTTGGCTGGCATGCATCCAGGCTACACAATGAGTTTCCACGCAACTTGTCTGGGGTGCGTCCAGGCTACGCAATGAGTTTCCACGCGTCTTGGCTGGGGTGTGTCTGGGGAACGCAATGACTTTCCACGAGACTTGTATGGGGTGCGTCCGGGGTACAACATGAGTGTTGCATCCGGGGTACGCAATGAGTTTCCACGTGATTTGGCTGGGGTGCATCAGGGTACGCAATGAGTTCCCACACGATTTGGCTGGGGTTTGTCCGTGGTACACAATGAGTTTCCACGTGATCAGTTTCCACGCGATCACTCCACCTGCACCCCAGCCAAATCACATGGAAACTCAGTGCAAACCCTATGAAACATGTACAAATACCCTGGAAGATGACCCTTCCTCACAGCACAGCCACATCCCAGCCCCCAACACCCGTGACCGCCCCCGCAGGCAGCCCACATCACATGGCACCCCCATCAACCGTGACCACCCCCACAGGCAGCCTACACCACATGGGACCCCCATCACCCATGACCACCCCCGCAGGCAGCCCACAGCACATGGCACCCCCATCACCCGTGACCACACCCTCAGGCAGCCCACACCACATGGGACCCCCCAACACCCGTGACCACCCCCACAGGCAGCCCACTCCACCTGGGAACCCCCCATCACCTGTGACCACCTCTGCAGCAGCCCACACCACAGGGGACACCCCATCACCCGTGACCACCCCCATAGGCAACCCACACCACATGGGACCCCCCATCACCCGTGAACACCCCTGCAGGCAGCCCACACCACATGGCAACCTCCATCATCCATGACCACCCGTGCAGACAGCCCACACCGCATGGGACCCCCCATCACCCGTGACCACCCCTACAGGCAGCACACACCACATGGGACCCCCCATCACCTGTGACCACCCCCACAGGCAGCCCACACCACATGGGACCCCCATCACCCGTGACCACCCCCACAGGCAGCCCACGCCACATGGGAATCCCCATCACCCGTGAACACCCCCGCAGGCAGCTTACATCACATGGGAACCCCATCAACCATCACCACCCCCGCAGGCAGCCCACTCCACATGGGAACCCCCATCACCTGTGACCACCCCCGCAGGCAGCCCACATCACATGGGAACCCCCATCACCTGTGACCACCCCCTCAGGCAGCCCACACCACATGGGACAGCCCCACACCCGTGTCCACCCCCGCAGGCAGCCACACCACAAGGGACCTCCATCGCCCATGACCACCCCGCAGGCAGCCCACACCACATGGGACCCACCATTACCCTTGACCACCCCCACAGGCAGCCCACACCACATGTCCCGCCACCCACACCTGTGATGGCAACCTGCAGGCAGGTCCCGTCTCATGGGACACCACCCACCCCACCAGTGATGGCAACCGGCAGGCAGGCCCTGCCTCATGTCCCCCCACCGACACCTGTGACGGCAACCTGTAGGCAGGCCCCGCCTCATGTCCCCCCACCAACACCTGCAATGGCAACCTGCAGGCAGGCCCCACCTCATGTCCCCCCACCAACACATGTGACAGCAACCTACTCAGGCCCCCCACCAACACCTGTGACGGCAACCTGCTGGCAGGCTCTAGCTCATGTCCCCCTACCAACACATGTGACGGCAACCTGCAGGCACGTCCTATCTCATGGGACACCCCCCACCCCTGTATATATAAAGAGAGACAAAGCTAAAGTGTAGATGCTAGAGGTACATGAAAACGATTTATCACATCAGGGACCAATCACAATTAAGATCAAATTTTAATGATAAATCATAAAAGTTAAAACAGCCAATTAAATGAGGTGGTCCACAGTACAAAACATACAGTATTCAATATAAAACCAAACTAAACTAGAACAGAAGTTACGTGAACAAACTAGTTCGGCTAGTGACAAAACCAGTGTGTTAAAAGAGCACAAGGGGGTAACTATTAAACAAATTGTATAGAACCCTACTTCCGTTTGGAATAAATGTGTAATACGTTTAGGTCTCTGGTTACAATACAGAGATATATCTCGACATGTTTCTGTTCCTAAAACAAGTGTGGAACATTCATCAGGAGGAAGATATTAACGTAACCCAGTAACAGTTGAAATAGCACATAACAGTGAACACTCTCTAGCATCTGTGGGGATAAAACAAACAAACATATAGTCAGCTCATGAGTAGCAAGATACTATGAACAGTTCAAAATCAATGAACAGAGGCATACAAAAAGAGGAAACAAATACCTCAAATGCCGCCTGTGGGTGCTCGCTACTCTGAATAGTAGGAGGTAGAAGATCATATGGTCAATCCTACAAGAGATAATAAATACCTTGTAAGCGTGATTAATCGCTTACCGAAAAGCAGAAATTGTGTATAACACACAGCAGAATGGGAGACCAAAATACAAATGCCAAGTACTGTAAGGCAGACGTCACAAGGGTACATCAGAAATACGAGGGTACATAAGGGTAGATCACTAAGTAAACAAAATGGTGAAATCATTTCGTAACTGATAGAGTAATGTAAGTTAGAAAGATGCTACGTTCACAGTGTAAGATACAGACGCCCAACATAGCTCGAGCTTATTATGAGGGCCATGCAACGTTCCAAAGGGTAAAGAAGAATGTGGAGGTCAATTAAGTCCCGAGCCCAAAGATGACACCCTGGGACGTGCTAGTGTGAGGTATAAAGCAACACAGATATACCTTCGGAGAGCCCAAGGAGGCAACAGTTCCACAGGAATCCTTCATTCGGCACTAGAAGAGGATAAAGAGAAACGAGCGGTGCTAGCATAAATATTCGCTCGTAGCCCACCTCACTTAGACTCGTAAATGAGCGCTATTAAAATAATAAATATCGCTCACCCTGTACAAAATAACCGCTAGAGGGTAAGTGCTCTGTACTCAACGGGAACAAATCCCCGAGTGACTCAGGAGGCTCGCCGCCGCTGATGCGAACAGGTAGTCATAGTAACTTGGTAGTCCTACCTCTATGTTCAGTGGAATCTAGCCAGAACCTGGGAAAACAAAGAGCACGGCGGCGGCCATCTTAACCCCCACCCCACCAGTGACGGAAACCTGCAGGCAGGTCCCGCCTCATGTCCCCCCACCAACACCTGTGACAGCAATCTGCAGGCAGGTCCTGTCAAATGGGACACCCCCCACCCCAAAACAATTTGGACCAATATACATTAAATCAGCACATGTGAAATCAAATGCCACCACACAATGCACACTCCCGGTGCACCTCAACACCCATCCATGGTTCATGCTCCCCAGTACATGCCCCATGGCATCGGAATCCTAAAATCACACATGCATGCATGTGTGCACACACGTTAACAACATTGGTCAACGGCAGGGACACAGAACTGAGTCATTAAAAACAACATATGAAACCAGCATGAATTAAATTAAAAAACAAACAAACATGACAACAGAGATAAATTGGATGTTAAAAATGAAAAACTTCAACAAGTGGTCCATGTCCATTAATGTAAGTCAAAATAAAACACAAATGAAAAGAAAACCATTCCTCCATTGTGAACTAAAATAGATCTCAGAAAAATACAACTATTTACAAACAACCAGGGTCCATTGTCCCAAAACAAGTTTTAAAATCCTAATAAATACCATTAAAAAAGAACTATGTACAAAATGTGGAGCAAAGTCCAGGAACTCCAAAACAAAGTGAAAAATAAATGAAACATACACCTAAAGAACTATATACAAAGGCAGTGGACTAGTCCTCCTCCTCACCATGCTGCCTCTCAGTCCCCGCCAGGGCATCATTGAACATTGCGTCCACTTCCACTAGGCGGGCCTCTGCTTCCCCCTCGAGGGCTTGCAGGCACTCCACCATTCTCCTCCCGAACTCCCTGCAAGTCTCCTCAAGGACCTCTGCCCGCCTATTTGCCCGACGCAGTGAATTCTATACCCTGGCCATGGCGAATCGTGCCTCCTGTGCCCGATGCTGCTCTGCCCTCATCTGCTGGCCGAAACGCTCCAACACAGAAGACATCCTTGTTGTAAGGTCCACGTTTGCCTCCTGCATGATGGTGGGTACCTGCCCCTCTGCTGTTGAAAGCCCTGAGTCCTGTCACCTCCGACTCTAAGCCTGCTGCTGCCAATATGCCCAGTGCCTGCACATCAAGGACTGCCTCTGCGATGATGAAAATCCCAGGGGCCGTCATGCACGTGCCCTTCTCCTTGGTGACTGCTCTTCCACCATTACCATCACTCCTGTTGCTGTGGTGACCACATCTGCTGATGCCACCTTGACTCCTGACTCTGGCAGGGATGTGATCTCCACCAAACTGGCCGCCGGGGTGAGACAGATACACAGGGGGCCCTGGTGGTATCTGGCCAGGAAGAGGGCAGGGAGGACGACTGGCACACAGAGGAGGAAGACGAGGATGGGGTCACATGAGTGGCCAGCCCACAGACCCACTGCGTGACCATGAACTGTGTTAGCCAGTTCAAGAGATGACATACCTCATTGTGATGACGTAAACCCCCTAATTGGAAGCCTGCACCTCATCACTGATGTTGCCGGTACGCCTCATGATACCGGCTAGCAACGTTTCCACCCGGTCCCGAATGGCTTCATCTGCAGGTATTGGTGTGTCTGTTTGGATGGGTCCGGCCTGAGGCATGCCCGCAGGTGCATACAGATGCAGTCACAGTCCCAGGAATTAGCACAAGCACCTCCACGGCAACCTGCGCTGCCTCCGGCCCCTGAGTCTGGACTGCATCAGTCACACCTACGTCATCACCCCCGCTGGGCAGTGGAGTGGGAAACCAATCTGACCAATAGTTCTAATAAAATGTTATTATTACTTATTGAGCATGCGGAAAGAGCACACTCTCGTATTGTCAAACAAATTGATGAACTCAAACAAGAAATTCAATTGTTTGATGCACCTTCTGCAACTATTGATAAAAACTTCAAAACAATGTATAACATACTGAGAAGGCATCAAGATGAGGTTAAAATGAGAAAATGTAGAAAATTTTCTAGAGACGACAGGGATTATCGAGATAATCGGGTTTACACTTACCAGCCTAAATTTGATGATGTGTCTAGATCGCGCAACAGTAGTGCTGCCTCATGCCCTGCCAGCTCTGATGTAGAAAGTGATGTAGATAGACCTAGGAACAAAGCTGTCCCAGGGACTAACCCACCTGAGGATGAGGCTCAGGATGAAGAGGATACTGACTCTGTGGAATTACCTGTACAACCTACTTTGGCTCCGCAACCTTTTTTAGAACAGATGGGAAGATTCAAAAAGGGCAACCGACAAGCGGCCATCAGAAAACAGGTCAGGTTTCGCTTACCACCCGTTGCCAATACCGCAATGCTCGGGCCCAACCAAGGGGCTCAAGGGGTGGCCAACACAGGCGGCGCCAACGCCGCTTCATTAGGTCAACGGCTAACCAGAGCTTCTTATCAGAAATCCCTGCAGAATCGTCATTGCAATTGCAATTTACATTAAGTCCTGGAATTGTACCCTAGAATTAATCATACTATTGATTATTCGCCTTCGACAAGCATCAACGCCTTTGAAGAAGAGCTCTGCTCGAAACACGTGTCAGGCTGTGGAATTGAATTAAAAATATAACTCAACTGATTGATGTATTATTGTAAATTGGCGCAGTTCACTGATTATATTGACCTTGTTTCTTACCGAGGGCACTTGGTCTAGGTACCCTCAAAAATTCATGTTGAACGCTGCCTTTTATATTCATAACTATTGGCATTAGCGCTGGTCGTTCTTAGTGGCCTTCTGGACCACCTTGTTCTACTGGTTTATCTAATATGCAGTCTGTATCTATTCACCTCATATACCGACCTCCTGGGCCTTTAGGATCTTTTGAAGAGGACCTTACAAACATCCTATCAAACAACCTCAAGAACTCCTCCCAAAGCATCCTATTAGGAGACTTGAACCTTGGTCTCAGCGACCCTTTAGATGCTAATGCCACTCTAATTAATAACACCATAGAGGAATTAGGCTTTACCCAGAAGATCACAGATCCCACCCACATCAAAGGTAGAACTCTTGATTGGTTAGCTGTGCATAATTGCCCAATGGTTTCATCTACAATGCCACAGCCCTGGTCTGATCATTACTTGATAACTTTCTCCTTAGAGGCTGTACCATCCCAACCTTACAGTATAGCTCCAGCTGTCCCGACCAGAAACAAAAGAAACATTACTCCTGAAAACCTTATCCCCATGATCCTACATACTCTTAACGCCATTCCAGACCACACAGATCCTTTCACTATGGTAGACTTGTATAATAAAGTAATGCTATCATCCCTTGATTACATAGCACCACTGAACATGAGAAAGAGTAAACCTTGCAAACATGTGAATACCTGGTTCTCTCCCCATCGTAAGGCTATCAGACAGGAGAAACGACGCTGTGAACAAATCTGGAGGTCAGATCCTTCAGAAAACAATAAGAAAAACCTGAGCAAACTAGCTTCCCAGTACAAAAAAGAAATCATCCTTGCTAAACAAACTTCCTATAACCTTTGAATTTCTCAAGCCAAATCTAACACCAAAGAGCTTTTTGTAATTCTGAAAGAGGTAGAATCCCCTGTCCAGATGCCTGACTTTTGCCTAAAGGATAAAAATTGGTGCACAGGTATACAAAATGATCTAGCTAATAAAATTACCTCATTGCAAACTAAGATTAGTACTAAAAAAAGACTCCCTTCTCTCCACCTCCAAATCCAGCAACACTAGCTCATTAATGTCACAATCCATCCTGACGCCTCCTCCTGCGCCGATTCCCCACTTTAACTTCCGTAAGGTATCCACCAAAGAGGTTGAAAATGTCATTTGTACTCTCAAACCCTCGAATTGCCATGGGGACCTATGCCCTGCACAATTGATAAAAGATGCAGCTCGTGAACTTGCACTGTTTATCACCATACTAATAAATGCATCCTTCATATCAGGCACCATACCCGATAATTTGAAACAATCTTGGGTCCTCCCACCCCTTAAAAAAACCAAATCTAGATCCCTCCATTCCCACTAATTACCGTCCTATCACCACAGTGCCATTCTACTCAAAATCCTTGATAAAATAGCGTACCAACAAATCCAACACTACCTTGAACACTACCACCTTCTAGAAGTCCGACAGTCAGGCTTCAGAACCCAGCACGGAACTGAGACAGCACTCATGGATCTTAAGGCACAGATAGATGAGCTGAGAGACGAGGGTAAGACAGCACTACTGCTACTTCTTGATCTCTCAGCTGCATTCGATCTGGTCGACCATGAGATCCTTTGCAATCACTTACAATCGGCAGCACACTTTTCCCAAGAGGCAACCGACTGGATCCAGTCCTTTCTTAAAAACCGTACTATGCAAGTCTTTTCCTCACTAGTAGCTGCTGATCCAATGCCCATCACCTGTGGCGCGCCTCAGGGCTCTTGTGTCTCCCCTACACTGTACAACATTTTCACAAAGCCCCTTTTCGATGATCTAGGTGGTCTGGGTATCACCTACATAAATTATGCTGATGATACCCAGATCCTCATCCCGCTGACGGGGGATTATGACAAGGATTTGGCTTTTGTAAATAGAGTGTATCTCATCATCCAGGCATGGATGGCCTCACACGGTCTATGCCTGAATAATGACAAAACAGAACTCCTCATCCTAGGTACCTCACCCAACCTTAATATACTAGGCCAAAATTATTCTTCCTTTGTAATTGACAATAACAACATCACCGTAGCCAAGGAGGTCAAAACCCTCGGCTTCTATTTAGACTCCACACTTACCTTCAAAAAACAAGTTAATGCCATGGCATCCACCACATCTTATACATGCAAACTTATTAGAGCAGCCAAACCATTCCTTTCACCCATTAGCTGTATCACCCTAGCCAGAGCTTTGATCCTGTCCAAGTTGGATTATTGTAATGCCCTCTATGCAGGCGTCAACAAATACATCACAAACAAAATTCAAATTTTAAAAAATAATGCTTTGAAGAGCTGCTCTAAGCCTCCCGAAGAAAGCCCACATCTCAGAGACTAGAAGATCTGTCAATTGGCTTTCAACAAAAGACAACATTTTCCTTAAATCCGTCTCTCTGACTCACAAATGCCTCCACCAAGCTGCCCCTCAATACTTTATAACGAGATTCACTAGACCGGCATCTTGCCGCCCTTCCAGAAAGGTCAACTCTAACCTCCTTCTAGTGCCAAGATTCAAACGTACTATGTCTGGAAGAACAGCTTTCCTGTTAAAGCAGCACAATTTTGGAACTCCCTACCACCATCCATCAGGGAAGACCTTCCTTACCCACAATTCAGATCCAATACCATCCTCTGGCTCAAGGAACATGACACTTAACGTTCTTCCTTGCTGCGCTATACTATAAATACTGTAAATTGTGTATAACTGTGTATATCCACTGATCCTCTATGCTTAGACATTATATAACCTATAAATATTGTATATTTTCTGTAATTATAACTTGCTGTATCGGCTTTCATTGTTTTTGATGTTTCCAGCAATGTAACCTCAGTTGGACTCCATCTTTTGCGCTCCCTGTAACCTAAGCTTTACAATCCTCTTGTTGCTTCTGCGCCCTGCTACCCTTAGGTTAGGTGCGCACTATAAATAATAAACGTAAACATAAAAAAATAAAACAGCTACTTAACTTTTGGAAAAGAAAAGGGAAAACGATCAAAACAGAGGAGAAATAGTGGAGAAGGAGGAAGAGGGTCAAAATATAAAAAGAGGAAGGGAGAAAACAGAGAAATAAAGAAGAGAAATGAAGAGGAAAAGAAAGAAATTGAAAGAGAAGGAAAAGAAGAAAGAGAAAGGGAAAGCAAAGGAGAAATAAAAACAAAGGGAGAAAGAAAAAGAGAGAAAAAGAGAAAGGGAGGAAAGAGAAAAGAAGCAAAAAGACTAAGAAATGGAAGATAAGAGAAAAGAAAGATAAGCAAACGAAAGGAGGAGAGTAAAAGGAGACGGAAAGAAAAAAGGAGGAAAGGAAGAGAAGAAGTGAATTATGCACAGAGACAACAAGGAGAAAGAAAAGAAATGAGAAACTAAAAGAAAAAGAGACTGTAGAAGACAAAGATGTAGGTGAAGGAAATGAAACCAAAAGAAGAAAAGAAGGAAGAAAGGAAAAGTAGTGTAAACAGTTAACGGATAAGAAGATAAAGAAAGAAGTGGAGCAGAAAAAAGAGAAAGAATACTCTATTAAATTACATTATGACTACAAAGCGAGCACAATCCAAAGATGTCCCTCCTCCATCATCTGCTGCCCTCAAAAGGCAAAAAAGCCAATCTCCTTCACCTACAGAAAACTTAACAGACACGGTTATGCAAATGATATTATCAGAAATGAGAGGTCTTAAACCTTTCATGGAAGACACTAATGCTAAACTACAACAATTGGATAATAAGTGGTCTGTCTT
Source organism: Ambystoma mexicanum (assembly GCF_040938575.1). Taxonomy (NCBI): domain Eukaryota; kingdom Metazoa; phylum Chordata; class Amphibia; order Caudata; family Ambystomatidae; genus Ambystoma; species Ambystoma mexicanum. Next base: position 603,247,270 of record NC_090930.1, on the reverse strand, counting down.
TGAGGCCAGGATGAATGAGGTTGAGAGGCGGGTCGGGAATGCAGGGGATATTTCCAACAAGGTCAACTCATTGGAAACCACAGTATTAACTCTACAACAATAGCCTGAAAATCTCGAAAATTGAAACAGAAGAAACAATAGTCGTATTATTAGCCTTCCCGAAGGAATTGAAAAGGACAATCCTACTGCCTTCCTATATGTGTTCTTACCTTGAGTTCATAACCTCTCGGCCCCAATACAACTTAACATCCAACAAGCACATCGAATTGGCCCTCTCAGACCCTCACAAAATTCCAATAACCCACCCAGGACCATGATACTAGCTCTTCTTGATTTTACACATGTCACTCTTATTATGGAAAAAGTCAGGCAAAACAGAAATCTAACCTGGGAAGGAAAAATAATTTTAATAACACAAGATGTAGCCAAAGCAATGGCAGCAAAAAGAAAGGAGATTCTTACCTTCAAACGAGCAAAGCAACTAAATGCGAGATATGGTATCAAACATCCTGCCACCCTTAAAGTTACTCTTAATCGACAAACCTCAACATTTCAGAATCCAGCGGATCTGCGTAGGTCTACCCAATCTCAGAAAAAGATTGACATGGATATATCACCTTCTTTTACTTTAAGATGTAAATACTCTTTTTTTACTGCTTCTCCACCGGAGGGGGGTTTTGGCGGGCCTAATTCTTTTTTCTGCTCCCCCCATCATATTTATTCTTGTATATTAACATGGACTGATGTGGCTTCTTTTTTTTAGCCACCTCCGTATTCATAATCCTTTATGATGACTCAATGTTATTTAAATTCATGTTATACCCTTCTGTTGTGTCCCCTTCCTTATGTCTCTTTCCCTTTATATCTTCATTTGTTTTGCTAGACATTACCATTGCCTGTACTCAAATGCCATATCATTCTAATCTACAGGTACAAAAATGTTTGTAACTTATTCTTTGCCACCTTTGTGTATCCATATCATATGGTTTATAGATTCATTATTGCATTCTCATGTCCTTCAACATAGTATCTTGGAATATCAAAGGATTACATAATCTGATTAAGAGACAAAAGGTATTATCTCATCTAAACAGATTGAAACCCTCAACTGCTTGCATTCAGGAATCCCACCTCTCCAATGAAGAGGCAAACAAGCTTAAGAAACATTGGGTCGGTCAGGTGTTCTCCAGTTGGCAAACGGAAACACAAATGGAGTCATTACTTTGGTTAGTAAATATCTCAAATGCAACATACTCTCATTTGAATCTGATTATATGGGAAGATGGGTTTTGCTCAAGCTATCGATTAAGTCCAAGGAATATTCCATACTTACCATCTATGGCCCAAAATCCCTTGATTCTAATTTTTGGAGGCAACTTCGAAATCACATGCTACAATGCAATCACCATAATTTAATTGTTTGTGGTGACTGCAATCAACATATAGACCCCTTCTTACATAGGAAATCTAGTGTTTGCTTTACCAATTCTACGTCTCATAAACAATTCCCCAATTTTATATTGGAACAAGGTCTTAGTGACGCATGGCGCTTACTTCACCCCACTGATTCTGATTTTACCTTTTTACACCGCACCCCATACACCCTTTTCAAGACAGAATTGTATTTTCATACCAAACTCCATGGCATACCTTCTCCTAAAAGCCCAAGTTGAATCCATTACGATTTCTGATCATGCTCCCGTTCGCATCCAATTGCAATCTTCCAGTAACTCTAAACCCTCAAATAGATGGCGATTCAATACTAGCCTACTGAATGATGTCTTATTCACACCCTTTATTTATTTATTTTTTTAAACATTTTTTATTGGCATTTATTAGTTGCGCGTTACAGGTTATTTCTTCATGTTTATCATCACATTGCCGGTTTATTGTCTTTTTTAAACATATTGTAACTTTCAACAACATATAAACAGAAAGGAAATAAGAAAAACAACAACTGTCTTCATATCGTTTCATCACATTGCTCTACTTGACATTGTGGGGGGGTATATTTTCCAGTTCAGTTCGCCAACTTCTAGGGGGGCAGCGTGGGCTGGCCAGGGGTTTATTTACAGTTTGTGTTACTCAGTATGTTTTCATTGAAGTTTGACTGTTTAGGGGGGCATGTCATCGGATGGGAGAAACATATCTCTAATCAGGGCTTTCCATGCTTCACATGTGACACTTATATCTCTCGCATTTCCAACTGTGCCCGCACCCCAAGCTTCTGTTTCTGCTGCAGTCCACCTTTCCATTTCCTTCTTCCACCTTGGATATTGTGGGCTCGCCTTCGATTTCCATGCCATTGCTACGGTTCTTTTTGCCAATATGCACGCCATACTCATGAATTTGGCAATGTGTTTGCTCTTACTCAATTTGGGATATGTGCCCATGAGGCATTCTTTTGGGGACCATATCTAGTAATTCTGGCCTTCCTCCATTCCTGTTCAATTTTTATCCAAAGAAGTTGTGTTTTATCACACCCCCAAAACATATGCATCAGGTCGGCCTCCCCTCCCCTCTACCACACCATAGGCACATTGGGCTGGTTTGTTTGTTGAAGCTTGCCACCCTGCTAGGGGTCATATAAATTCTGTATAGAATGTTCATTTGTATCAGTCGAAATCTGGCATTTCTAGACACCTCCTTGGGGTGCGACATTGCCCTCTCCCATTCTTTCTCTGTGATATCTACTCCCAAATCTTTCTCCCATTTAGCTTTCACTGTGGTAGTGCGGGGGTTAGGCCTGTCATTCAGTTGGCCATATAATCTCGACACTGGCCTCCATCCATTGCTCAGATTATATATTTCTGTTATCAGAGGATGAGCTACTGGTTCTTAAGGCCATTCGTCCCAGTTTGTTCTAGCTGCATGCTTAATTCTGTGATACAATAAAAATTGCCCACTTGGAAACCCCTCCTTTTCATGTAGGGAATTCAGTTCTCTAAATGTACCGTCCTCGTACATATCTCCACAGGTGTACAGGCCCAGTCTTTCCCAGTGTCTAATGGCGGGGAGGTCAGTAGCGACCATTCCTGTCACTGCCAATAGTGGCATTTCAGGTGAGTAAGGGTGGACCAAGTGTTGTACTGTTCTGACCCTGTTCCACACCTGCTTCCCCAGCAACACCAGCATGGGTTCTTGTCTCATGCGGGTCTGTGGGATCCATATGATTTCTTTTAAATGCGCTGGTGCTACCAGTTCGCACAGCAGTCTCGTTTCTACAGTGATCTCATCCGATAACCATTGTTACATGGCTCATTTGTGCTGCTAAGTAGTATCTTTCAAAGTCCGGGAGTTGTATGCCCCCTACTTTATGGGATAGCATTAGTGTGGACAATGCCAGTTTGTGGCGCGTTTTCCCCCAAAGAAAATCTTTAACCAATGTTTCCAAGGTGTGAAAGAAAGGCGGCCCAATGTAGTAGCAAATGTTCTGAAAGTAGTGCAAAAACCTCAGTAATATGATCATTTTCAGCAATCAATTCCCTCCCCATCATTGACAGCGGTAGTTTAGACCAGAACTTCATTGAGTTGCGCAAACCCTGTATCACAGCTACTGTGTTATGCTTGTGTGTAAGTTTTGGCATGTGCTTGATTTTAACCCCAAGATATCTGAACGTGTCTTGTTGCCATTTTATTCCTTCCTTTGGTAATTCATTGATTCCTATCCCAATCAGGCTTACGAGTGTAAACATGCAAGATTTGTGTCTGCTTAAGTGTATTCCAGAGTAACACGCAAAGTTATTTAATACTTCCAGTATTGTCGCTGCATTTTGCCCTGGGTCCCTCAGGTAGAGTAGTACATTGTCTGCGTAAAGTGATATTATATGGTGTTCTCCACCTAGTTTGATCCCAGCGTCAAAAAATTGCTTTCTAATGTGGGCTCTAGTCCCAGGATGTAAAGCATGGGTGATAGTGGGCAACCCTGTCTGGTACCCCTATGCATGTCCCAGGCCTCTGACACCACCTTCCCTGTCTTTACTCTCGCCTTTGGGTCTTTATATAGTACCTGTACCCATATAGTACCTGTACCCATCGCACAAAGCCCTCTCCAAACCCAAATTCTCATAGGACCTCCACCAACCATTCCCAGTATATGGAGTCGAATGCCTTAATGGCATCAAGTGACATCACTGCTAGTTGTTCTCCATCTTGCTGTGTTTGTGCCATAACATGTTGCAGTCTCCGTAAATTAGCAGTTGTGATGCGCCATGGCACAAAACCGTTCTGGTCCTCGTGTATTAGGCTTCCTATCACTCTGGACAATCGTTTGGCTAGTATGGTGGTTAATATTTTCACGTCATAATCGAGCATGGCTAAGGGGCGGTATGAGTTGCATTCATTTGTTGGTTTGTTTGGTTTGGGTATTGGAACTATCAGTGTTTCTCTCATGCTACTCTGTAACCTTCCAACCTCATATGCTTCCTGAAACACCTCGTGGAGTACCTGCGTTAGCACTGATCCATATGCCTTGTACAACTCTGGAGGAAGTCCGTCGCTACATGGGGATTTACATGTGGACAGTGACCGTATGGCGTATGTCACTCCTTCGGGGGTGAATGCTTCATCTAGGGCCTCCCTTTGTGACTCGCCCAGTTTGGGTAGTCCAATTTCATCTAGCGTGTCTCTTATGTCTATCAGTGGAATAGGGGTATCGTGAACATAGAGTTTAGCGTAGAAGGTTGCAAAAGTATCATTGATTGCTTTCTGTGTCTTGTGTACCTCCCCAATGTCTCCTCTGAGCGTTGTCATTGGATGTCTAGGATTTTCCCGCTTGCATAACCACGCTAGCAGTCTACCAGGTTTGTCCCCTTCTTTGTGTGCTCTGGTGGTGCGTGTTTCATAATCAAACTTGGACAACCTCCCCCATGCTTCCTGGCAAACGATTCAGGCTTCTGCTAGTTTTGTTTCCTCCTCCCGGGTTCCCAGGCTAGTGGCTTCCAACTGTTGTATGTCCTCCTCTTGTTTCTCTAGTTCCCGTTTGAGCATTCTCCTAATGCCCCCTGCACCTGCAATGACTTATCCACGTATTACTACCTTCAAGGATTCCCACATTGTGCTTCAGCGGTCTACGCTACCCTGGTTGATCGTGATGTATTCCTCCAGTTTTCCTCTAGCTCCCCCTTGAAGAACCAGAGTGCTTCCGTGGGCATACGACATAGTGGTATGTGAGGCCTGGGGCCTGCCATAGCCCAGTGCATTAGCAATGGTGAGTGGTCAGATATTATCCTGCCCATGTATTGTATTGTTTCCACTTGTGCCATGTGTGCTCTGTCTACAAAGAGGTAATCTATTATTGTGTGCAATCCATGTGGCAAGGAGTAGTGTGAATAAGCTCTGATCGTGGGGTGATGTTCTCTCCAAGCAGGTCTAGTTGTTCTACCATGGTGTTCAATACCTGCGGGGCTGCTTCTGCTCGGGTTCGTGGTGGTTAAGATCTGCCCAGAGCAGTGTCACCCACGCAATTAAAATCTTCACCCCAGATGTATAGGCCCTCGCGGTGCCGGAATAGTTTAGGATATAGTGTGTGTATGTGTGCAGGTATGCCATGATTGGGGAAATATGAGTTTACAATGCAGATCTCAACGTGTTCAATTACGCCCCATAATACCAGATATCTGCCCTCTGCATCCACCTCCTTCCCCAAGAATCTGAAGGGAACTCCTGGGCCTATCCAAGAATACACTCCTCTAGCGTATTTGGAGTAGGCATCCCTGTGACTCTGCCCCCCCCCCAGCTTTCTTCTAGTTTGGCCATGGCTTCTGCTGTGAGATGGGTCTCTTGGAGTATGGCTATGTCTGCTTTCTTCCTATGGAGGTCGGATTTGATTCTGTTT